>NW_027185436.1:17222523-17300023 GCF_022577435.1 Embiotoca jacksoni | reverse complement strand
CGCAACCTAAAAGTAATATTTTTCACTGCTCACAGAGGGTATGATAGTAAATATTCTCTATATCTTGTCATGGCATTACTCACTGCAGGGGAATTTGGTTGCTCTGTGTGTGTTATTTGGTTGAGGGAGTTTGAAAAATTGGTATTCTAAAGGCTGACAACACTTCAGACAGCTTCACTGCTGGAATGAGTCAGCATGACCCCCTTTGCCTGTTTAGGATTGTCAGACCTTTGCCTTCAGAGATCCAAAGAGATGTTCAGAACAGGGTCAACCTCAAAGGAGGATTGCTGTGGAGGTGCAGAGGCAAGGGACTGGTCACAGGAAAACGAGGCTGGAAAAGCACTTTGCCACCTTTTATTAAAAAAAGCAGAAATAAAGCCCTAAAGACAAGCATATTTACAATTACACATACTGAATAAGCCAGTAGTATCTGAAAATAACACACCAAAGCCTCTTTTTCAGAGTAAAAAAAAAAAAGGCTATGCATATATGTATATCATAATTACATTCCATATATCTTCCAAAATCCCATTTCCATCAGTGGTAATTCTGCTGCACAGGAGTAATGGGTGTATTATGCAGTTATGACAGGCCCAGCTCCCTCCCTATCCACTCCCCATCATCCAACATACATCCCCCACCACCACCCCTTCTCCCTCGCTCAGACTGCTGAACAATCAAAGCAAAGAGTAAAAACATGCAAAATGAGGGATTTTTCACTTTGAGTGTGTGGATTGACTGAGACAAAGACGTGATGGGAGGTTGGGTAAAAGAAGCGCCCACCTCTCTGGGAAGAGAGAGTCAACGTAGAGACTTGTTCTTAGAGTGAGAAGAAAGCGTTGTCCTTGTAATCTTTTCATATTCCCCCAAAATAATAACACCATATGTCCTGTCCGACTCTGAGATTACATGACCTGTTACGAGACGCTGATCATGTTTCCATGAACCTTGCTTTAAAGAAGGATAGCCCTCGGGGAGCCAACAGGGAGGCATGAATAAATGTGTGCATAAATGACTAGGCCAGTGATTGAGTGAAGAAATTATTGAGCTGGTAAATGAACAAATGTTTGAGTGAGTGAGCGGGCGAGTGAATGGCTGGGACATTGAGTATGTGTCTGACTGAGTAACCGAGCTGGTCTGAGAGCCACACACACACTAGAGGCAATCCAAACAAACAGCTCTAAGTGCTGCAGTGTTCGCTGAGGGACCTGGGAAAAGCCCCATCAGCCCAGTGAATGAGAGCATTCTGCCCCCTCGCAGCCTGTTATTAAAATCAATTAATGACGGGGAGGGAGGCCCCTGTAAAAGCTGACTTGTTGGGCTCTAGGGGTCTTTTGTGACACGTTGCCTTTCTGGATCACTTGTGCCATATGGAACCTCCCCTCTTGTGGCACATAACTCACTTTTATGAGCGCCTCATTGGCTAATGATGGAATAGTGGGCGAGCACTGAGCATGGGAGTGTTCCTGTCCCCATAACTGTCACTCCCTCTGCTGCCGACGTCTCTGTCACTCTGATTTCTGCTGAACCACTACTGCTGCCATCAGAGAGGATGTCACTGACAAGACAAGAGGTGAGAGAGAAATTGGTTAAAAAAAAAAAAGAAAAAAGAAAGGAGCAAAAGTGAGGTGTTTTTTTCACAGCACTTTGACTGTTTGTCAAGACAGACAGACAGACAGACAGACAGACAGACAGACAGACAGACAGACAGACAGACAGACAGACAGACAGAGAACATCCAGACTTAGAATGACAAAATAAACAGTGACACAAACAGGATCATGTCGTACAGCAGCAAAGCTTAAGACTCTGATGCATCGTTACATGTCTGCCTTTGTTGTTTAATATGGCAGTTTTCTACACCTATGGATATACAGTAACCTAAATGTGTCATAAATGCACTCTGATACATGCAAACTAACAAATACTTTCTGAATCTTGGTCCAGCTTCAGGCAGTACAGGCCCAATTGAGGAGGAGATTTACCGTTATAGTGAGGCCTGGTGGCTCCGCAGGAGGACGGAGGCGGTCCATTTACCAGCACTGAAAGAGCCCTGCGCTCCTTTCAGCAGAGTCCCAGAGGGTGAGGAGAAGAAGACAGACTTGGTTGGATCTTTTGTGTTTTCAGGGGGAGCAGCCTCGTCTCCTGTCTGCGGGAACTTCCTGTGTTTTGCCGTCTTGTTTGGATCACTGGGTTTGTTTTGCAGTTTTACTCTGCAATCAAAAGTGCTCTCCCCCGCCACCCACGCACCCACCCACCCACCCACCCACCATCACCACCACCTGGTGGTCTCAGCTTAGTTGTTGACAGTCACACCTCAGTCACACACATGCCTCAAACATGCTCACTGGGCAATTTCGCAGGGATCACTAACAAGGGGATGCTTTCTCCTTAGAGAGGAGTTTAGCTGACCCATCAATTACTTTCTCCCTGGAATAACCTAACATGATAATAATTATGATAATGACATGACATTGTGATGATGACATGATAAGGAAGTGTAAGATGAATCTGCCCACTGTGCAGTAAGCACTTATCGTGTCAGCAGAGGAGGAACAAGACCTGACAAGAGATGCATTTAGTGCCTGCATGTAAAGAACTGATCGGTATGTGTCAGGTGTATGCAGTGGTTAAGAAAGTGTCATATTTACACACTACGCAGCTGACATGCTTAAACACCTGATCATGTGACTGTAAGAAATATTTTAAAATAAGCTTCAGTGCCAAGGTTTTAACATTTAGTTATGTGACAATCTCTGATCGTTTGATCTGTCAGTAAACACTGTTCCTAACCTTCATTTAGTACAGGTGGATGTGCCAACGTGATGCGAACCAGACCCAGTTTTAATGGGTGAATCTGGGTCTGGACACCTTCCATAGACAATTGTTTGCAGTTGTTCCATTCTACTGGGCCTAGACCTCCAGTTCATTTCAACCACTCAGCATGAGCCAAAACCGACCAACACTGCCACCGCTGCAACTACCCAGTGTTGGTCGGTTGGTCGGCCCGTTCCACCAAAGCGTTTTTTTCCTGAGTACAGCATATTTTTTTTAAATTGTTTTAACGAACGCCAGCAGCTTGACGAGGTGCTGACCGTTTATTCCGTGCTGAACGTTCGCCGATTTTTTACAGTCAGGGAGAGTTACAAAATATTAACACTCGTCACACGTTACCAGTCGTCCAATCACACTAGTCGCAGATTGATCCAGCGGTTGTGCAAATGCTAATATGGCCCGATTTGCCAGACTGTTATCACAGCGAAGAAAACTGAAGCTGTGAGCCACAGTCAGCGCAGTCAGGCTATGGACATGCACTTCTAGGCCTCTGACTTCTCTCTCTTCATTTTACCTCAGCAAACACCTCAGGGCTGTTTTAGGGCTGCTCGTGTTAGTGTGTCAAAGCACAGCTGGAACACAATATTTCTTCACCGAGACACCTCAGAGAAATCCTGTTGTCCAGCACAACACTGGAAAACATTTACTTTCCCTACTGTCTCCACCCGTGCCCCTCTTTGCGAGACTAACCACTGTGAAAAGGACAGGATATGTAAGGTCCACTTTAGAATTTGAAGTGATGATTAGAGGGTCCAAGCTGTGATAGCAGCCGATATTCATCACCTGTATTCATCTTCTCAAGCAGAGATCGCAGAGAGCTCCAACTTCCCTGAATATGCCGAGATGATCGATCTAATCACAATTTAAAGATTAAGTCTGGGTTTATTAATCCTTTTTCAGAAAGCTCTTCGTCACTCTTGCCACCTTTGTGTCTGTGTGTTGTGATTTAGTGTGTAAGGTAAAGAGAACTGTATCTAAGTGCTTAGTCTGCTCTGCAAGTTTGGAGGTGAGGGATTGCTGAGTGTGCTACATCTCCTCGTCTCAGTGCGCTATGTGCAGCATCTCAGCCAGCTCATTGATAGATGTTGTCCAAATGTAAAGAGAACAGGAGTCATTCTGCAGGGACTGCAGGGAGACTGAAAATAACCTGAAACCCTTTTAGTGGAACAAATGAACTGAAAAAGCGCAGTGAATTGAGAACAACCCAGTGATTTTAAAATGTATATATCAGATTTTTTTTTTTTTTTTTTTTGTGAGCAGATTTATTAAAGTGAGAAAAAAAGACCAATATTTGACACTAGGAATTCCTGAAAGAACTAAACATTAATTTAAAGACATGGTATGAGCTGATCAAACCACAGTGGCATTTTATGACTGTTATACTGATTTGTAGTTGATGGCACTTAGGTTGAAAATGCAGCTGAATACTTCATCATCCATATGCTAAATACACCATTTTTCATTTCTTGCTAATTCCCTTCCAAAGCCTCCTTCTATTCCTTCCACCACTCCTAATCTGGCTATAAAGGTCAGTTTAGCATAATGACATCATACAGACGAGCATGGGCAAACCCAGATTACTAAATCTGACTCTAATGTGGCTTTTCAGATGAAACAGCATTAAATGACATTAACGTTCCAGCATTCACTGGCAGCTTTAATGGAGATTGCTCAGGACTGGCCCTTCTTTACCCTCTTTGTATTTTTAATGAGGTGACAGAAAGAAGCAAGATTGGAATAGGATGGTCTTACAACATGCTGAGCTGGGATCAGATACAGTCCGTCTATTTGTGTAATATTCCATCAGCTCTCTTAAAGGGCTCGGGTTAACCTCTTCAGTGTGACTGACATTTTTAGAGCACAGGCACCACCACTGGCAGAGCTCAAAGGGACTTTTAGAAAAATATTACAACCATCATTGGCACGATGAGATCACTTCTTTTTTTATGTTTCTTTGAGTTCAGGCCCAGATTAGCTTTAACTGTAGGCTTTGGAGATGAACAAACTGGTTTGTGATTATCACTGCAGTTTTCTAAGCTTGTGAATTAGCAAGCCATTTGCTCAAATTCTTTACTAATTCAACATCTGTTTGGGTATTTATGCCCCGAAGCACATGTTGCTGCTTGTACCTCGAAGACAAAGTGGAAAACAAGCAGAATTCTAAGAACATATTTATTATTCTCCCACTGCTGCTATTTTCATTAAAAAAAAGAAAAAAAAGAATGAAAAACGAGAAATGCGTGGAATAACGAAGAGCCTTAAACACGAGAAGTCGGCAGACACGGGTGACTAGTCTTTAACATTCATCTGCTTCTCTGCTGCTTCCAGAGAAAGATGTTTTTCTGCTCCATCTCTGTGGCAACAGCAACTTTCCCAGCCCAGGAAACATGAAGACTGGAGGGAATGTCACTTGGAAAAGAAGAAGAATGACAACACAGGGGTCATGAATTATATACAAAGAGTGTTAGAAGCTTTGCTGCACTTAACATCATCAAGGCCTGTATTAATTACTGATATGAAGCATTGAAAATCACATCCGCTGCACTTTCCTCTTTATGGTTTAACACGGCCCTTTCACAACCGACTCATGGCACAATGGTTCAGAAACAATACGTGCAACCACGTAGAAAAAACATGCGTATGTGGCACACTTTCCAAGAAGATTTCAAGACCCAGATTGAGACAAAAGACACCCCACCACAGACACGCACACAAAAAGACTGAAACACACCACTGCCAAAACGACAATCACAACCAACCATTTCCACCAATGAACACTGACTAATTTCTCAAATTCTACAAAAATTCCAACATTTTATTATTCAGTTTTAAATATTTTGATCTATACTTGAAACACAGGCCGTGTCCATCTTTGTCGATCCCTGCCTTCCATAAACAACAACGCTGTCACATCTGATTCTGTTGGGTTCAGAGTCTGACTGTCTGCCAATGCAAGAAATGCAAAATCATCATTTACTGTTGTTCAGCATGTGACTATGTTCCACAAGCTCTAAGTTACAAATAGACAGCTCTTAGGCGGAACCAGGTCAGATATTGTTGACGTAACGAGCGTACCGATGAATTAAATAATTCATCAGAGGTTGATAAATGAAAGAAAGCAATTACAAAGCTTCAGGCAATAAATGTGGTTCCTGTAAGTAATAACATTATGACAAAAATGAACCTGGTCATGCTGCACTGAGGTAGCTTGTGTGACTCGGTGTTATGTACACTTCTGCTCAACAGATCCTCAATGTTAGTTTACTTGGTAGCATTTTAATATTGGAAAACTGAGTCAGTGGACAGAAATGTCACGTGAGAGTTCCATTTTAGAAAAATGTAAGTAACGGTGGGTTTGCTGCATTATTTCTATTTCTTGAAAATGTAACGTGTTTTATCGAGAAAGAATTAACTTTTTGCATATTTAAAAGTTGCGTAAGTGCACTAATGTTAACAACAAGGTGACCTGTATTACACTCCATTGCAAACAAACATATTTGCTTTTGAATGTAAATTATTAGGGTTGCATATAAATATACAGTTGAAGCAAACAGGCTTGAAATCATACATTGATTGTAACATAAAATTCTGATTAAAAAGATATGATTATATATGTTGGCCAGAATGCTTTATTTGCTTTCCCATTGTACAGAATTTTTTTCTTAAAATGGTTACCAGTGGTTCCAGAGGGGGAAATGTTTAAGGAAAGATTAGTTTGGTTATAAACTTTCAGTTTTTCAAACACAATTAAAAAGTGCACAAAAAGTGTAGTAGCACAAACCATTTCTCATTCCATTTGACGAGAAAAAAAACAAAAAAGTACTTATTGTTATGTAAAGTGTTTAAAATGTTGTAAGTCAGAGTGAAATAGTCCATAAGGTTTCATTTTAGTGAAAACAGAAACTTTGCTTCGGTTTGTATTTTCTCCACCGAGGCAATTAATGCTTTTTGCACTCCCACAAACACATGGAGCTGATCAGGGATACAACTAAATCATCATCATCAGCACATGGTGAGAGCCCAAACCATATCAACACAGTGTTACCACCCTGCCTTGTTCTGTGCATCACATCATCTTCGTGTCTGTCAGCCATCAACCAAAAGGAGGGGCTTTTTGAGGAAAATCAGAAGTGAGATTAATCTTTACACAACTATGGCTTATTGGTAGAGGTGGCCCCTTTAAAATTGAAACTAATCTTACAAATCATGAACAAAATAGAGCTCTTTATCGTTTCACTTTACACAACTGATGCAGTGATTCTCTCACCAGAGTCTTCTGCTATTCTCATAATCATCTTTTTCTAAACAGTAAAATGTGTTTTGCTGCAGAGCACAGTGGAATAAAAAGAAAACTCTGACCACTGAGAATTTTCCGTGGCCGTGGTGGTTAGGGTCCTCACCAGCGGTGGTCAGTGCGGTCCTAAACTGTGGTGGACAGAGGATGTGGTCATGAACAGTGAGTGCCCAGGCTCCAAAGTTAAGCATCAGCCTGTGGGCCGTCAGTCAAAACCTTCCATCTGTGGACGTGAGTCCCATGGCATGTGTCAACCAGTGCACAACTGACAACTGCAATGTTAGCCGTTGAACCCAGAAGGCTTAAACAGTGTGAAGAACACTTCAGATCAGGTGCAGTTTGACGGTGGACTTCCAATCTTTAGAGCTTATGCTCCTCTTTTTCCATCATGGCTCAATAACTGTGGTCATCAACAGTCACATTCATGTCAGACAGTTAAGGGCTACTCATGCGTCAATGCACCCAGCTCCTACTAAGGCGTACAGAATATTTAAAAAAAAAACGAATACGAAAACGAGACGTTAGTTACTGAAGGAAAACATGCTGTCATGTGGGTGGTACTCACTTGTTTAACGTGATAAATGAAGTCCATATTTTTTTTTCAAGATTCCTGTTTTTGTGGGTTTTGGCAACAGCTTCAATGACAATCGTTCACTGCTTTGGTGTTTGGCACTGTCTTCACCAGAAATCATCTTGCATCTATACTGTCATGCTTTCATGGCACTTTCATGCCAAGCAGCTTCCAAACCCCAAATTAACTGCCTTCAATGTTCTAATGCAAAACTACAAATAATGCAAAAATAAAATGTTACTCCGAGCTGAGACGTCCCATGACTTCAGATACAGGAAATGACGCTATGGGCATGTAAGCTAGTAGGATATCTAAAAAGGGCCACAAATATAGAAACACAGAAATGCTGCAGGTATGCAGAGACTACAGTAATATTGAAAGGGAACACTAAAAATTATGAACACTGTTGTTGCCGTAGTGACTCTTGAAATTATGTTTTAAATACATTGATGCGCCAAATTAGTTTAAATGTAAAGGTTTTCTTTGTTTGTTTAAACATTCTGTTCGCATGATTCTACTTGCATGTGTTTTCTCAAGTTGCAGTGTTTCGAGCTCTCGGGGCCACCGTGGTTTTCTCTGTGAAGTTTACATATGCAGCATATGTAGATAATATGTAAATATCTGTCAGTCACGCTGCAGGCATATCATTTAAATAGAAGAGCGTTAAGCCAGGTCGAAATGAGACGGAGAGAAGCTTACATTCATATGAAATGTTGGCACAAATTCACATAAAACTGTACTTAAAGTAAATATTTATCTCGCATATTTTTACAAATTTAGATGCTGCTTAAATTTGCTGCCTTTAAATGTTTCTCAGTCGAGTCTTCGTTTACAATTCAGAGAAAATGAAGTAGATTAAATCACAGTTAAAGCCCAGGATAAAGAGGATTTACTCAGGTAATTTAGCGTCTTTGATTAAGATAGGATTGAATCAAATGGATTTTTTTTCAGGTACTCAAGAGTATAATTCATCTAAATATGAGCCTAAATTATCAACCCAAAGCACTAATTGGTCTTTGTAGTTCAATCTTGATTTGCTGTTTGTATTTACACTATGGCATAAGGATTTCTTATCTTGCTGAAGCCACTGAGGCATCAACAGGACTGCACTACAGCTGCAAAGCTAATTAATGTGATTTATGCTTGTTTGGTTGCTTGCTAGCTTGCACATTTTTGAGGAGAGCAACATCATCTGCAAGTCATTGTCTTTGGTAAATAAGAAAAATTTGACTTTTCAGTGAGCCTAACACTGGCTTACTCCTTTGCCCGGTGGTCTACAAGCACACAAAGCACGCCTTTTCTGCCTCTCTCACACACACACACACACACACACACACACACACACACACACACACACACACACACACACACACACACACACGTAAGCTCTGCTTAAGCCTCTGCAATAAGCCTGAGGGTTTTAAAGAGTTACCACTTTTAATGTAAAACAATACGCTCGATACTTCCAGTTTGGCAAGGGTCCAATTAGTTTTTATCTTTGATGATAACGTTATTGGTCTTTGAATAGCTTTACAACAAGCAATAGTATAGAAACAACATATTCTGCTTTTGTTTGTAAAAGAAAAAATATATATATACAGTATATCTATATATATATATATATATATATATATATATGTATGATACATACCACATACACAGTAAAAACTGGCTCCAGTGGCACTGCAGGTACAGTGCATACACAATGAGAACTAACACGATCTTCATACACTTAAAAATTCCCACAAACATTTTAAAGGTTATTTTAATGCACCTCAAACAGTTGCTTTCTGGAGAGCGACTGTTTCTGGGGGTCCACGGCTGGACAGAGACCCTCAAACATGTAGGGATTTATATTGTGTCACAGCTGTTGTTACACTGTTGTCAGAGGGCCCAGAATTTCTTGAAGGGCACCTGGTTATTTGTATTAGCCCACAGCAATAAAACGTGAAAATTAGGAAACCGCTCAGCGCTTAATGCTTGTGTGCTTTCATTCAGTTTGTAAATCCGCTCTTTTTCGTTGTCTCCCTCCGGGCCACATTGCAGTGGGAGGGGCGGGACTTTTTAAGGCTATGGCTCTGCCATTTGGCTCGGGGGTCCACATGTGTGCACCGGAGGTCCTCATTTTGATTCTAAATCGCCTTGACACCAAAACAAACAAACTCTCCTCACTGCACCAAACAGGCCTGAAAAATTACGGCCACAAGGAGGGATATGCAATTATAGCAGCTAATTTGCGGTCACCAAACTCGCCCCATTCCCAGTGCCCCCAGACACCCTCGATTTTAAGAATTGGGGAGCACAGTGTGTGTGTGTGTGTGTGTGTGTGTGTGTGTGTGTGTGTGCATGTGTGTGTATGTGTGTGCGCGTGTGCGTGTGCGTGCGTGTGTGTGTGTGTGTGTGTGTGTGTGCGCGAGTGTGTTTGGATGGTGTCTGAGAGGAAGCTCTGGGAGAAGTCCCCCCTCACAGCTGTAGGAAGGTCAGGCAGCTCCATGGCGATTAGCATTGCTCATCACGTACAATTAGGGTTAGTGCTCTGCAAGGAGGCATCTGTTGCTAATTGAAGCAGAATAGATATTGAGGAGGTCCACGCTTTCTCCATGCAGAAACAAAACAAGCTCCACTGGAAGTAAACAGATTTTGGCTTGTGTGAAATTGGAACTGTGAGCCACCTGCATATCGTACAGAGTAATGCTCTCAATCAGAGGTTTTGTGTGAATTAGTTGGGTATTACACCAACAATAATTGGTCAGGTAATTTTTAAAATGAGCAATGAATTGGTTCCAAAGTGTTTCCAGTACACACATCCACATCTAAGCTTGCAGAGGCAGACAAAGAAACTGGAGTTATTAAAGAAAGAAGGGGGATGGGGGGTAAAGAGACAGGAGACTGAGCGTGAGCGCGTCAGAGTCGAGCCGAAACCGGCTCGTGATGGCAATCTGATGCGACTGAACCATGTGCCCACTGGCCAGCTGACATCAGCTAGCGCCTCTCTGACCAAACCTCCCGGCCCCTTTATGCCAAGGCCAGATGCAAACAAAGAAAACCATGGCCAGCATACACAGACACACATCCAAACAGATTTTGTGCTCATGACATTGCTCTAAAAAAACACGGAAACAGCGGGATAAACTGCTACAGACAAAACTGTGACACAAACAGCATCACACAGGTGATGTTTAAACCTACTGACACATTTCTATGGTTTTATATCTTATCATACAGTAACATCTGAAGTGGAAAATAAGGTGTAGTAACTTAAAATGTGGAATCTCAGGAGGAAGATGTGTCATTATTTTGGTAACTTTTTAAAATCACGATTAATTAACTGGTTTATGAAGAACAGCCTACATTAAGAGAATGGTTAACATTTGTAATCAGCAAATGTTGATCCTTTCTGGCACTGATACTCTAAATCTAAATCCTTATATGGAATAAATGTATTCCAACCTGAACTGCACAAACATTAATGTAACTCTACACTCTTTATGTATGTGGATACTTTTATACACGGTCAGGGCAATGTTTTTCAAAATGTTATCTCTGTAAACTCTACTTTGAGCTGCCCCCTAAGGTCACAGCAGAGGACAGAGAACAAGAAACAGAAGTGGCAGTTAGGTCGACTGAATGGCATTGAGGAAGACCTTTGAGAGGGGCATTATTTTTCATGGCAATCAGCTTGTGAGTGTTGGAGGCCGTGACAGTGGAAACTGTGAGCAGGAGCAGCTCAATATTATACCCGAGTGCCGAGCTATGCGATGATTTTATGTGCTCCGTCTCGTGCCTCGCACAGACCTTTCACACACACATGCTGAGATACTATATCCCTATGGAGCGACGGAGCATATCAGGGTTTATCCTCTTTGACCTTCACTGTTTGAGCCCGACGTAGGGCTTGGCTGGCTGAGGTGGTCTCAGTGTCGCGAGGGGCGGCCAGAGCCCTACTTATCAACGCTGTGGCTCAATGGCTTTTTCTCTGAGTGTAATAAGTGCAGCGCACCACTGACTCTCAATGTAGACTTTCAGGCTGCACACTTTGTTATGTAAGTCATGAACCCAGAACCAATGTAGTTTAAACTGGTAGTTCCATTGATCATGTATAGACTAAATCACTAAATATATGCATTTATGGTTGAATTATAGCACATTAACCATAACTCGTGATATTGATGAAACATGTAATTTAGTCGATGCAAAATGATTGGCAGATTTAAAATATGGTATTTCTTGGATTGTCTTGTTACAAGTACTTTATAGTAATGAATTTAATATACTTGACAGTATATTTAGAGCACTGAATATTGAGAATTTATTGCCTGCATTTTAAATGGACTCTTCGCACATGGAATGCAGTTCAACCACCATACCTGTGATAACAGTGTTCTTTCTACTGCAGCTCTCTATGGTCTGAAAAAAATAACCTGATCACGTCATTAGGCCTATCTTGGGCATTAGAGTTAAATCTTTAACATAAATCCTGCATTAAAAACCATCGGTGTAGAGCACAGAGGCAGGGGCATCTAATGAAAGATACTATAAATTGCAGGATGGGAATTGTAGAATCCGAGGTTTTTGAGCCTTTGCCCTACCTGGGCCTAAAAGTCAGGGTAATTAGGATTCTGCATTCACTTTGACCCATTTTTTTCTCAAATGAATTCCCAAATTTGTAAGACTAAATTGCTGTAGATACCCTCGTCCATGTACCCTTTGGTGGGTCCTTGGCATAAATAGTGTCCTCTTGCTGTCCTTTATTGTCACTACTTTTCTCCAAAGCCAAACCATTTACAAATGAACATTTCACAAGTTACTGAATCACTATGATAAATATTTGCTCGTGACCTCTGTTATCTTGTATTGCTAAAGAATGTTCTGATACCAAGTTGGATAAGACATTGATTTGATTTGTGGCAGATAGAACTTTTGGGCATGCAAAATAATTCCCCATAATAGCTGTGAGCCCAGAAATGGATTTTATTTAGGGGTTGTTAATCAGTGAGCCCAATCTGAGTCTGCCTGATCTACCTACAGTAGCTCTTAAATCTAAGCTTGTAATAACCCTCTGTAATTAGGACTGAGACACACTAACAAGGGAGACCACCATCATCATCACTCAGCCACCTCATCATCATCACCATTCTCATTATCAAGCCTAAGATCAAATTCCAGCTTGGCTCGGGGATAGTGGGACTCCAGTACACCTGATGTATTGTGCGTCATTAGATTGTTGTTATTACTGTGCCATGGGGAGTCAAACAGGATGGAGATTCACTCTTGTAATATTCTATAAAGCCTACTAGGGAGGACCCAGTTGACATTCTCCACCTAATGACAACAATATATTGAGGCAAAGGGCTGACATTAATTTGTTTACTCTCCTTTTTTCCTCTTCCTACTTCTCTCTCACCCTCACATATGAAAAACATACATAACCAACTACACTGCTGCAAACACACAGTACAAATGTTAGCATCCTGCACTGTTGTAATCCACATGGCTCATAGTATTGATCTCTACCAGATAAAATCAACTTCAGTCTCTTGTTTAATTTGTCTCAATTAACACCGTGGGATGCAGGCATCTATTTGAATTGGAGAGGAAATGAAAGCCATGAGTGACACCACTGGAAGGATACCAGGCCCGTCCGTACAGCCTCTGCCTGCCCAACACCTTTGCTCCCGCTCAGCGCTGCAGGGCAGCTACTGCTAAAAAGGCAGCGGCCCGATGATCGATGACTTCATCTAGTCTGCCTGATTCCTCCACTTGTGCTGAGAGAACACTTAATGTAACGGGCCAACAGTGAAATGCCTTGATTAGGTTGCGAGAGCAAAGAGCCATGGGGAGCCACTTACAGGGAGAAGCTTTCCGTGCAGGAGTCTTTACCAGACCATACATACACACACTGACGTATATGTGATGCCACAAATACGCAGCATCATTCTTAGTTCATTGTACATCTCAGTAAGCATGCACGCGCGCACGCACACACACACACGCACGCACGCACACACACAACTCTACTTTGCTGCCAGCAGGACCAGACCATCCTGCACAGCTGGTATATCCCAATGTTGACTCTCCAGTAGGGGAGCACTGCTGCAGGGATTTACCATATCACTGTAGGCAGTGCAGAGATTGGTTCGGTATGAGTCGATCAAGCTTTATCACTCCCCAAGGTACCCACAAAAATCTCTCCAATAAATAACCTGTTCTTAATTCTGATTTCTTAATGCAACTCCCGCAGAGAAGACTAATCAGTTTGAGTGAGGCTGCCAGATAGTTTGTTCATGCGTAGTTTGTACAAAGTAGCTCTAAATGCTTTAAAAAAAAAAAAAACTGATGGCATTATTTTAATTCTTTTCAGAGAAGGACTCAACACCTTCCAGCTCCAGTAGATACACACATACACAAGTACATGCACCAACACTCATGGCACTTCTTTCCAAGCCCTCCCAACATCTGCTTGTTCTTCCTCTGATTAAAAAAATCCTCTGCGTTTCATTATCGCTGATTTGCATAGTAATAGCGTGCATATTAAGCAGCTACTTCAGAGGGTGGGCGGTCTAATGAATGCTGCAGTCTCCTCTGTTTTAACTCAATTTTTCCTCATCCATATTCAGTCATGTGCCCCCTCCCAGCTCCCTCACGACCCCCCTGCCCTCGGGGACGGCAATTCTGTTTCCGTTGAAATGCTTCCTCCAGCCTCTCCCCAAATCCCAGAACCCTCTCCATTAATCCAATTAATTAGAGCCATTGATATGCAGCCCGCTTAGACCAACCAGCTGTTTGCCTGCCAATTGCCTTGCTATGAGAAAAAGAGTGGCGGGTGGGAGGGGGGGGGGGGGTCAGGTTTTGAGGAGTCCTATCATCCAATGCACATACAGCAACACCTAACACTCAGCAATGAGAAAGTCACCACCCACGATGATCCCACCAAGACACTGAAGTTCTTAAAGCCCCGGAGAAGCACCTCATGGCTGAGCTAACTCCTGATAAGTGAAACTCATAAAGCTTGTTCTATCATATCTCTAAAGGGTAAAGACCAAGTAACCTTTTCACTTTCACAGAGTCATCAGACCATTGAGATATTTGGCAGTTTGCCACTGTTTTGACTTCCCGGGTCTGGATAGAGAATTGGCTTGTAAAAACATGAGGAAGCCAAGATTAATTTTGTGCAACACGTCCTCATACGGAAACGGTATAGTAGGTCTACTTCCAACGACTGCCGAGCCGCATGTCTAGAGTTTTCTGGCCATCCTCTAAAGGAATAACTGTGGTACCTAAATGACAAAAAAAAAAAAAAAAACCAAAGAAACACATGATTAATGTTGTGAAACACCTGCTGTTTAGTCAGGTTACCACACCTGCCAAGTCAGATTTAGGAACAGATAATGGTTTGGGTCAAAACAATAATAAGTTACGTTTCGCACGTCGCTAAAATTGCATTGCGTATAAATCTTTAGGTAAAACCGTTATATAAGCTAACTTACCCATGTAAGATAAAATAACTCAAAGCTGACTTTAGTGGGACATGAACAGCTGTCACTGGGTGGAAGTCATGTATTCAATCTGTGTAAAATGGCATGCGTGAAATTATTATTCTTTTTTTTAATTATTATTAACGATGTATGATGCAAACTCTACCTGGTAAAGTTCGTATATCAGAAGTCTACAACAACTATGCTCAGAGATTTAAGAGAATAGGACCGAAATCATCCACCCATCAACAATTAGTGGTTTGCTTTGTAACAAGTGTAAGTAAATTTTATGTTAGACGTACGGACCAAACATCGCCCTCATCTCAAAGGTGATAGATTTATACATACCTCTCATCAGCTTTGACAAAGGGAAGGTTTTTTAAAAACTTGATGGCACTTGTCGAGCCTGAGTTTATGGCATGAGTAAAATTATAGTTATCTGGTTCCCAGCGGATTTCAAATGGTAGTTTTGCTCGAAATGCCCATCCTCGGATATATATCCGAACTTCGGACGAGAACAGCGGTAACTAACATTCAAATCCATTTTGTTTCACGCACACCTATATTGTTTTATTACCCTTGAGTGTAAGTTCCTTCCTGGGGAAACAAAAATAAAGGCCAAATAAATGAGCAATGGAAATGTATGCCCTTTTATTCAATCAGCCACTACATACTCCTGAGAGGTTCGACAAAAGGGAGCTAAATATACATCAATGGATGATAATTCTCCCAATAAAGAACCCAAAATAGAAAAGCCGGTGAAAGATTTCCCTGGGTGCCCAGAGTATAAGGTGTGCCTCAGAATTACCATACAGAAATGAATAGCAGCGACAGTGTCTAATGTTTTGTGACACAGCACGAATGTGCACACCCTGGTCCAATCCAGAGCTGAAGCCACTCATCGGAGATATTAGATTAAGAAGTGCTGGACTAGAAGGGTAATTCACTTTTCTGCTTCACTGGCTATCATTGCCAAGCAAAAGAACGCTGGTGGTAAACTATCCCTTTTGTCCCCCTCGGCCTCTCTCTCACTCTCTCTCTCGCTTTTCCCTTCCCTTCCCTTCAAATAGCCTCATGTCCCCACTGTCACACACGTCCTTTTGTTATCATGCATATTTTCAGTACTTATCATACATATTTTTAGTACTTGATCCTATTAAATAACACTTTATCTTCTAGAAATCACATTTACTGTAGCTTCCAATGAACTATATATTTATACTTACAAAGCATCTTGCATTGTTACGTTTTATAAACGTGTATTACTAAACAGATCCTCGGACATGTTTTTTTGTGAAGTTTTATACCTTCATGATGAATTTGTATGGAGAAAATCTAAATAAAACTACCATTATGATGAATTAGAACCTGAAATAATGCAATGCAGCACCACATGATACAGATTTCTATATCTGATGGATCTATGAAAAGGGTTATCAGTCTCCTCTACAGTGGATGGACTGACACCAAAGCCTAACCAGCAATGTCCACAGCGGCCATCTGAGTTGTTTTCTGACTCCGTCATGAGAAAATCTGCTGTCATTGTACCTGAAGTTTCTGGTCCGAGACTGATCTCCTGAGTCTACACTCGCTCCCCCATTATTATGTGCCGGGTCAATTACTGCCAGACTGGCTCATGTCATGAATCATAAAGTTCACTTGTCTACGTTTAATTGCCTGTATTTAGTAACGATTGATTAAACCTTTTAATGCCCATTTAATTTTTACTGACTTCAGGTTCTGTTTTTCTTTAGTAAGGGTAGTGGATATTTAAAATCCTGGGTAAAGGCACGTATGGGTGTGTCCAACAAATTGTTGCAATTCTGGTGAATTTGTGCATACGGCGGTCAACCAGGATAATCCAGGCACAATGTGGACGAGAGACTGAACACATTATTAGTGTGATGAATGCATTATGAGCAGCCACAGGAAGCCTGCTTGATGCCATGAGTGATCAAGAGAGACTTTGTCAGCAAAGGTTTACAGCAGAAGAAAGTGATTTACTTGTCTGTGAGACGCAATCAACACAATTGCATCTATTAGACAGCAAGTAGACCTCCAAGGGCCCGATGATGACAGAGGCTTCGCAAGAGGTTGCCAGTATGCATTTTTTTTTTTTTCAAACGCTTCCTAGCTCGTGAAATTCTCTGAGAACTGCTGTCCAGTGTTGGAAGCAGTTCACTCAGGCGAGAGGCAAAGCAAAGTATGGCTTTAAACAGGCAACAATCGCTGGCCACAGTAGACCAGTGTGGGGAAACCTCATATGGCTGCATCTACAGTCCCTGCAGAGAGCGTTGGGATATCAGGTTTTGCGTGACCGTCATTCTGTAAGCCACGATTGTGTAAAATACAGGTTAGCGACACAAAGAGTTGTTATTTTCATGTACAGCCACAAAGCTTCTAAACAACCTGTAATTAGCAGTAAAACGAGAAAAATGTTGGTCAAACAGTTCTGAACTATATAATCTAAACATTTCCAAAGGAGCGTCAGTGAGGTCACTGTGAGTGAGCAAGAGTGCATCTGAAACTTATATATATATATATATATATATATATATATATATATATATATATATATATATATGTATATACGATATTTAATATTGATATTTCAGACTGAGGCCAGTTACGATGGAAAAGTATGACATAACATATTTCCATCTTTGTTCAGCCAGCATTTCAGATATATACACCAAACAGAAACACAAGAGGAACTGCTGATTTCTACGACTGATTTCTAGGGTGTGGACCTTAACATGCCTTTGAAACTACTTCCTCTCAAATATCTGATAATGTCATGGTGATTTGTAGTTCAGGGGAGATGTTAAAAAGAAGTGAAATGAAATTTAACGTCCAATTTGCTTTCCTTTGTCTGAACAGTCACTGTAAACATGGTGCTCTGTGTAAAACTCCACCCATGCGCATGTTAGAAAGAAAGTATTTGCTGGATTGTATAGCAATCAGCCAGATGTGTGAACAGCCTGCTCTCCCACAAGATTTAAACTTTTCCTTTTGAGTTCAAGTATCACTCTGTTAGTGTGGTAGCGAAACACGAGTGAAACCAAAGACAAATCAAGACCAGCTTTGAAACAGGATGCATAATGCAGTGAAGGTGAAATCAGATGAGAGAAAGGTCGATTTGTTTACCCTTGATGAAGTGTTGATGTTGGAGGTCTTTGTTGCAGGAATATACAAATCAGTCTGTTTAAGATAGTTTGGTACCTCACTTTAGGGACTGACAAGGAAACGTTGGCTTGAACATGAACACGTCTGGGAATGTGCAGCAAACAGAGTATTGCTTTGTTTCAGTCACATATTCAGCCTCTTTCAGCTGCTTCTCTCAGGGTACGAACAGACACAAAGAGAGTGTCAGTTTAGCATTGATTACAGTACAATTAAGGTAATGGTTATATTGAATAATACGACCTGTGCTGAATATTCATGGAAATGATGATTAACATATTTTCAATTTATCGGTATAGTGGTATGACCTCCAGCAGGATGGAGACACTTCTTGAAAAGTAAATAATGAATGTGGAGCAAGAGGGAAATGGAAAAAAAAATTGTTTAAGCCTCATTCTTTCAGTTTTGTGTTTCTTTTTGAAATTGTTCTGGTGCTAAAAGCTGCAGAAATCCCAGGAACAGAACTGACCTGAGCCAATCTGGACTGATTCAGAACCTCTCGGGACTCACCGCGAAGAGAAGAAGTGGCGAAGAAGAGAGAGCGATAGGAGGTGTCTATTTATCTAGGTGAGGAAGTGCCTCTCTGCTGCCCCCCCCCCAACCCCACCCCTCCCCACGTCTTCTGAGGCAGAGAGCTGTGACTGAAACACATCGTTGCACCTCACTCGAGATGAGCTCCAAATAAATGGGGGGGAATGGGGGCACGGAAGGAGACTGAGATAGAGCGAGAGAGAGAGAGAGAGAGAGAGAGAGGAGAGAGAGGAGAGAGAATGGAGTCTGAAGAGGAGAGCTCCTTAAAAAGGGTTGTCAAAATAATGAAAACAAATGGCGAAGGAGTCTCCTGAGATGGAGAGGAGAACTTCATTTGTGAAGCGTCTTCGCGGGGATTCTGCCGTGCCACTGCAAGTCCTCGGTTTGGAGACCGAAGGGAGCCTCCGCCGTGCGCGGCCGCAGGAAACTGAGGAGAAGAAAAATGAGAGCACTCAGTGTAATAATTGTTCAGGGTCAATTATTCCCACGTTGGAGCAAATCATGCTGATATGTGTTAGCACACGGCTGGGAGGAGGGCTGCTGAATGTAGCATTGCCATGGATATGATCCCCTGTGATGCCTCGGCAAAAAGCAAAAGTGTGAATTGATTTCATTCAGCCCAGGCTAATTATGAACAGGGGATTCAAATACGTGTTTTGTCAAAAGAACATAAATAAACAGTGCAAAATATTTCAAGCGGTATTTTTATGGTACTGTATTTCAGCTTGCTGTACACTTGGAGTATTCCAGATCCAGTTTTTGGAATATAGCCAGGGCAATTGTAAATTTGCTTTTAAGTGAGAAATAATACCACTTTCTTTTCGTCCTCTCAATTCCTCTCTTTAACCATTTTTCCTCTCCTTCATCCTCCTTGTCTTTCTGGCAGCTAACATCTTCTTTTGCTTATCGCGGCCTTCTCTCTTCATCCTCCCTCCTTCCCCGACTTTGAATTCATCTTTCAAGTGCAGCAGCTGCCGCCACAGCAGCAGCAGCTTCAGCTTCTTCCCTCCCCATCCTCCTCTTCACAACGCTGTCTGCCGTCTGCATTCCTGTCACGTGCCCACCAAAGGTTATATGGCCCACTTTCTTATCAGCTGCATTGTGGGATATCTCGGCTCTCAGGCCTGTCTTCTGGAGAGCTATCTGTACCCCCTCCTCTCTCTGTTGACTGCTGGGAGGACAACCTTTGTCGACCTTGTTTTTTTTTTTTTTTTTTTTTTTTTTTTTTGCCTTAACAGAATAAAAATGAAAGAGAGAATGAATGCAACGCAGAGAGTGGGAGGACAAGAAAAGGGGTAGAAGGTATAAAAAAATCAAAAAAAAAAATCGTCTGGGTCCCCTGAGAGAATGTGTGATGAGATTGGTCCAGAGTTAGCCTTGTAAGGAAAGCGCCGTTGGCCCCCCACTCTATTCTCTCCAAGTACAGTAGACAATGAATCGATATCGCACACCCACCCCCTCCAGAACCATTCTGCCGCTGCACGTGCCGTCCACCTGTCTGCCCGTATGGGGGGTTTCGGTAAGCTGCTGGTGGGGGTAGTGGGAGGAGTATGGATGTTTGACAGAGCCGTCATGTACAAATTCATTTTGGATCCAGTCAGACTTTTGCTCTAATAGGCACACACACTCAAGGTCTTTGCAGTCACGGTGAAACAGAGGAGCAGATAGACGCCTCTCTGCAGTGCTGAGAGCCTCCAAACAAGAGAACTCCTACTGAAAAACACAGTTCAGGAAGTTTAGCAATGTATCAATATACATTTTTTACTCTGAAATAAAAGGGTGTCTTTCCAAACTTTCCAACATACTTTAGGTCTTTTTATATTATACTTGGAAACTTTTAAGAATGTAATATTAAAAAAATGTACAACTCCCCTTTCCTATTTAATTATTTTCTTCATAAGTTAGATGCCAATTTTTTTTAAATTTTTTTTAAAACGTCTTCATATCCTTTTCAGTATGTCAAATATCTATACATATTGCTTTACTGGGTGCGTAATAGCTGGAGCTTGCAAACAAAAACGGACAGTTGTAACAAATCACAGTTGCTGTTATGTGGTCATTTCAAAATTGCTGAGCACACATGTGCAGCGCTCAACTGTTGTGCTGTGCAGTCTTGTGTAGTCTTAAGTTGTCATTGTCGTGTTCAGGCAACTCGGCTTCTAAACCATCTGATTTACCACTTATCTGTTCCTTCAGGCACATCTTCATTTTCAGAGTCTGTCATCAAAACCCTACAATACGGTGCAACTACATCAAAGAGAGTGCTGCTCGGCAGTGAACCTGACACACTCATCATCATCATCGTGTTATTGAGAATAGGGTAATGTAAACTTCTTCATCCTTTTGTCTGTGTTAATTCATAGACACAAAATGAGGTCAAACAGTAAAAGACAATGTTACATGCAAATATTTGCTTTCTGCATACGATTAAAAAAAAAAGAACACCTTTACTGATAAACCCAGATTTTGCTCCATAAGTAAGAAAACCATAAAAACATCGAACAATTTTTGTTTTCATTTATCACAGATAACTGAAAATTCCACCTTGAATCACATGTAGCTTTTCGTGTGTTGTTCACCCCATTTCTTTGCATAAGGATCTTTTTTTTTTTCCTTTTTTTTATCTGTTTGTTTATTGATTGATTTCGGGTTTTGACCACCTTTAACTAACAGCATTTCCCATAAGCTCTAGACCATCATGGGTTAAACATCACGACTGAACAGAGGAGGCGAGTACATGGATGAGTCGAGGGACTGCGGTTAACTCATACATGTCAAATAAACGGTGGGCCAGAGGGGACTGAGCGCTGCTTTTAGACAGCAGAAAATACAGCCAAGAAAATAACTACAGAAGAGAACATTGTTCATTTTTTCATTTATTTATTATTTTATAGCTATACGCACAAAGAAGCTGAAATAATTGTGATTTTAAAAGAGTTAAATAATTTCTAACTATTACAGTGGATTGTGATTTGTCACAGAATATGGAAAAAAGTAAAGTGCAGGAACAATTTACCTGAAAAACTGAATGAGAGATTGTCCTTGAGTTTTAACGGTTAGTTGAACAGAGGTTAACCTGAACGTGGCATCATCGCTTTAGTTTTCTGTAAATTTTCACACAAAAAGAATCACAAGTGAAACAATCATTTTCAGCATATTTGACACAAATTTGCTTGAAGCAAATGTCTCAAGTAACAGAGCCTTAACTGAATAAAATTAATTCAGATAAATATGGGTTTGAGTCCATAAACACCTGAGGTATTAAGGTATTCTAAAATCAAATTCTTTTAAAAGGTTTTACTCTTTTGAAAGCAACTACCAGGAAAAAAATTTGTTCCAGGTACCCAATGTTTTAAAAGTAAATCTAGACAATTTAGTTGTGTGATTCTGATTGTTGGGAAGAAATAGGCTCTCACACAGATAACAGACTATTCCCACCTACTCCATCATCTATTTTTGGTGCTGAGAAGCATTTCATACGGTGACCTGAATAATCTCTTACTTTACTGCCACACAATATTTCCCGGGGCTTTGATGCAACGATCACATCAGCACACATTGTGTAACAGAGGAGTAATTGACAGCTTAGGTATGAGTAACAGCAGCAGGTAACAAACAGACTTATCCCTCCTTGGGAGAGCTGCACAGATATAGAGCCAACATGCAGCCTGCAGCTGTACAGGGGAAGCGATGCATATTAAGTCCATTCAACACGTCACTTGACTCGTGCTTTTTGTTGTCTGGAAGTGTACAGTACATTTTTATGTCTATTAAAACTAGCTCAACAATTGCTATCGGAATTACGATCAAAACAAACCCTCCTTTACATCCACATGCTAATTAATTTCATTGTTTTACAAGTTGTTGAGCTATGTCATTAAATGCAAACATTGTTATTTCAAAATTAGCATTAGAAACAGCATTAGAAATGTGAAAGGAACTGTCTCATCCCCAGTCACCTTGGTGCTGGTCAGAGCTTTTTCAAACAAGTTAATTGGGACTTCAGCAGCTTTGTAAATGAAACATGAGGGTGCTTTTGCGTGCTGCCTTGAATAAACATCTCCTTGAGTTAAAGAAAAAAAAAATGTCACAGCAAATAAACATGTGATGTCTCAACACACCAAAATGTTTAAAAAGTGTTTATGCAGCCCAAACTGAGGGATGCTGTTTTTCACTCTATTCATGGCATTACCATAATCTGTTAAATCACACACCCTCCGTCGTGGAGCACAAACTGACGGACCCACCTGGGACTAACTAGCACGGAGCAGCAACTTCAATCTCTGGAATGGATCTGTCCTGCTCTCCCTTTATTTTTTTTCTTTACTGGATTATCCATTCAGTTACATGCAGGAGGAGAGCAGGGTTAAGAGGGCCGATGGGGGAGCACTTAGCAAGTGAAGGCCATGGTGGCAGTGTTGGAGTGTTATTTAATGAAGTAGAGGATCAGGATGCACAACGCTGAACACACGGGGTGATGTAGGGGGTGCTACAGGAGTTAAGAGCACGTGTGTGTGTGTGTGTGTGTGTGTGTGTGTGTGTGTGTGTGTGTGTGTGTGTGTGTGTGTGTGTGTGTGTGTGTGTGTGTGTGTGTGTGTGTGTGTTGGAGGGGGGGGTAGAGTTGGCAGCTGAGGTAACAGCAGGTTGTTTTGTGTGTTCCAAGATGAGGGAAGGTGTGTGTGTGTGGGGGGGGGGGGGGTTGCCGGGGGGTGGGGGTGGGTTGGTGGGGGTGGGAGGGGCAGTGAGCCGGGCTGGGGGGCTAATAAGATCGCTTTTTATGGGCCCACAACCCCAGAGGAGTGTTTGTTTGTCTGCATGCATGATGGAGGGGATAAAAAGTTAATGCATAGGCACTGTGGTGCAGTAGACCGGGCTGGTCACTGCTGCCCCCTGCAGGACATGCTCCATCTGCGAGTGTGTGTGTGTGTGTGTGTGTGTGTGTGTGTGTGTGTGTGTGTTTCTGCGTGTACGAGACTGTTGAATTTGTGGCACTGCTCTTGTTTCCATGTCTGCTGACAGACAACTTTCACAACATAAGCTGTGGACATCTTTATGCTGATTGAATGCTGCTACTTTGTGAATTGCTAACTTGTAACGCGCGCGCACACACACAGCATCACTTTCCCATATTACATCTTTAAATATTGCCACAAGGAAGGCTTTCATCTCCCCACTACATACTATGAATTAATGTTATTACAGGTTTATTTACATTATTGATCACCCGTGGCTAACTTTTTAATTGTTCCGACTGCACAGCCAAAACCAGTCACTTTTGAATGAGTTTGTTAAGTGCTTTTGTGTTGTTTTTTTTTGTTTTTTTTTTTAGTCTGTGTGTGAAAGAGAAACAGAAAACATTTAAAAGAGATATTTTTTTTATATTTTTTTTTTTTTGGAGAGAGAGAGAGAGAGAGAGAGAGCGTGTGCTCATTGTCACCTAAAAATTCTGCTTCTGCATTGTGGGAAGACATGGAGCGAAGTATCAGGGTTGGGTAGTAAAAAAAAAAATGGGAGTGGATCGGAGAGGGTGGGGGTGGGGGTGTAAATTCAACATGAGGGGGAAGCTTGGATGAGAAGAATATCAATCGGGCATGCGGCGTAGAGGCAGCCTGCCACAGTTCGCTTCAGGAGAAAGATTAGAGAGGGGATCAGTGTCATCAGCAGCAGGAGAGTAATGGTGCGGGCCAGGTTCAAGGCTGGAGCCAAGAACGTATCGGTATCGCAGCCACCCCCTCCCACCACCCCCCCATGCCGACACCCCCCCTACATGAAATAGAGGTTAACCGCCAATCCAGACTTTTTCCCCCTCTTTTACTGAGGGTGAAAACTACCGCTGGGAGTCTCAGGACAATTTTTATATAGGATTAGAAAACAAAAATCAATATTTAATTATCTTTGAGCTTTTTGTGTCACTGCATCTTTAGGTCAGTAAGTGTTCAGGAGCCAGGGTCGCCCCGGCACTGTAAGTGAAGGAGTCGTTAAAGAGCCAGTATCTTTTTTTTTTCATTGCATGTGGTTAAAGTTGCATGAAGATGCTGATGTATGAGCGTGATCTGAGTACATGTTTGCATCTTCAACTTTTAGAAGTAGCCTACACAGGTTTTAAAATGATGGGATTATTGATTGTTAAATGGATCGCTTTAAATAATCTTTTAATCTGGTATTGCCATCCGGTGATGCACCTCCATGATTTAACAGAGCCTTGAACTTTCAGAATAGTTCAGTTATAAATTTTAACCTCCATCCAAAGGGATGGTTGACAATCATCATCATCCCTTTGCACAGCAGCATACATCCCAACACAGCACCGCACACAGACTGCATCCGCCCCAGTACATAAAACACTGGCTGTTTACGTGGCTCTCAGACACTGTATTAGATTAAGGTGGCTCTTTAGTTTTTTTTTCCCTGTGGCAGTGGCCGATGAGACTGTGGAGTGGATGTGACGGCCGCTTAAGCGGTGACAAGCAGAAGGTCAGTGTCGTTGATGAAGGAGTGAGGCCAGCTGGCCCTCTGATGTAGCCATCCTTTAAAGCACAGAGAGAATCTATCCTATTTAAGCCAGACGCCCAGACAGACATGGCCAGGAAAGACGGTGAAGGAGAGAGAGAGAGAGAGAGAGAGAGAGCGGGAAGAAGGAGCGGCAGAAGGAAGCAGGCAAGGTAAAAGGAGTGGCAGAGACGGAGAGCTTAAAAGTCCCCATTCTGATCAGTACCTCTGTAGCAGGCAAAAATGTTCCCCGGTGCCCTGGGCCATTTATTAAAGTGATGAAGAGCAGAGTGGCCCACTATGAATCAGACTCCCCTGTCTGCTGTGTGCCGCATCGGGATACTCAGATACTCTCTTCACTTGATTGCGATGATGCTTTTGTATCTAGCGAGAGGAGCTGGGATTGCTGAGGAAGAATCTGAGAGCGGCAGGTGAAAGGAGAGGAGCCAGAAAAAGAGACCTTTCTCTGTGCCCAGCTGTGCATAATAGATCAGATTAGATTAGATCAGATTAGATGAAACTTCAATGAATCTGGTGGAGAAACTGGCCTATTACAATGGGAGAAAGTAGGATAGAAAAAAAAAAAAGTATCAGCAGCTGAAAACAAATAAACAATTACATAATGTCAAAACAATGAATGTATTGGAAATAATAGAGCAAGGAGGGCTAAAATTCAGTTTGATATACAGTCTGTTAACAGTTCAGCAGGCTTAGATGAATGAGCAACTATTCATTGGTAGCTATTCACCTGCTAGTGTGACTAAATGCTGAATAATAGCAATTGCCACTTGCAGGGCTACAGTATAATATGCAATATACCTGTCCTTACATCCAAAATATGAACCCCTTTGGCTTTATCCCTGCTCTCTTCCCTCACGTGTGCACTCGTTATGCCGTCTTTGTGTGTGTGTGTGTGTGTGTGTGTGTGTGTGTGTGTGTGTGTGTGTGTGTGTGTGTGTGTGTGTGTGTGTGTGTGTGCATGCAGGGCTGTGCTGCACTGTGCTGAGCCAAGCTACATTACACCATCCGTATGCCTCATTTCCCTTTATGAGAATGAGGGAAGTCCCAAACGCTGATCATCCTATATATAGCCCGTTGTAATCATAGACCAGTGGAAAGTAGAAGGGCTGAGTGGGGATAGAGGCTGGTACAGTATCACTGAATTATAAATGGGAGAAGAAGGACGAAGGGAGTCGGGAAATTAACCATGCTGATTTTGAATTCTTCCACATGGTCGTGTAGTTTTGCGAATGACGCATATACCTCTAATGACGAGGTTTCTTCTCGGAAAACACCAGCGCCGAAAGGTTAACGCGCAGGTGCAGACTCACTGTAACACCCAACACAGATCAGCAGCGCTCTAAAGCCTTTCTAGAGAAGTTCTAAAGGTGTTATCGTCCTACATATGAGTGAGCTGTCAGGATATTTCCTCCACCTAACCCCTTCTCTGTCTTTCCCCTCTCTCCTTCTCCCTCTCCCTGACACCTTCCCTCAGCGTAATACACACCAGCAAGCAATCGATACGTACTCAGCCGAGAGCCAGGAGGAATTGTGGCAGTGTAGGCACCACACATTACAGGGTGGCCAAGGCCAATAAGCTGCGGAGGGGAGAAGGAGAAGGACAAAATTGGAGCGAAGTAACAGCTTCTACACACAGACTTCTCCTGATGATTGGAACGTCTTTTTTTTTTATTTTATTTTTTTACCACGCATTAGGCCTTTATTCCTCACTAGCAGTGACATTTATTCAAATTTGGGTGTGCAGCATGCTGTCACTTTTATCAAACCGACATTAATTTAGGGGTGATCGGTTCCTTTTTAAAATATTCTCTCGCCACCCACATTACTATGCTTATTATTGTAACGAATGTGATGAAATGCACCGAGCGCCACAGCAAGAGATATGCTACTATGTTTCCATGGCAACATATCACACTGCCACCGCTGCATCATAGACTTAAATGACAGACACAACCTATTAAGCCCGCTGAGATATATGAACTGTCTGCTTGCATGTGAGCGAGAGTCTTAGCATGTCAGTTTGCTCCCCCATGAGTGTGCACATGTCTTCACTTCCCATTTTCCTGCCAAGTAACAAAACCTTTGCAGGAATTCAACAAGGGAGCATCACTTAAGTCTTCATGTGC
The DNA here is from genome assembly GCF_022577435.1 of Embiotoca jacksoni. Lineage (NCBI taxonomy): Eukaryota > Metazoa > Chordata > Actinopteri > Embiotocidae > Embiotoca > Embiotoca jacksoni. The sequence continues at coordinate 17,272,498 of NW_027185436.1, read as the reverse complement.
AGTACATGTAATTAATTTTGAAAGGATTTATTGTAAAAATGCTGCAGAAAGTCACAGTAAACCCAGGTTTATTTCATAAATTGATTTCTTTTTATTTGTCTCGTGGTAGTTCCCTGCAAAGGGGCCACGACAAAGTGTTCACAAATTAGCTAACATAAAAACAAGTCATGCTATAAATTCCCAGGATGCCTTGTAGGTGTGACGCATCCTTCCAGGAGACGACTTTAGTACTGGAAGAAAGCAGATACGTTCGTTCAGTGTTTGGTCAAAAACATCAGTTTCAGTGTACAGATAAACTGTGTTTCAGTCAGTATTAAACAAGTTTATACCAGTCAAATTTGTTTGGCTGATTTATGTCAACGTTGTTGACATAATTAGTGTAAAGTTGGAAACTTCAGCGAAAAACATTTTTGTCATATATCGGTTGCCAGAATTAGCCCGGTATTACCAGATCACAATTCACTACGTGAATGGATGTTTCTGACCTCGACCACAAATGATAAAAAACATTTCGCAATAAGTTCCACTGTATTTTGGTATTTCAACCACAAAGTTTGACCTGTAAAAAGCTAAAATGCTGAAGTTCCCTCACGCTTTCATCTCACACTAGATACATACGAGGATGGATCAAAAAGTTCTGAGACTTCCTGTCGCAGCACCGAGACGTCCACAAAGCAGGACGAAAGCTATAACCTTCGTGAGGAACTTGTCCAAGTTATGTGATCAACATCAGCACCGGAGTCACGTGTGTTTCTGTGACCACTGGTACGTGAACATTTGTGATATTACCATGAATCTGAAACTTGAGCATTGAGCGCACACAAAATCTTTGTGTCAAAGTTTTGGGGAGCAGAAAGAAGTCACAAGGAGACAATTGCTTGTTGTTGCAAGCGAGGAACCTTGAACGTACTGTGAATACGTAGTCATTTTGGCAGTTTGGGTCATTTGCACCATTTGTTTTCCCTTGGATTCCTTCAGAACTTTTAACGTAAGGAATTTGTAGATGTCACTTGCCTTCATGTTCTCTACAGAGCTGCACCTGAGCCCACAAGAAATTCAGTGCCAGCATTTAAAAGTAGAAACAGCTACTCTACAGTTCCGGTAAAAAAAAAAAAAAAAAAAAAAAAAGTGTTTACTGAAAAAAAAAAAACATATTTCCGCAGGTGATTCAAATTAATTGCTATTGTGAAATAAACAAATGTGTTTTTGTTTACTGTGAGCTACAGCGGCAGACTATTCAACAGCTGTTTTCTTATCATAAATTTAAAATGAACATGCCGTACTGTGTTAGTTTGTGTATGTACGGTGTCTGATTGTTGGTTAAAGCACTTCCCCATTTTAGCTTCCTGCTGGCTGAAAGATCCCCTGAAGTTCCTGAAAGGAAAAGGCTTCCAGCATCGTCAGTCCTTCTGATTACAATCAGTAGCATCCAGACAACAGCATTTGCAAAGAATTAAATGCAAAACACCTGTCATTTTACCTCAGGAATTCATAAAAAATAAAAAAAATAAAATAAAAAAAACACTTTGAAAGAGTTTGAGACATTCTTAGAAATCATTTATATTTTCCATATCTTGAATTTCTATCTGCATTTCACCTCAGGGTGAAGGACAAAGGTGCTGGATAGGAAGAACTTTTATATTTCAACTTTTTTTTTTTTAAGAACAATCCTGTCAAATATTGACAGTAATTTATGTGAAGCTAGTCTATATACAGCACATTTCATAATGTCCTAATCACCACCACACATGGCCCAGTGACCCAAATTTATTGTAAGAAGTTGAGAGTGATTCATCACAAGAGTCCAGTCACTCGTCCAGGCTGCACCACAGCATGCGGAGCGGCCCGGCCCACACCCAGACTGAGCCTCAGGCGGAGCGCCATGATCTCAGCTTTTCTTAGAAGGTTTCAAGTCGGAGAAACTATTAGATTTCAAATCTTGTGAGTGACCACATCCGTGCAGCCTGGGGATCCGTGAGGAGCACCCACGCTGTTGCACATTCACTCATACACACCCATCCTGAGTAATGTGTGTGTGTAACGGGATAGGGAGGAGGTATCGGAGTCTCCCTTAGATGCTGTCTGCAGTTACAAATTAAAATGACTCTCTATTCATCCATGCTTTGCTTTTATTCACTTTCACTTTGTCTATTGCTTTTCTATTTATCTCTTCTCTCTCTTCGTCTGTCACCTTATTTCTCAGTCTGCTGCTGCGTCTCCGTCTCAGCTAAACATACTCTTTCCCTCCAATTTATCTGCCCCACCTCCCCCTCCCCTCTTTACCTCCCCCTTCACCTTCATCTCTCTCTCTCTCCTCGTCTGTCCTCGCCCCTTCTTCACTCATAGATTGACTCTTTCCAATTACATGAGCAGTTTCTTCAATCACACTGTAACAAATTACCTGACAAATTAAAAAAAAAACACCAGTGATATTTCTGGGTTTTAGCATGGGGCCATTCTTACACTTAATGAAATTTGCTAAGCCATACATCAGGAGTCTGTTGTCAGCCATGCATAGCTCTTCAGATCTTCCCAGTTCCCCCCTGCTGTTTTAATATACTTTATACAGATAATTATTTCCACAAGTAATACACATCTCTATAGCCAGTGGTCTTGCTGTTTTCTCTATTTTTAATATTACCCCTTAAATTAGTTAAACTTTTGCATTTTCTTTTTCATATGGATGGATTTTAGGGAACTATGTGTGCATGCCTGTTTGATACATTTCTTGGACGGTCAGTAGACTTCACCACTAACATGTCATTTCAGTGATTAAACACTCACATAATCAGAGGACGACTCAGTGTTTGTTAATGTCAGTCTACTTGAATATTCTTCAGTACTGCTACCAAGCACATCTCCGAGGTTTCTGCTTACGATGAATTGAAAGTGCAGAACATTTACAAAAAAAATTCATGAATAATATTTTTTCTACGGTTTCAGGATTAATCACAGAATAAATTTACTTGTGAAAGGATTTTCCAGTGTCTGAGAGGTGAGATTAAATGATTCAGGGTGCAGACAAATATATGTACCTGTGAACACCCATATTTCAACTGTAACTTCATGCTCATTTTTCACATTGTGTATTCACTTTAACATTCCACTCTAAATTGAGTTATAGAGGTAATGTTTCCCATTGCACACACACCAGTGTGTGTGTGTGTGTGTGTGTGTGTGTGTGTGTGTGTGTGTGTGTGTGTGCGTGTGTGTGTGCACTACTTGTGCTTTCCTGCACCTGCTGATTTGAGTTTACCTCTGCTTGACATTCAGAGGCTCATTGTGAGAAGTGGCATGCCAGCAGTCCAAATGACACCTGTACAGTATCAATACTTGGCGTGAAGATGTAAATGAATATTGAGTCTACTTAATATTAAACATGACATGTAATACAGTAATTTACAGTAGGAAGTACAGTCTAGCAGCACACAGGCTGAAGGCATCAGCTGCTTGTAGTATCATGATAACGGGGACTATTATTGAGTCGTTATGACTTTTTATGTCATGTTTTCTGCTGCTTTTTTTGAAGTACTGCACTAATGACTTATTGAACCTGCCAATTCCCGTTCAGCTGAGTGCGCGAAAGCCCTGCGTATTGTGAAAGGCCTTATCATTGTGAACAGCTTACAGTGTCTCGGGCTGTAAACCGTCTGAATACCAGCGCAGAGTTTGCAAGGATCTATTTTCCCGTGAAAAGAAACATTCCATCCAAAGGAGGGATTCCTGGTGCTGGATGGGGCTCAGGACGCAGAAAGCAGATGCTGGAGTTGGAGCATGGCCAACATGTGCCGGAGACCAAGGACCCGGATGGTGCACATGAACGGAAAGAGAGAACTGTTTGCTTTTTACATGTGAGTTTCAAATGGGGGGAGAGCTATAAAAAAAGCATACATCCAGAACTGAGCCAGAGGCCCGTCAGACAAGCACGTATGCAGCACTGCTCATTTTTGGAAACATATTCATGCTAACTTTACACTTCCACCTCTTCTAAAACGTCTGTGACTGTTCCAGGACTTTACTTCAGTAACATTTTACAGTACCTGCAAGTCCACTGTAAGATATATCTACAACCTTTTACCCCACTTTTAAACTTTCCAATGAAAAGTGGGTCAGCGGCAGAGAAGTGTTCAAAACTTCATCATTTGTAGTTGGATTTTGTTAACTTTGGACAGAGCAAGGCTCGTGCTGATTGTTTCCAGTCTTTTTGCTGAGCTAAGCTTCATATTTGCAGTACACTACAGGAAAGCAAACAAGTGCATTTCTCAGTATGTCAAACTATTCCTTTAATGACAGCTGGGTTTGCCAACATTACACTGTTTGTGTCATTTGTCTCATCCGCCGAACACAATTGCGCTGTGTGCATAAAACAGAACTGCCTGCAACTTGAAGAGCTTTAAACTTGAATCAAAGAATCGGAAATTTCTACTATTCTTTCTCTTGACGAATTTGTTCAGGTCTACATGGAAGTGCAAATTAACGCAGAACAGTATTTGAGTCAGCTCCCTGACCTCTGTGAGCTTTCCATGAACCCTCCCAGTAGGTTTTCGGGGGACATAAATCTCTGGGAAATAGTTGTCCTGCCGAGCACCTGCTCAGATGGCCAGACGGCTCACCTCCACCGGAGCCCATTAACGACAGCCGAGATGACTTCTCAAGGTGCGTCTTTGCTTCCAGGTCAAACTAAAACACACCTAAAGCTACTTGATGTGTCACTGTACACTGTAGTGTCGATCAAGGCTACAGTCATATAGTTTATATACTGTAAATGTAATCTAGCTGTTTATGTTGGTGTCTTCGCGTTTTTACTCAGGTCTAGCGATCAGGGGTTGTTTTGAAAGCTTCAAGGCCTTTTTGTTGTATTGACTTAACCTTTAATTAACCAGGATGCACGGCTAGTTTAATGACTTTGACGCCTCAGGTCATGGTCACTGTAGGAAACATTACAGCCTTGAACATTCGTGGCATCCTTTAACTGATAATAAAGATGACATTTCCAGCAAAGGTATAGGAAACAGTCTGTGTAGTCCTGTTGTACTATAAATATCAGCTTGTGTGTGTATGTTCATTCACACACACACACACACACACACACACACACACACACACACACACACACACACACACACACACACACACACACACACAGACACACAAGCATATGTCCACCTGCATGTGCGTTTACAGTGAGCGAGTCCGCTTCAGTCTTCAGTAGGATGCTATAAAAGTCAAAACCAAATCAGACCCACAGGAGTATTTTTACCCAAAAATTCCCAGCCAGGAGAAAGCTGTAAAATGTTATGTGTTCTCTGGGAGCACTTTGAACGGAAGAACCTCGACATGACACGATGCCTGAGCGCCACCATGGCCTTCAATATGTGATGTGTCCACTGGGACGCAAACATTTGTCACTTCCTGTTGGAGACATAAACACTGAAGTTGACTGTGGAATTTGGTGTGTTTAACATGTAAAATCAGTTTAATTACATTTTACTTAAGGGTGTGTATTTTGGCAAATAGCATGTACTGTACATGTCATGTGTCTTTTTCTAGATTGCTCTGTCTCCTTTGCAGTGTCAGTTCTTCAGAGGTGAAATTATATTTTCCGATAATTTAAACTTATTATAAAAAAAAACTAAAAAAAACTCACTGATTCATTTAAAGGAAATGTTCCTCAAACCAGAGGATATTATTGTAATTATGCATCCTTATGGGCATACACCCATGCAAGGAGAGAAAACAAAGAGGAGCAAATGAAAGAAAACACAAAACAATTAAAATGCTAATTGTTTTGTATGGTACCAACATGTGGAGAAGGGAGTCTGGAGGCCTTTCTCGAGAGCTTCCCCCAACCACGAGTTATATTGCATCTGCTGTGTGAGAGCTAGAGGACCGCCACCATGCAATTCAGTGAAAGGAAGTGATAAGTCAAGAGTTTTGTGCCATTTTTGAAAGATTTTTCACTTTGCATCGTGCACCCCTATAAAGGTTTAATGTGAACTATTCCTCTGAGGCCCCTACACATGGATTACCACGTGGCATTCTGATTGACAGCTCATCAGAATAACAGGCTCTGATGTGAGGGCTGCGTAACCTCCTGCACTAAAACATTCCAAACACACGGACCCGCAAGTGCTGAGTAAACAGAAAATGTAAACGCCGGTTATTTAACGAGGCCTCCGCCTCTCCATCCTCGCACCCCCCCTCGTCTCCTTCCACCTCCTGCCCTCGTCCTGCACCCCTGCCCCAGCATCCCCGCCTCTTTACACATTAAGTATGCATTGATTCAGCCTTCCCCTGTGTTATAAATACAGCATCGATCCGCCCCGCGATCAATAGACTCATTCACATTCATAGAGCCACTTTGATAACTCTCCTACTCCGAACCACTTGCAATAGCATCCTTCTCCCCCTCTCGCTTTCTCTCTCCATCTCAATAGCTTCATATATTCCTCTACATAATTAACCTATAAATATATACGTGCATGTAAAGACACAATTAGCTGCACAAATTCCATAAATGACAGACAACCTATCTTGATCCATAATTTATCTAAATCACTACAAGCATGAATGCATGTCTGATAACTTCTAATCTTAGGTACTGTTAATATTGATGCACCGAGTAACTAAATGCATAATTGTTAAAGTAATGCATTGTAATGCAGTCTCTTTTTAGGATTCAGTCTTAAAGAGAGCCAATGAATGATCTGCAGATACATTCTTAAGTAAATGTAAAATATTTAAATATTTATTTTGTGGCTGATGGGTTGAAAGTAGATCCGATTCCCCCAATTCTAAAGCAACAGATGCATGACTATTTGGAAGAAAAAGCCATTTTGGAAAAGGCAACTAAAAAAGACGGCCCAGCTAAAGAAGGAATAAATTCAAAAGTTACAACGGCATAAAAAGAACATGCAGTTTTAATCAGGCTGCATGTGTTCTCCTTTAGATAACATCCAGGTGCTTTATTGCCTCTGTATGTGAATAAGCACATGCAGAATCTACTCCACAAAGCAGGATTTGGAAAAATGCTTTTTCGCAGTTACTTTTGCTTTTATTTACTATCCTTCTTGTACATTCCTACATCCTCCTCCCACAATCTCTCCTCACAAGGAAGCAAAAAAAAAAGGCTGAGGAAGGTTGTTGATGATCTTTACAGGGGTCTGTCCCTGTTGTGCACTTAAGTAGCTCCTCATTGCTTTTATGGCGACTCACTAAAACCTGTCTTGTAAAAAGCGGCCATGGGAAGGTAAGAAAAAGGTGGAACACATTCATAAAAGACAGCGAATCCACCTATGAATTTTATTGAAACTGGCTCCAGTGTCACTCGGTCACAGATTTGTCAGTTTTAGATTGAAATTAGTAACACTATATGTTCCTTTTCCATTGTTTCCAGCCTTCCTGAATACTGAAGAAAAAAAAAAGATCATATCCAATTTGTAGTTTTTCCTCTTAGTGCTAACATTTAGAATAAATGGGAAGAGTCAATATGAAACAGGCCTCCCTGGAACATTCAGCGGCACATTCAAAATGACTCCTCTTAATGTCAGAACTTCACTTTACATTAACTGAGGTGTAGAACAAGCAGACAGATAATGTCATTTTGTCGCCGTGCTTTGCAGCTATACTCCATTTTGACGGGGGGAGGCTTCGCTGGCAATGTCTCATCTTAAAGATCAGCCTTAATTATGCCAGTGTGCAGGAGGACCCTGTCGTCCTCAGCGGGACTCTAATTGGCTTAAACTTAACCTTTATGCAGCTTTATTGTACAAACCGCAGTCAAAACGACATTATAAATGGATCTTTTGTAAAGCAACACAATACTTGAAATTGCTGCCAACCTCTGGAAATTACCGAAGCCCAGCAGACAGACAGACGCATGTTGCATGAATGTGTAACATGCCATTCTGTGGAAGGAAACGGAATCAAGGGTTTGGTCCACACAGGCTGCGTTCCTCAGAAAGGCATTCAAATGTCACTTATCCACCTCTGTGAAGACATTTCATATGTTCACCAAAAGAAGGAAAATCTACTTCAATCATTACTCTTCATCAGTATGCTCACATTTCTGAGATTTTTACTGCACAGGTTAAAGGGTGCTCTTTTTTATTCTTCAAAGAGATGCAAATGTCCTCTCTCTGTGTCTTTTACCTTCATTCCAATAAACTAGGCTTATTAAATGCATTAAGGAGAATCAAAGTTGAGGCATGCTTTGAGTGCATTCAAAGAAGGTGGTGATAGGAGCCAGAAAAGAGGGAAAAAAAGAAAAAGAAGAAGGGAACCCCTCTTCGTGTCCCTGCACCCATTACTGTACACTACTTCATTTAGCGCCAATTCGATTTTCAGTTCCCTTTCTGTCGCTAATGCCCACACTTGCAGGGACCATGCTAAATTAAGCACTAGATCTTCATTGCAGGCTGCAAACCAATTGATTTCGCCCCTTAATCAATTTATTTCATTAGTTATACATTCCTCTTTTTCCCTCTCGCCTCCCTCTCCGCCGTCTTGTCTCAGGAGCCGGCATGAGGAGAGTGACCTATCCCGGAGTGTGACACAGAGGAGAGTGATTTGAATGATAACCAAATAGCTTGCGCGGCCTCGGTGGTGTTTAAAGATCATATGTAAATCAAATGTCGGGGGGGGCGGGGGGAGGAGGGGCCGTGGGGGAGAGGAGGGGGGGGGATGGCGGGGGATTGCTTGGTGGGGTTCTGTCAGAAAACAATTTAGTGATCGTTAAAAGGGATGCCTCGCCGTCGTGCAAACCTCCGCAAATTAAATCAATGCAGCCACTGCTCTCTGCCCCCTTTCACTTCTATCAAGCCCCCCCCCCTCCTTCTCCCACTCTCATTTTTCTTCTCACACGCACGCAGGCACACACGCACGCACGCACACACGCACGCACGCACGCACGCATGCACACACACACACACACACACACACGCGCACGCGCACACACACGCACACAGAGCGTGAGAGACTAAACCTTAAAGATTTTCTGGATAAGGAAGATAAGGATGTTTTGATTACTCTGCTCCTACAGAGTTTTGGAATTATGATGGGAAAAAAATGGAAGTTGCTAAGCCGCGGTGCAAATAACACAAAGGGACACAGCATGGCACATGCATGATGACAGGCGTGATAATGCAACATGAGATGTAGGGAGATTGAAACAGACCCCACCCAGGATGATCTCACCGCTTCTCCTAATGAGATGAGTTACTGTTGCAGGCAAGGCAGCTTTTTCTACAGAAGACATCACTACAGCAGCAGTTATGGGAGAAAAAAAATCCTCTAAAATGCTAACCCCCCCCCCCCCCCCCCCCCCGCCCCGCCATCCCTCCCCCCCCTCCCTCCACCACCCACCCAAGAGAGCCAGTCATGCTTGACTCCTATCCCTAAAGCCTGTATGTGTCAATCAAAGTCCCTGGGGAGAGGCTGCATGTTTCAGAAGACTAAGGAAATAAAAACATGTTGTGGAAAATCTACATTTGGTAGATGGAGACGACATCACTCACTGCAACATGTTTGCAGAGTTGTGTGCCGGTGCCAGCTACAGATGTGGTTTGCAGTTGAAAAGCAGAGTCTGCTTTCTTTCTCTAAGCCTTCTCAAGCAGGGATGTGCCGGCTGAGATGTGGGTGGGCTGGCATGTACGCATGCCCACATGTACATTTGCTGTGTTGTCTGCAGGGTGTGCCGTCATACACAATGTCACTGTGAACACATACTGTGAGGAAGAAAAAGAACCACCCCATGTGTTGTTTTAGGGGCTTGTAGCGGCATCTTTGTTGAGGATAAGACGCCGGCGCTTACACACACACACACACACACACACACACACACACACACACACACACACACACACACAGATTTTTCAGTACACACTCATTGTGTCTGCTTGTCAAATGGCACCTGATATCCGCCAGCGTCTGGGAATCAAATTAAGTGAGCGACTGCTGCCGAGGCACTCCTTCTCTTTTTTCTCATCCGCCATCCCTGGGCATAATTAATTTTATCATCAGCGTCATTATTATTGTTAAATTGTTTTTCATATTTCTTCATTTTTTTTTTTTTTTTTGCCACCCACTACCCCCCACCACCCACCCCCACCCCCCACTCCTTCGCCTGCCTGGAATGCCAAGTGTATGCTAATGTGTTTTGGAGATTGCCAGCGCACACAGAGATGGAGAGAGGTAGAGAGGAATGAGAATGAGAGAGGGTCTGCGATGAGGAGAGGGTGGGAGACGGAGGTGAGACAGAGAGAGGGGCGGAGGGGGTGGGTGGTGGGAAGAGGAGCAGGAGAGCAATGAGGTTGGGAGGCAGGTGGGGAGGAGAGGGCGTCGGAGGTGTAAGGGGAGGAGGAGGGGAGAGGAAGGGAGGGTGGGGGGGGGCCTCAGGCGGGGAGGGGGCGCTGTCGTGAGGGAGCGCATTACATATTCCACTGGCGTATTTGGAACCCAATTAATCAAGGAGAGGAGAGGAGAGATGCAGAAAGGATGAGATCGCCCTTCACGTTGATGAGGCCTGGCCGGGGCAAACGCTCAACCACCTGAGCTCCTAACAGCCATGCCGACGCACAGGAATTATGGCAATACCTTCACTCTCTTCTCCTCTCTCTCTCCCTCTCTCTCTCTCTCTCTCTCTCTCTCTCTCAAACACACACACACACACACACACACACACACACACACACACACACACACACACACACACACACACACACACACACACTCTCCCACTCTGTCTATTCCCTCCTCTTCTTCCTCATCCCTCTCTTTGTGCTAGTGTAACAGAGTCTCACCTTCTCCACTTCTTCTACCAAAGCTATTTACCTTGCACATTTCTCACCGTCCGGAGCACAAGTCCAAGAGTTGTTTTCTTCCCTTTTATCTGTGAGATACAATGTTAAAAGTTTTCACAGAAAATGAGGGTTTTTTTCGTCACATGGTGGAAACAATTTAAAACCTGAAAACCGGAAGCAAGAGAAGAAAAAGAACGGAATTACAGAATAGGGGTTTTAACGACGCCGATTTGTTTTCCAAATTATGTCTCTCTGGGAATGATTAATACCATAAAGAGTTATCTTTAGTGCCACCTTCAATGACTTCTGCATCAATGCAGCGCTTCCTCTTCTCCATAGATTTGGGGTCAAGCTTGTGGCAGCCAGCCACCAGCAGCGATCGTTGGGAAATTGACCGTCTCATAGAGGAAGAGAGACCGTGAGTAAAACTCCAGTCCCTCGTTGACTTAATTTGATTCCCCTCCCTAGAATGCAAGCCAATAGATCCCGTATCTACATAGTGCTCTGTGCAGGGTCTATAAATATTGACCCTCCATTTCCTGTGTGTGGCGTTAATGAAGCATTTAGTATACCCACAGCATTATGGAAGACCTATGTAAAGCCACCTTTCTCTTTGTCAATGCCATTCCCTCCCACACACACAGACACAATAGATGGACTACGGTGGCAAGAACTCAGCCTTCAAAAAGAGAGGTGAAAAAGATCACTTTAAATGCCCTTTTAGCGGCAGTAAAACACAAAGGTGCTCATCAGTTTCTGATTTGGTTTTAGTAGAACTCAAACTGGGAAACTTCTTAATTCTTAGGGTAAAGATGAAAGCAAATGTATCTACTTATCTGCCACCTTAGTGGCATTTAGAGGGATACTTTGGATTTTTTGAAGTGGGGTAGTCAATGTATAACCAGCAGTTGATGGGATTGGTACGTCCCCAGTTTGGAGAAGCAGGCAGTTGTAAATTAAGCATATGCCAGTGGTCACATAAATGCAGGTGCTGAAGTTGATCAAGCAATGTAACTTTACTCACAAAAGCCATAGCTTTCCCTTCGCTCTGTGCACATCACAGTGCCGCGCTCCGTTCCTGCAGGACAGGAACTTTTTGATTGCCCCACGTACTCCCGTGGACGGGATCGGCAACACAATTGATATCAGTTTAGGTATACGCTATACTTCGAATATTTTCACTACTTTGTCTTGCCATCAGACAGCCCTTTCTGGCAGGAAGCTAGAGCTTTGACAGAAGTGGTAATTTTAGTTTGCAGAACGGGGAGTTGTTGGTCTCCCGCTATCTCCATCGGCTCGTTTTTCTGGAACCAACACCAAAGTGACACAGTAACACAAAGGCAAGGACCAAATTAAAAACAAATAAATACAAAAAACAAAACCCCTTTAATATTCTTGCCCCCTACACACACATACAAACCGCCTCTCGCTGTTAAAACGCTCTTCCTCCTTCTATTAAAAAAAAAAAAAAAATTTAAAAATGTAATTTTAATTTTTAGCAGGCTATAACTATATTAATGCAGTGATGTAAAGAAGTGGTAAAAGACTATTGATGTACAATAAAGGTGAACAGTAGAGAGACATTTGACCCCCCGCGAAAGTTTGTTTTGACCAAAGGTGGCAGCGTCACCTCCACTGAGCCGGAGCCTTTATTTTATCACACAGAGTGTGAAGGACAGTTTCCCCCAACACGTCCTCTTGGAGTTTCTCTCCCTATCACATCACTTCCCACATCTCTCTGCTGCACCCCCTGTCTATCACCCCCACATCTCACCTGTCACCCCCTCACCTCACAACCAAACAACCTCCATCCTTTTTTGGGGGGGAAAAAATGAAATAATTTTGTTGTGGGGTCCCCGGGCGGTTTTGTAATTTCATGCCTGTGTATGATAATTTTATGCTGTCCTGCGTCGCGTAACTCAGGGCTGCCAAATGCTGACAGGTGATAAATACGATCTTTTCCGCCCCGTGTGCAACAGACCTGAAAAAGAGAGAGAGAGAGAGAGAGAGAGAAAGAGCGACAGACAGGAAGGGGGTCTGGGGTTTGGGAGCTGAGGGTTGGGGTTGGGGGGAAGGGGGGGTCTCCCACTGCAAAATACTGGCTTAGGCCTTGGTGGAAACAGCGTGCACAGCGGTGTCGCCAGTGTTAGAGCAATTTCACGGCTTGCCCACCCCACCTCCTCTCACCAGCACACTTTCATTCACTTACAACCTGCTTCCCTACATCTCCCTTATCTCTCCTTCCCTCTCTCTCTCTCTCTCTTTATCCACCATCACTTTCCTTCTCTCTTCTATATTTCCTCTCTCTCTCTGTCCCCCTTCACCCGGGAGAGACAGAGAGGACAAGAACCTTCAGGTAGCCTTGAACAGCAGGTATAGTAATCAGTGCATTTTTTTTTTTTTCCTTTTCTCCTTCCTTCTCGCAGGAATCACAGGGAATAAATAAGAGGACCGTTTGCGGAGGGGCAGTTTTCCACCCTGTCAAGGAGACATTTATGTGGCAAAGGGGCACAGGAAAAGAGAGAGAGGGGTGGGGTGGGGTGTGGGGGGGGGGACAAGGAAATGACCCAAGCGTGGAGGACTGATGGCTTTCTGAGTGACGTAATTATTCGCCTCCTTGCATCGTGCAGTTAGAATGATGATATCCAGAGAAAAAAAAGTCCAGGCAGTGCACACATGTCACATGTACACGGAGTACACAGAGTACACAATGACCTTCACATTACCCACATGTCATGTGCATTATAGTTTATAGGTTATGGCAAACACATCCTAAAGATAGTTCTGTCGTGTACAGTATGGTCTGGTTTCTCTACAGCAAAGAGACCTATTTAAAATTCCCCTTCTGACTTAAATGTATTAATCCTCCCTATGTTTTTTTTTTTTTCTTTCCTAGGTGCAGGTACAGGAGCCTGATGGCTTTTAAACATGGAAGTAATTTGAAAATTGAATATGATCTTTCCTTACAGCATATCAGCGGATTCTGCACCATGTCCAAGAAATCCACTCAATCAATCTGGAGATGTGGGAGAGGGGAGGGGTGTCTGCATCACCGCGGTTCCAAGTCATTAAGCAGCCAGAAATTAATTGACTTCACGGTGCTTATATGGCTGAGCGTGGGTTTAACCCAGGAAAGGCAGCCTCTATTAGTATTGTACTGCGTGTTCCCGGAGCTGCAAAATTGGTGGGACACAGCGCAATTCAAGTCAGCAAAAAACGAGTCCCGATGTCCCATATACTATGATTAATAAGGTGATCACACGGTGATAAAGGGTCTCAATGATACATTGTAAACGAAAAGTTAATAATGTACCTTGCACCGCTTGTGATTTGAGCCCATTATGCTGCGGATAGGTAGATGTCAATAAATTCCAACATCATCTGCAACCAATGAGGTTTCTAGTTCACAAGATGGAAATCTCTTAAGATTCGGAACTATGTGTTGTTGTTTTTTTCCTGTAAAGGTGGACATGAATTGACCAGAGGTTCACGGCAGCACACGCACAGACACACACACACACACACACACACACACACACACACACACACACACACACACACACACACACACACATGCGTACTCAAATGAGGACGCACCTCAAGGCTTTCTTTGACCTCTACGTTCGATTTCTCTTTCAGAATCCAATCAGGCTGAAGTCTCCAGAGGGAGAACAGAACAGCGAAGGAGATGGAGGCGAAGTTACAAGCATAGAGAGCAACAAGAACTTACTGTGTAAGCTGTACTGTATATGTGCGCGCATGCTATTGGAGCTCAGGGGCAGCGGGCGCTCAGTACAGAGTGCTTGATTTCGCTGTGTATCGCCAGCATTAAGACAGTTCACAGGAAAGAGATGTGGAGTAATTGTATGTGTGGGTGTGTGTGTGTGGAGGGTTGTGTTTAGACTGGTCTGATTTATTTTCTTTATGCCACTTTGTGCATGAGAAGAAAGACCCTGGAAAGAGTCGACCATTTATAAATGAGGATGAAAGGGTGGGTGGATGGATTGAAAGGCAGATAGAAAGACATAAAGGTAAACAGAGACGCGAATTTTACAATATTTTGCTTAAAATAAATTGAGTCCGAGACACCGTATGTATCATTATTACAGGCAAGATCAACAAGAACTTAACTTTCAACAGGCAGCAGAGTCCAGATGGATGTTTGGTCTAATCTGGTTCACTTCTGTTCTTCTACTACATACAGATCACTTTATTTCCCAACTCAAATAAACACACCTAAAGCTGAAGCAGCTTTCCATGTTAGATCATCACAGCATCAATTTACAGATATTTTTAAGCAACATACCAGAATATTACTTTTATAGGAAGCAAATCTAAACAGTATATGATATATCTATGTCTTTGTTGACTTCTTCTCTCATCTCAGGGGTTAACAGTTAATCATTCTTTTAGTGGTACTTCGGCAAAGTGTTGTTGCTGTCAGGCCTCAGCCGAGTCCACTGAAAACCTTCTCCTGCAGGGGTCAGAGTGCCACCTATTGGTGCCCAGTTGACTGCAATATCCATAGTCATCCTCCTCTGCTGTGTATGTAGTCAATGGTTGTCATGCAACGTGGAAAACAGGTGAATATGGTGATGTAGAATTTGTATTAAACACATTGACTGTTATAGCATACATTTTAATACACTTATAGTGAGCTGGTTAATTGCATAACCTTACCGTTATATAATATTGCCATGTTAATTGTCATGCCTTCTAATTCTAATAATAGATTTGTATGTGCAGCTAAATAGAATAAAATATGAACATAAGATGGCGGGGTAAGCCTTAACTCTTACATAAAAATTTATATGATATGCAGTGAAGGACAGAAAAAAAAAAAGTCAATAAATGGATATAGCAAATATATTTTGTATGAGAAATATATTTCTTTATGCTGCGACTTTGACCTACAGAGAATGTGGTTACAACAGACCCGGCATGCTGGACAAATCATTAAAACTGTGTCAAGGAAAAATCCCAGAGAGCTTAATAAAACAGTAAGATTAAAATTCAAGCAAGGATGGTAGTTATTCCACACACAATGGCTGTCTGCTTAATATACAGCAGTATGCAGGCCCCAGGTCTCTTTGTCCCAGGCCTCCGTGCTTGTAAAGAGCAAAGTCTTTTTACATTTTCACCAGGTCTGAGAAAACAAGCTGCTCACACATTCACGCTCCACAGCAGAGGAGAGTTTTGGATGGAGGGCCTCCTCACCTCTGACACAAACTCTGCAGCAGCAGAAGGAATCTTGCTTTCTCTTTCTGTCTGTCTGTCTGTCTTTCTTTTTGTTTTATCTTTGTTTCTGTCTGTCTTTCTTTTATTCTTTTTTTCTGCCTCTCTGTGTTTCTTTTTTTGTCTGTCTTTCTTTTCTTGTTTCTATATGTTTCTGTTTTTCATTATATGTCTTTCAAGCTTCCCTTTTCTTTCTTTCTGACTTTATCGCTTTTCAGTCCTTTTTTTTTCTGTCGTAAATTGTATTTCTTTGACTTTCTTTTCTTCTTTTTTTCTGTCCTTTCTTTTTCTTGGCCTGTCTGTCTTTCATTTTTCTTTGTTTCTTTTCAATAACATCAACAGCTGTTAGATTGTTTCTAACTCCATGTGTAGCTATCAGTTGTGTAAAGTGTAGAAAGGCAGTGAACTGGGAGATATCTCTACAGCAGGTTGTTGGAGATTTGTGATAGGAATGTGTGTGTGTGTGTGTGTGTGTGTGTGTGTGTGTGTGTGTGTGTGTGTGTGTGTGTGTGTGTGTGTGTGCGTGTGTGTGTGTGTGTGCGTGCGTGTACAGTATATGTGCCTGCTGACTGTGTGTGAGTGCTCTGTCAGTTCCAGCGCAGGGGAACTCCTAAACGGACCGGGTCACTGCTGATCACATGGCAGAGATAATGGTCCAAACAACCTTGACGAGAGTGGAAGAGGTCTATCTATTTAATTAGAAACTTTAATATTTCATTCTCTGCTATGCCTCATTAGAGCCCTTCCATCACACCCTCCCAGGCCAGTACTACACCAGTCTTTTCTGTCTTGGAGGATACTCATTGGTCTGATTTTCTATTTCAGCGCTGGAATAAAGTGAAAAAGAGAAGGAAGAAGTGCAGAGTTTTTCTTTTGTCTTCAGTTTTTCAGAACACTTTTGTTTTTCCCGAAGTGTTATACTAAATTTATTTGCTTCACAAGTGTTGAGAGGGTTACATCAGCACTGACTCGAATATAAAAGGGGAGAAAGAAAAGTCTGTGCCCAGGCTTGTAGTATTTCACACAATTCTTTTTTCCTTTAGATCAAAGTGGAGGTGGTAAGATGAGAGATTCTCGACAGACCACGATAACTTGCGAGGTGAGGTTCATGACGTGAGAGACAGATACAGCCAAAGGCGCCAGGAGGCTTTCAGTTGCCTTGCTAGCTTGTGTCATTGTACTGCAGCAGGTAAATCGGGAGGAAGCACATTTCTGCCATATTTATCATCCTTTTATTTATGTTTAGTTTTCACAAATTGTGATTTTAACAGTGCAAAAATGTTGATTTGACAACAATTATGAGAGATTACTTTTTCATTTGAGTACTATTATGCATTTGGGCACGTGAATTTTAGATGATACGAATGCATAGAAAGTCAATGGTGTTATGGTGTGTTCAGTAAGAGGCTCAGCTGATCCCATACACACCAGCTGAAACCTACAGTGTTATGGGCTTTGGCTGTTTGAGGTAAACAAATGGTCCACTGGTGAAATTTTGGCAGAGGACGCAAAAGGATTGTTTGTTTTTCTTTTTGAAGATATCTGTACAGTTGTGTCATCACTGAACTTTCGCTTAGTTCTCAGGGTCACTCGGTTAGAGACTTTTACTTATTTAAAAAAAAAAAAAATCAGATAATTAATTGAAACTGATCAATTCTTCTGTAAAAAAATAAAAAATAAAAATTCTCTCAGCCAGTGTACTACATTGGATCATAATGTTATGCATCAGCTGGTCATGAAAACACAGCAGATTATCTAGTTCGTCATGGGGTGCTCAATTTGTACTGGGAAGTGAGAATTTCCAAGTTCCCAGTTGAAAATTCTAAACTGGAACGCCGTCTGAAGTTGGAATTGCGACTGAAAATCAGGTGAACTTCGCCGACTCTAACCTGATGAATTCAAGATGGCTGCTCTGCACATCAACAGCTGTGACAGCTCTAGTCATGCCGTTTTTTAGCACTTGTCCTATTTATGTCTCATTAAATCAATCACAGTGCTGTTCGACTTCTCTGTGTGGACATGTTGCTACAGTGTTTACATGTGCAAAATACAACGTAATGTGTTGTTATTTAGTGGTATTGCTAACGATGGCTAACCCAGCTTTTCCGACATGTTGTACTGGAACCCAGTCAACTCGGGTGTGACGTCATTCCTAGCCGTGACCTCCGAGCTCAACAGGACATTTGACTACCTCTTTTTGCTAGTTATAGCTTTTTGCCAAAACAGGACAGACGGTGGAGACATGGTTACAAAATGCTCAGCTCATAATTTCACAACTATCTCTGCTGTGGGAACAACGAGAGCTCATCTTTTCGCTTTTGCTTTTTCTATTTTGTCGAGAAAAATAGATAGGAGAAGGAAGGCGCGTCCCGATCCCTCTGTGTCGTCCCCCAGGCCCCCCGGCCCCAGTAATGGGAGGCAGGAATGTGATGACAGGACACTTTAAGGGTGATTCTGTTCAAGGGCACGTCACTCTGTCACTGACAACACTTTAATCCTGATCATGGTGTCTGACTGGCCACCGCTCGCACTCTGCCCCTCTGATCTCTTACTGTATATACAGTATGTACTGTACATGCAGACACACTAAAGCAAAAGAGATACTTGGTTGAAATTGGTGGAAAATATTAAGAGATACTGTTTCATAATATGAAAGGTGACTGAACGATAATTTTGGGGAGTTAGAGCTCTTATTTTACAATTCAAATGCTTTACTTCTATCAAACAATGGCATTATACAAAATTATGCAAACTAGTATTTTTATTGTATTCAAATGTTTGCATGAGCATGTGTGTGTGTGTGTGTGTGTGTGTGTGTGTGTGTGTGTGTGTGTGTGTGTGTGCGCGTGTGAAATCGCTGGTGATTGTGTGTCTGTTTATGTGGGGTAAGTTATAAGTTTGTGTGTAAGCAGGCATAGAGGGTGGGGGGGGGGGGGCATAAAATATGCAGGATAATTACCAGGAAGAGGTTGGGACGAAGATGAAAAGCCTCGTATTGATTCTTGAAAGGACCTGACAGCTCGCCTGAATGTTTTATTTCCTCCGCATTGTTTGTTTTGCATATAAAGGATTCCATTTTCTTGTGAATTTTGATTGCGGTAAAGGCGGCACCCTCTGCCTGCTGAGGGGAGGACAAGAGCCGTGTTAACTGTTTCGAGACAGAGAATGAATGTGGGATGTGTGTGACCCCTACAGAGGGCCCTCTGTCAGGACGGCGACAACCAGTGAGGTGTCAGACATACGATGCTGTATGAAAATGGCCCAAAACAAAAGAGAAACACTGAAAGGAGGCGCAAACAGAACACCTGATTCGCACATAGTCTCGGCGTAGAATGCACTTTTTGCTATTACGTATCATGACGGGGACGCTCACATATGCACACATTTAGGTAATGAAAATTCACGCATGAAAACCAGGATCCGGATCTGGTGAGCCCACCGTGAGTGCTGGAATGCACCAGCGTGTAGTGTCCCAGCCCAATGTAAACAGCCAGCGCACGTGTGTGCATGCCTCCCTCCAACTAAAGCTGCTTTCCATTTCCCTCTGGTGCCCATTTCTCCTCATTCAGACCTTTGTTCCAGCAGCTACCACAGATGCAATCCCACCGCAGGATTTCATACACAAACACAGCATCCAGATCAGCCGCCTGCAGCCTCGCACCTCTCACAGTCCTGCTGTCCTCATCATCATGCAGTAAAGAGAGCAATCTTACTGCGTAGCTTTAGGCAAATCTAACACTCATCAAAAAACATGTTATACTGCCGCATATGAAGGCAGAAAATCAGTTTATCAAACTTTCTCAACTAATTTTTAAACAATATTCCAGTTAGTACAGATAATGCATGTTGCTGGCATTTTTGATTAAAAAAAAAAAATGTAACAGTGAAAACACTTTTTCCCCTTGAATGCATAAGTTAAATTTTTTTCCCATTTAGTGTTTTCAGAATCAAGATCTTTAATATAGCTTGCTTGCTTACTAGAGACAGACATGCTAGAGTAGCTTAGTTTACGAAATGGATGAAAATAGTCTTTGCCCTGCTTGGTTGTCAGCCAATTTAAAACAGTACTTGTTTGGCATAAATCACATAAGAGCACAGACATAACAAAAAGGCAATAAATTACTGTTTTATTTATATCTGATCTCCTATCTAATCTAATCATTTCCAGATTGAATTTACAGGCCTTTGTGCAGTAATAAATATGCAATACAGTATTGATCTTTAAAGGAAATTCTCCTACTTGTGAAGCAGGGTCGAAGGTCAGAGTCAATCACAACAAATTGGCTCTGGACCCGATGGGGATTCAGTGTCTTGTATATGTTTTTTTCTAGGTTAAGGAAAGTTTCTTAATACACCAAACCATGCTGCTGCCCCATCATCTATTTATCAGTGGATGAATATGCAACTCTTGCTGTCCTCAGTGGATTAGACCTTCAGTCCCACACTGACGAGACTTGTTGTGCAGCACTAGAAAGCTGAAGGAATTTTCCAACATCTTCTCATGCACAGCTGGGTGATGTACGAATGTTGGAGAGTACTTCTAGAGAAAGTGGTGTACGCAGGGTAATGTAGCCCGACATCCGCTACCAAAGATTCAGCAAAATAGAGAGGCAAGCATCTTAAAATTTTACATTTTGTTGTAAACATTCATCTTCTTCAACTGGGAAACATGCATTTTATATTAATATCTGAATTTAACCAATAGGCTTAAAACTAAAAGTGTTGAGAAAAGTGTTAAAAATGATATTTTTTTTCACCCTGTTCCAAAAAATATTTCAGAATTCAATTAAGAAACATGTTAGACTTAAAACAGCGGACAGAGCGAGCTGGACGACACCACAGTGCCTCTCTCATGCATGCAGAGATTTATTTCAGATAAGTGAACCACAAGAACAAACTGTATGACATATCCTCTACCTTTACTGAGCCGGATCCCTGCCCGAAGGGTACATGTATCATGTTGATACACATTCTTTTGTGCTTACATGTACTTCTTCATGTTTCTATCTCGCACCTCCTGATTTCACTGCATCCTCTCATACAGTTCAAATCCGAACACGCACTTAACCAACAGTTTCACCATCGAAAATGTCACTCCTCATCCTACTGTCACCCCCATTTCAAACCATCACCTCCATCAATGCCATTTTGCTCCTGGGCTGAAAAGCAATTGAAACAATTTTCTTGCAGAGAATTATTGTCCTTAATTGCAATGAAGGGCACGTTTTCCCGTCATTCCTTGGGAGTGTTTTTCTCTCTCTGGGTGGAAATGTAGGCATTGCCACTGAGCGTGGGCTCTCTGAAAGAGGTCATAATTACATCCTTCAGTATGCTCGCCGTCGGCAAGGATTTTACGCTTCATAATTATTAAATGGCAGATTCACTGTGTGTGTGTGTGTGTGTGTGTGCGTGTGTGTGTGTGCGTGTGTGTGTGCGTGTGTGTGTGTGTGTGTGTGTGTGTGTGTGTGTGTGTGTGTGTGTGTGTGTGTGTGTGTGTGTGTGTGTGTGTTAAAATGCAGGGTGAAAAGAGTTTGAATTTGTTCTCCAGTGAAGAAGAGAAGAGACTATTTGTGTATTCTGTGCACACACTTGCCAAAAGTTCTCCATGTTTAGTTGTTTCTATCTCACTAATGTTTTGCCAATCACAGTCAGCATTATTGGCTGTCACTGAAGTAAACAATGCATGAATAGCATCAAACTCATTTATCTGTTTCAAGAAGCAAAGCAAATTGATTTCAAGTATATAATATTATTTCTGAAGGACAGAATAGAACCACACATAGATAGATTATTTTGTAATTGTTATTGAGACATTAGTAATTGATATTGGAGATGGTAGGCAAAGTGCCATCCCAACAAGATAAGCCCCAGTCTGCTCAACTTTCCTCTTTCAGCGTCATTTCCATATCATAATTATACTGTCTCATTCACAGCTGAGATAACATCCCACACTCTACATTCCTAATCTCCCTCCCATCTCTCTCCTCTTTCTTTCAGCTCCCTTGCTGTCTTGCTGCTATCACAAACTTTACATGACGAGACACAAGGAAAAATAGCCATCATAAAAAGAAGAACCTTTTTTTTTTTTTCCCCCACAGACAAACTAGCAATTCAGCAAGTGACATAGTTCTTATCATTTCCAGCACAGTTCAAATGGTGAAAGGTGCTTTTTAAAGAAACGAAACACGGCTCTAATCTCGGCTAAATGTATCCTTGAAACATATATTTTGTGTGTATACTTGAACCTAATTGCTTTTTTTTCCCCCCTATTTGTTGGAAATAGAGAATTGACATGACATATCATGAGTTGGTCCGATTGATATTTTTCTTACCCCAGATGAGCAATTTTAAGCCCTATAACATGTCAGATTCAATCTCAGCATCCCTCCGTCACCTCCACCTCTCCTTTGATGAAGTAACGCCAGAGATGATTGGCACTTTTCACAGACCTGGCTCAGGTCCTCTCCGCAATTCACTCCATTCACTCCTCCAGGAATTCATTATGCAAAGAGATCGTTGAGGTGCAATGGAATATTTTACTTTGTGATAACCAACAGGAGAGTAAACAATTAGATTGCACCATTATACACCCACTCCTGATAATTGTTTTATTACACATGCACTATAGAAATCTGACATAAACATGTATAGATAATGACAATTCACGTCCACACCACTAATTACTCTCTTCCCATCTTATTGTATAGTGTCCACTGACTGCGTTTACATGTTCCCCAGTGAGAGCTATTAGAAGTAATTAGAAGAAAACTTGCTGGGGATGAAAGGAGTTTATGTGCGGATGGGAAGCAACAATCTGCAGAGATCAGCTAGCTTCTGTAAAATGACTGAAATTAGTAAACATAGTAGTTCATATTATAATGAGCTGACTACTTATACAAAAAAAATAGTTTTTTGTTTTTTTGTTTTACAAATAACTAGTTTCCAATAGTTTTCCTCATTCAAATATTTAAACATTAGCTTTGCAAAGTACTTTTCTTACCATTCTCACCTTTCTTTGTTTGCTTTTTACTTTTAAGATCTAACTATAGCTATTTTTTCACTACAGCAATTCAATGTGGTTCAAAGTTTAAAGACTGTTTACTTTTCCCTTAAATGCAAGTTTGAAGGAGCTTGTTGTGTTAAGTAACTACATTTACCTTCATTCTCAGAGGCTTTTTAAAGAGTGATTTTTTTTCTTTTCTTTTCTTCCAGTTTTACTTACAGACCATGTGGGCTTGTTTATGTCTGTGCACTTGTGTTGTTGCATGTGCATGAGACCATTCAAAATATGTTAGTAGTTGGTAAGTTGACCCTTTGTTTAAACGGGTATATAAAGTGTTTTCCAAAATAAAACGAGGAAAGCGTAAGCAGCATGAATGCAAATGTATCTGCTTTTGCAGTAATTTTCATTAGTAACTGATCTGTTGATTATTTTTGAAAATGTAAGAAAATAGAAAAAAAAAAATGTCCATCACAGTTTCCCAGATACCAATGTGGCACTTTTAATTACCTTGTTTTGTCCAAACTCAAAGATATTGAGCCTACAATTATATAATTTATATATACAATTAAATAAAACAGAGAGCAGCAAATCATCTCTCTGAAGCTGGAATTCAATAATAATTTTCTACTTGATAAATAACTTAAAACAGCTATAATTTACATGCATAACAGATAAATGAGTTCCATGTTAATGGTAACAAGTCCATGTGACGGAGGTTTCCAGTCCTATCAACAAAACATCAAAGAAAATCCAAATGTCAGTAATTAGTAATGCTATATTTTACAGGTCTGCATAAAGTTAAGTACGGTATAAAGGACAATAATAGCAGTAAATGGTTTTTCGCTACCCATATTGAACTTTTGAAGGTTGTCTTTGAAGGTGAGGTGTTGGCTGCACTGTAATTATGGCAATCCATTGTACAAGAAAAGTCCTTGAGATTCAGTGGTTTACGTGTAAACAGGGAACAATTTCAATGTAGAAGATTCAATTGAAAATAATAAAATAAGTGTGTCTCCTATGTCTCTGGGGAAAACCAAACATCTCTTATAAAAAAAAAAAAAAAAAAAAAAAAAAAAAAAATCCAAACTTTCCCTCTCTTCTGCAGAGCGGGTGTCGAAAACGCCCTGTTTAGTCTTGTTCTATTTCTTCACAAACATGCATTTTTGTGGTGGAAAAGGAGGAATCAAGACTTTTCAGTTGTCTCACTGGAAACAGACACCCGAGTTGGAAAGTGGGAGAGAAGTTGAGCTGTTAGATCTCAGAAGCATACGCTCCCCTGGGGAAAGCCACAGCTCAGGGTACTCATCCTGCTCTGCTGTGGAGCTAGCTTAAAATACTGTTGTCACATAGCGATCACAGGCTTCCACTGATGGTACACAAATAGTCCCCTTGCGAAGCTCTTAAAAGCCCATTAGACGTCACCACGCGCCGCGTTAAAAGATGGCTCTGCTTAAGTGCTCCTGATGTCAAAGGAAAAGCACGACGACAGACCTGATGCAGAACAATTCCTGTTTTCACCCGTTTTCCGCCTTCCATCTGAATATGTTTGTTGACTTTTTTGGCTCATTTTATGCGGTAAATATCTTAAAGAGTGGCAGCAAATCTCAGATCAGGATGTGACATTCCCTCATATTCATCCTGTGACACAGATGTTTAGCGGGTAAAAGCGTACTTCTTAAGAGCGTGTCACTTTTCGCTGCCTATAGTAGCATCTCGGAGAGTAACACTGCAGAGCTGAATATGATGCTGTGATTGCAGAGGTCAAACATGACCACGAATGGAGGGAGCTGCTAGTTCTGCATAAGAGGAAACAGCCATTAACATGTACTTGTTCTTTATACCGTATGTGAAAGCTAAATAGTGCCATCTGGTGACTTGTAAGAATCAAGTGGTAAACCATGAAGATAATTAAAGTGACAATGTAATGGGAGACTTCATACTATGAATAATGTAGCCCCACACTGCTAATGTATTTGTACAATTTATAAATGTGTACTTTAGGCAAATAAAATACCCAGTATGTCAATCTAAAGCAGGTGTTGTGTCTAATTAAAAACATGTTACAAATACCCCTCACTTGGATCGACGGCTTTTTGAAATGGCAGGTCTCAAAATGAGCCCCCAGTACAAGTTGCCAGGTTAGGAGTAAAAATAGGAAGCAAATAAGAGGCAGAGGTGAAAATGTGTAAAGAACGGAGCAGGAGGGACAGGGGGGGGGGGGGGTAAACAGCATGTGTGCGCTCCGTGCTCAGAGAGGTAGGTGAGGATAAATGGAGAGCAGAACTCTGTTTGAGTGTGAGAATGCGTTGGCAGCCTCGGGAGCGCAGTGATCACTCCTCCAAACGGTTGCTGTGGGGATTGTGGCTCCTGGAAGTGGAAAAACTAACAGGTTCTAAAGAGGCGCGAGCCCAGAGGGAGGGGAAACAGTGCTTACAGCGAAGGATCTGCTCAGCCAGTGCCTCTAATTGCACTTCATTATCTCATTGATTTAATTAGCAGCTGCCTTGCCTTGTGTGCACAGGGTTATGGTATGCCTTCAAACAAAAGGGGCCAAAAGATGCATATACTCCACTGTAGCCTACTCAATAACGCCTGTCATATGACAACACTTAGCTGAGTCACTGTAATTACCCTCGTGCAATCCCACACATGCAGACACGGATAAATATGTGTTTTGACCACAGGCCACAAAAACCAGTACTGCAGGTCACAGAGTTGAAACGCACACTGCACAGACCTGGAGTCAAAGTTCCTGTTTGCTCTTTCTTTAAAACTACTCAACCATAAACATTATTTCAAGAGAAAATATACCTGAAAGGATGCATCTTGTTTCTGAAGCTGCAGCTGCAGAATCAACGTCATAAAGCCTTTAAACATAATTATGGGGGACTTTTTACAAATAGGTACCAAGTGTACAACTTTCAAATGAAGACGGCAGCGCATGAACAAACATATGAAAATGTGCATCAGCAAAAATACTCTCTCGCGTCAGAAGGTAAATATATTAAAATAATTGTCTCAATGGGTTCTGTTGTCCTGCTGTCCCATTACGGTGCCTTCCCTGCCGACTATGCTAACTTCAGTATTTACTTCAGGGCTTGAGGGAAAAAACAAAAACAAAGCCACAAAACAACACTATTAGCACCATGAATGAGCTTCACAGAGGAGAGTGTGTTAAGCGGATGACCTTGAGTTGCAGGTGAAAAAGAAAAATCTCATTTATAACCAACATAAAAAAACAACCATTCTGTATTATTGAGAGACAGAAATAGGGAGGACAAGGTGTGGATGTGTGAAGATGAGATGAAATTGACAGCTGAGCAAGCACTTTTGAAGTAATGGAGGGTTCTATGAAGTTAAGTGAGCAAAAAAATAAATAATAAAAAAAAAAAGCGTCCATCAGAAGGAGTTCAAGAGGTGAAAAAGGAAGTTGACAACAGATAGGGACAAATGCCACAGAGTCAGTCTATCTTTAATGATCCTAGAAGCTCTGGATCCAATCATCTTTGTAAAAAAGAATTTACTATATTCTGCCCCAACCCTCTCTCTCCCATTACAGCAATCTGTACCCTATTACAAGCAACAACTGCAAAGAGCTATTTTAATCAAAAGGAGATGTCCTAGAGGGGAAGTTAGAAATATGTATTATATATCTTAAAGTTGGAAGATTCTGTTATTAATTTTTATACCTGCTAAATATCTTAAAGATGCATTTTACTTATCAAACAGAGCAGCCAACAGAGGACAGGTCTTACAAAGGAACCCAAATGTATTTCATATCCGCAGACTCTCGTGATTGTCACAGCCTTTTGAACAGCCTTCTCTCTGCCTCTTTGACACAGACCCTTTGAAGACTCAAATATGCTGGCGGAATGAATGAAAGGTTCAAATCAGTTAGGTTTTTTTTTAAAGGGGTTAGCTTGACATCACCTCGTTGCTTTTCATCCAACAGACGTGCAGTCTTTTGACAGCCCTGTGCTCTATTGACTCGTCCACCAAAACCAAAGCTGTGGTCCCTCCTGCAGTCGTCTCCCCTCTCCAGCTTACCCCACCGTTGTGCGTTTCCACAAAGGAGCCGATGATTTTTTTTTTTACCAATATTTCACCCCTAGTCTTATCTAACTTTATTTCAAATATTTAAAAAAAAAAAAAAAAAAATGTTAGAAAAGCAGAAATCGACCGCATGCTAGTAGAAGTGGAGTATGTATGAGAGTAAATACAAAGAGCGTGTGGTTTGCAGAGAAAGAGGGGAAGTGAGGGAATGGAGACAGCAAATAAAAAACAGCACTGGTTAGCAGAGAGTGCAGCATGGAGTGGAAAGCCCCAGCAGCAATCTGCTAGCACTTAGAGTGAAAGCAGCCTGGGGTCAATATCTAAAGCCAAAGCAGACACACAGACAATTTTAGCCACTTGAAATTGTTAAACAAATAACAGTTGTTGAGAAAGCACTGGTGAAGGTATGATTCCCTTCTTTTCTTTGCATTAAGTCTTTACATTTTCTCCACTTTCCTCCACTTTTCTCCTCTTGGCATAACTTCTCCTGTATGGACTACGTTCCTGTCTTCTTTCTCTGTCTCTGCTGCCTTGGCACTCTGAGGCAGAGATAGATGGATGGACTTGGCAGGCACACATAGCCAGCCTGGTGATGCGAGAAAATCTGGTGCCAGCACAGAGATGGTGCAGATGGACATGACATGTTGCTGTTTTCTGTTTTTGTCTAATATTTCTATATTCTTTCCACGTCTGTCTTCTCACATGTGTTTAAACACATACTGGGATGGTTCTCGCAGGGGTCTTTGCTCATAGGCTTAGAATTGGCCATTAGTGTATATGTTCAAAGGACAAATCATCAACGGCTAATTAACAATTATTAACTGTTCTGCTGTGAAAGAAGACAAATTATCATAAATTACTGCCTAATTAAAATGTGATTGCTGGCTCAATAGTTATAAATCATTAATTTTTAACACCCTTATCACATGCGGACGGAACCAATTCAACAAAAGGTCTATTTGACAAAAATGAATTCAGTGGTTTCTTTCAACACACACCCCACTTTCCGCTCCTCTCTCCCACTGCAGTCATTAGCTATAATTACTCTATGTAACGCATTGGCTTTATCCATAGATATTAAAGAACAATTAAACCACAGCTTGATTGCATTAAGTGAAGTCTTGTGTAGTGGCTGGCCAATCTTAAACTCTGTGCAATTAGTGCATGCAGATGTACGGCAATACTGAGGCAGGCAAGTGCAGTATGTAAAGAAACTAATTTGGAATAGTGGAAGAAGCATTACCAAAAAAACTAACTGGAAGGGCACTCCAGAGCACCGACCTCCACCAAGGCCAATCGTGCACTCTTTTATGATATGCAAATCTGAAACCACCATATATGTCTGGATATATTTCCAAAACCTTTATAATGATTTGCAAATATGTTTGTGCTGAGCTGAAGCCTCATATTTCAGCTACTGTACCAGTTCTGGTCCTCCACTGGGAAACCACTGTCCTGGAGTGCTCCATAACAGAAATTTGAGCAAGTACACGTGTATCCCAGAGGATTACTGGTACCTATTAATATGGATTGTGATCTGGAGTCATGTTATTTCAAAAATTTGCCAATTTGTGCTCATTCGATCCTCCCCTAACTTTTTGGTCTCTTAAGGCAAAGGGACAAAGCAAAGTCAATACTCTGTCAGACAGAACATAACATTGATTGATAAGTATACAGGCAACTAAAAAAAAAAAAAAACTCTTTTTGAATGTCTCACTCATTATTTTAAAGGCCCTAAGAAACTCTGGAAGAAAATATAAAATATTATAAATACATCAGATAAACATTGTACGAATCAAATTGGAGTTGCCAATACAATACTCCATGACTACAATGAAGTTTTCCTTTGTCTGTTTTCCTGACTGCTGGGTTTTTTTTAATTATTATTATTATTATTATTATTATTATTATTATTATTATTATTATTATTATTTCACCTTGATGCAGCTTTTTTAACTTTTAGTGAAGTTTAGAACACTGGTGCTGGCTGATGCATTCAACTTTTCTTTGTTTGTAGGCGAGTTACCAGCTATCTGAAAATATGCACACATCACGACACTTCATAAATAAGGCAATTTTATTTAATCTTAACAATGATGGACATATATCCAATATTGGTTCTATTGCAAAAGTCTTTGAAAAATGTATTTATAATCAACTTTCACTTTATCTCAGTATCAACGATATCTTATCGTTTCATTCTAGCTTCAGGCTGAAACACTGCACAACTTCTGTCTCGCATAAATTCTCTACCAACATGTTCTGTGCTGCAGATAATGGGGAACCCAAAGGTGCCATCTTCATTGATTTAACTCAAACTTTTGATTTCGTTGGTCACTATCTGATTTTAGATAATTGCCATGCCATCAGCCTTTCTGAAAAAGCAGTTCAATTTCAATTTATACTTTCATCACAGAAAACAATGTGTTGTTTTACATGGGAATAAATCCGATCTGCTGATTCAATATAAAGGTGTCCCGCAGGGTTCAACATCGGGACCACTTCGCTTCTCTATTCAGGTAAACAATTTACCATAAAATTTCCAGTTCAACTTTATGTGAGTGGCACTTTCACATACTGTACACATCTAAACTTGATCTAGCTCAGATTTAAGCATCCCTTCAGTCTTGACTTTATCAGTTTACAAGATTGGCTTTTATACAATGAACTACTGCTTAATAAAGCAAAGTCCTTTTTTTATGATATTATGAAATTGTTTAACACAGAGTTCGTAAGAAACTTGCCTCTCAACTTGTACTTCTGACTGTCAGCTATTGTGATGTTGCCAATCAAAACACCTTTAAATCAGACCTGGTTCAGCTTAACACAGCTTATTAATGACTGCAGATTTATCCTTTCTTTACCCATTACTGTACAATGTACAATCACTTAAATGGCCATGTCTAAAAGCAAGCAGAAATTAATTTGTTTCAATTTATATTCAATGTATTTATTTTAACTACCATCCTTATTTACAACAGTATCTTGTACAATTTACCTTTAATTATCAAGTTAGGCACTCCCTTCAGATGGATTTCTAAGTCTCTAGTGCTAAGAAAACAATTGGAAAAACAGCTTTTATGTTTAAAGTCCCGGCAGATTGGAAGAATCCATTTCATCATTTAGTATTTTTAAGCATGCCCTGTCTTCTCACTTCGAGATAGATTGCTTTTGTTATCACCGAAGCCATTACTGTTTATGCCTACTCTCCAGGTTACCCATATTTGGTGGTCCACTCACTCTCTGTTTGTCTAATTTTGTCTAATATTTTTTTCTGCGTGTACATTGCAGAATAGACAATTTTACCTTTATTTTTTATTTTTTTATATTATTTTCTCACTGCCCTATTATGTAGTGATCGTGATATATGTTGGGACGTCCCCCAAAATGAGATGGTATATCTTAAGGAGTTTATCCAAATAAAATTTTGAACAACAAAAAAGAAGGAAGATAAAAGAAAAAGCATCAGATACATCCTCAGTCAGTCAGTACATAAAGATTTATGTACAACAATGATCTTCCTCCTCTAAGTCCAACATCTTCCCCACATAGTGTATTTGTTATCCCAGGGCTCCTGTTTGTAGGATTTTTCTGTCTATTTTCCTTTGCCTTCGATCACTCCTCTGCTCTCTAACAAGCTAGCTCTGGGTCCAGTGAGGTGAGCAGAGGTGAGGCTGCGGAGGGGGAGAGGTGTATTGTTTAGAGCCGCTTCCCACTGACATCCAGGTAAATGGGTAAATGTGCACTCTCATCCATATTCCAGCAACCCAGGCAGAGGCATTTGGCCAGAGCACGGCTGGGGCCAGGACATGAAATATTAAAAGGATAAAGTGAAAGGTGGAGTACCCAGAGGGCCTTTGGACAGTTAAACAGCTCTTTGTGTGGATGCGTCTTCACTGCCTGTATCCCCTCCTGGCATTCACCTCTGTGAGAAGCCGGGATTTCAGCAAGCCTACATTGTGTACTTCCACCAAGGTCAGCGTGCACAGTACACCAAGTTAGCATCAAACTGTGCTCTATGATCAGCTCTTACCATCCTAGAGCAGTGTCAATGATGGACCATGTTCACAGCTCGCAAACAAATCAATAACTCTGTGGATTGCATGACTGGAGCTGAGGGAAGATGTGAAAAAAAAAAAAAAAAAAAAAAATAAAAAGTGAAAGATGGAGCTCTTTCCAGTTTTTTTTTCTAGCCGCACTTGGCAGGATGAAACCCAGCCTGCTGTTTGACTGGTAGTGTGCCAAGTAGGGACTCAGATATATCAGATTTCAATTAACCACAGTCCATGAGGGCCATCCACAGAGGTGACATGGTCCTCACACTCTCCATCCCCTGCTTA
This sequence comes from Embiotoca jacksoni, assembly GCF_022577435.1. Taxonomy (NCBI): domain Eukaryota; kingdom Metazoa; phylum Chordata; class Actinopteri; family Embiotocidae; genus Embiotoca; species Embiotoca jacksoni. The sequence continues at coordinate 17,241,068 of NW_027185436.1, read as the reverse complement.
GTTGCAGCCCCGGGGAGTAGGTAATGAGATGGCTCCCTATCTGGTTCTCCATCTCCTCTCTCTTTCAGGAGAAAGCCTGACACTCTGGGCCAAGGAGGCCTGTTGACACCTAGGGCAGGTGCTTGGCCCATTTGGCTGTGGCCTGCAGCCTCCGAGCATGTTTGGCTGGTTGTGGCCACACAGTTTTGCCCCTCTGGACTGCTCTAGGGGGGTAGATAATGAATAGACGGAATGCCGGTGTGTGTGTGTGTGTGTGTGTGTGTGTGTGTGTGTGTGTGTGTGTGTGTGTGTGTGTGTGTGTGTGTGTGTGTGTGTGTGTGTGTGTGTGTGTGTGAGCGCATAGACAGATCATGATTCTAAAAATATTTGTTGTATTTCATGTAGCACCGTGTTTCTCAATCGTTCAGTTAAAACAACAATATGTGACTTCATTAGCACATTGCGACTGAGGTTTAGCTGCTACCAAGACATCTCAAGGTGATGTTAGCAAACAGGATAAGACACTCGGACATCAGTGCTAGTAATAAGCACACTTCAGCCCCTGTGGAAATCACAATCTTGCGATTACAATAATTGATGCAAATTAAACCAATTTCTGCAATATTTGCAGGGCTTACAGTTTTGCAAAAGTCCTGCAATTTCTCCACATCAAAATTACGCAGTAGCGGCTCAGCTGGAGGTAAATCAAATAAAACCTTGCAAACTGAGTTGCCTTTTTTGAGAAAAAAAAAAAGTCGCTTCAAAATTAACAATCAGAATAAAACTCTGAAAACCTATGTATTCTGATTTAACATCAGCGTACAGTGCAATTGCTGGTTTGTATTAAAAATTATGATAGCGTGCGATTCCCATCTGTGGTCACAAGCAATATATGAAAATACAATTGCTGATTTTAATCTTGTAAAACAATTTCAGGTGGATAGTTGGACAATAACAGAAGATTCCTCTGGTCACATCTGCCACTTGGAAAGACAAGAGGCCTCCAAAGCTGTAGTTCACTCATCAATCACTTGAGCTTAATTTGTGTGCCGATTCAATCACAGAAAAGGAAAACAAAGCAAGGTGCAGAAAAATGACATCCAATTGATCAGAAAACAAAAGACAGAAATGCTGGCAATCCTTCAAGCACACCCCATCAAATTCATAAAGCTAAGTGTTGCCTGCTGTTAGCTGTGCAATGCTCGTGGTGGTGATGATGATGAGACGTCCAGTGGGATGTGTGGGGTTAAGTGCTCACTAAATTTCCAGGTTGAGGTTACTTATTCTGTAAACCTTCGTTAGGCTGAAAAACAACTTCACTGGTGCTGCTGAGGACATTGTTTTTGCATGTGTCTACAAGTCATGATGAAATATAAAGACATCATGCTGTTGATGCTTTTCAGTCATTTGCTCTGCTTGAACCAGAATTCTGCCTCGGACAGAAACCGGTGAGGAAAAATACTTGCCCCAGTATTTCTATGCTATGCCAGCAACATTCATAACTAGAGTGGGGCAGAGAGTTGGGAGGATGCAACAGTGCATCCGTCACCAAGAGGAATGGCGGTGTCATCACCAACTGTGGTGTGGAATCACACGCAGTCGCTCTAAGATACACTTCTTTATGGGGGCACTTTTTACATTCTGCTGAGTAGCCCTGGAAAAATAAAAGCTAAATCTTAGCTGTCAACATCACACTTTACTGCACTATAACACTGTCCAGTGTCTGTGCTCTCTGCATGAAGCAAATAGAAACACAGAAATTCCATGTTTTTATTGAAGCTGCATGCATCACACATGCATCACACACGCATCACACACGCATCACACACGCATCGCACAAAATGGAAAAGCTGTTTGTGTCTTTATACATTTCTATGCTTGTGCATGCGTGTGTATGTGCCTGCGCGTGTGCTGGAGAATAATAAGGATGAGAAGGTCTCACCGTGGCTGCACAACAGCCGTTTCAGAAAATCAAATGGCTGAACAGTCAGTAATGAGGCAGACAACAGAGACTCAGCCAGACCCAGAAGATTTGAAGGGCAGACGGGCAGGGGGTGTGGTGTGTGTGTGTGTGTGTGTGTGTGTGTGTGTGTGTGTGTGTGTGTGTGTGTGTGTGTGTGTGTGTGTGTGTGTGTGTGTGTGTGTGTGTGTGTTGCTGGTGGTGGTGGGTGGTTTAGTCAGACAGTAATAGCAAGAAGAGATGCGGAAATGTGAACATGCACTTGGTTGGAGGGGGAAGGGGGTTATGACCCAAAATATGAAATCATGCAAAACAATAGCAGAACTAACAGAACCTATAGGGGAGGGGAGAGGGGGAGGGGGTGTGCCCACTCATGTCTTCATGATGGCTCTAAACATGTGCAGTGACCTACACATCTATATGTCTGGACCGTGTATGAAACATTAGACGGCTTTTAATTCAAACTTAGGGCTTTGAAACAAATTCCGTAGGTTGTGTTATTCAGACGAACAATGGTGCAACTTTAACACTCACTGACAGATATTGATGTTTATAGCGCCGGCCCCACTTTTTCAGCCCAAAATCATAAGAGAACAGACAGCTTTTAAAACGAACATTAAGATATCAGTGGACGGATAAGATCTGAAAGTGGAAGGCAAAGTGTTGGGGGTGAAATTGCAATACTTCAACACTAAGCAAGCACAACGCTGTAAATGTACAGCAGTCAGTTACTTTTCACCTCTGGGTGCCAGAAGAAAGAGGTTGCAACATGTCAGTGGACCGCTGTTAATGAGCGTGAGCAGGTACGACTGGAGGTATTGCGATACTTCCCATCTTCCATCTCACTGTGAGCCTGGCTCTGGTATTCCTGGAAGGTGGTGCTGCAGTGTCGGATTGTCGCTTCCTCTGATCTGCAGTCACACAGTGGATTCCCAGGGAGCGTGTCACCGAGGGCGGGGAGGGGGAGAGGGGGGGCTCAAATGCTCTGCTCGTTACTCTAAACGTTGCCTAATTAATAATGTATCAGAGAGGACGCGCTGAGACACAGCAGGACTCCTCTGCTTGTCACAAGCACTGAGATGACACACACACACACACACACACACACACACACACACACACACACACACACACATACGAAGAGACCGACCAAACCCCCCACCACCCATCTCCTACAGAAGCCTCCACCCCAATCTCCTCTCAATATTCAGATATAGAAGCAGCAGGAGGAGATAGACACCAGCCTCTGAATACACGTGTCAGTCCATTGTTGATGAATCCGCCATCCTGCTGAAGCCCGGATACGCACATACATGTACATACTTATTGCACAGACTCAGAGCAGCAACAGGAACTGAGGAACACGATTCTTTTGGGCTTTGTTTCTGCCGCATGAATTTTCATAAGTGAAATTTTATGGTAAACTGAGCTGGTGTAGGGAAGAGTGGGAGCGGTGATGGAGGTTAGTTTCTCAAGACTTCTCTGACAGACATTCCAACACATGCCCACCCACACACACACACATATATATATATATATATATACAGTGTATATATATATATATATATATATACACAGCCTGGATGTCACATGGTCCCTGGAGAGGGATGACAGGTGACACTGTGCTGGGGTTGAAGTAATGGCCCCTCCAGTCCAGTGTTCTGTACCATACAAACACTTCAGGCCCACAAAAAACAGCCACACACTTCTATTTAAAACTTCATTTTTTTTTTACTGTATTTTTTTTTATTATTATTATTATTATTATCCAAAAGCTGCCAAGCTAACTGTCACGAGGTGATATTGTTGTAGGCTGTTTGAGTTTTAATACTGGTTCTTTATCGACATACTCTAAATAAAATCAAAGTGAAGCACTGGTTCCACCCGAGATATTTAGCTTAATCATTACAATATCCAACCAGTGTTGCGCAATAATCTATTCATAGATTATCAATAATACAACTGCTATATTTATATATATGTTCTGACACTGACATCCAGAGCCTCTTTCTGCCTTTTTTTTTTTTTTTTTTTCCTTTCTCTCTCTACCTCACATTTGATGTATTTGCTTCTTTGTTTGTGTTTGTCATATGGAGAGATGTAAATTTAGCCACCCCAAGGGAGAGCATCCTCACTAGTGACACAAAAAAGACGGGAAGAAAAAAAATCAGAATAACATAAGCCACAAAAAGTGAGAGGGGTGGGAGGGAAAAAGTAAAGGAGGGATTGTGGTTTGAGAGATAGGGGGGAGAAAAAAAAAAAAACAGAACAAGAGAGGGAGGTTTGAGATGCGCAGGACTCTGTAAACAGTCGACGCGGGGGCTGGAAAATTAACGCTGCATAAATTGTGCGAAACATGTCCTATTTTCCTCTGCCTTTTTTCCTCAGCACCCTCTTTTAAAAGGGTTCAGGATGCAGGGCTGTCAGATGAACGCCAGACAGGCATTTTCCGACTTTGTTTGATCCCAGCTCCTTCTTTTTAAAAACACTTCCCGGTGACAGAGGGGAGGCAGAAAGCAGGTCGCTGTGTGTGAGCGCGAGGTGCCGGCGGTGAGCGAGGAGGAACAGGAGAGACGAGCCGACAGGAGACACATGTAGACAGACTTTCACAGTTATCACACCCTCATTGACACTGCCTTTATAGTCCCTGCAACCAGCGCCTCTCACTGGGAGAGCAGCGGGGATTTCGTGTCTGATAACTGTGTCAGCACCTCAGCACAGCAGATCTGTGCATACTGACACTGTGACGTTATGGACAGGGACTAGTAGCACAGGTCAGCTTTCACACTCAGAGCCCAGTACAGCTGAACCAAAGCAGGACAAACATAGCAGGGGGAGGGAAAAAAAAAATGTGTTGACTCGCCAGAAAAACGACAAAGACTTGTGTGCTTCTGTTTTGTGCTTTTAAGCCTAAAAGTCCAAACCATTCATTTTTTTTGTTACGTTTCAAATATTTGATCTGGTTAGTTTTAGGTTGACATTGCACTTTAGTTGAAGAAGTTTGCGTCATCTTGTTGTCATCACCGACGAGGACTGTATCTCCCTGTACGTGACACTGATTGGTTTGTAGCCGAGCGTGCGTTTGACATCAGCGTGTTAGCAATTTTGTTATCTTTTCTGTATGAGAAGAGAAAAACAAACAGATTCATTTTGTTGCCACTATACTATTATAATTATGGCATTTCTACCAGTACTTATAGTCCTCCCACAAAACAATTTTTTTTTTTTTTTCTAAGTCAACTTTTGATTTCTTTGTCAGAATGAGATACAATTAAATACTTTACCTCAGCTAACTTTTGCTTCTCTTCCAGTTGTTTTTCTTCTTCTATTGTTTAATATGCAACGACACCCTCTCTCAGCTTCCTGTAATTGGTCAGAAAAAGTCCAAACCATCCAAAAACTGTTTTCACACTGCCAACCAACTAAACCGTGGTTGAATACGATCCGAGACCAGTTCTTACGGTCGGATCAAATTTACCGTTGTCCGAGGTAGTTTTCACACCTGCTATTCCAGTTCAGACCAAACGGAAGTCAGAAAATCTGCACCAAACCAGGTAGGTGTGAAAGAACCCCTTACATGTCAGACTAGGTATGTGAATCTAATGACTTCAAAGGTATTACATTATCATAATAAACAAAAGGAATGACGGATAGAGATTTTTCAATGTATAGAAGTCGCAGAAATGTTTTCTTTCCACCGTCTTGCATGAAACGGTTATATTTTTAAGGCCAATCTGTCCGAAACAATAATCCTAACTTCCCTCCTGCTGCTGCTATCGACTTCACCCTTTGTGTCAAACTACATCTGCCTCTGCTTGCTTCACCAGCTAATGAATTCCAAACAGAGTGAAGAAAAGGAGAGAAAAAAAAAAAAAAAAGCAGGGCATCTCTCAGTGCTCTGCCTCTTTCTCTCTCGATCACAACAACACCATTTCCATTTATAATTTCGATTGTTAATTTGCATGAGAAAAATTAGTTGGGTGACATGCGTGATGTTTTTTTCTCCCCCCACTTTTCTTTTCTGCTTAATTTTCCCACTAATTATAAGCAGCAATGGCACATTATTTACATAAATAATTGTTGTTCCTTCTGTTCACTCATATTTTCCTCCTTTCTTTCTTTGTCAGAGTTGTTTTGGCATTTGTCGTCCGCAGGGGCAATTCTCCTCCGAGAACATTTTCACATCTCTCCTGACTGAAATATCTTGGATCTTGAGTGTTTTTGCCTGATGTTTGTTGTGGTGTTTTGCTGTCCTTTGTTCAATAAATAGATTCATCCTACATTTTTACTTCCCCTCAAAACTTCTGAACTCTCATAAACAAATATGTCAGTTGTGAACACTGTTTGACTATTTTTACTTCAAGAAAGTTCACTTTTCCACTTCATTGACTTTAAAAAAAAAAAAAAAAAAAGAAGGTTATGGTATACAGGATCAAACACAGAACTCAAATGTAAGCTATAGTAAAGATATTTTTGTGTATCTATCAGCACCATTTTGTTATGGCTGGCATTGTTCCTTTGAGAGCATCAAGGGCAGCGTAGGTAGCATGATAACGGTGTGTATTGCAGGGGAAGCAGTAAACTGTCCTCCTGCTGCTCAGGGAGCTTTCACACTACATAAAGAAAAGAGCAGCCAAACAATCAGGCCACATTTCACATGTAATGCACCCTGTCACACAAAATCTGGTCATTGATAAGGATGTAAAAATGTTTCTCAGCATTTGATGATGATTAAGTGGGCTTTTTTTTTTTTTGCTTTTAATCGAAATAAACTTTATATTAATTATAGCTCAAAAGAAATAAAAATGTTATGTGGGCTCTTGTCTTGACTTGAATTCCTCTGAGGCAGCTCAATACAATAGTACACAGAAGAATTTACAAAATACCAGATAACTGAACAAAAGTGTCTCAGTGGGCTTTTTGTCATTAACTGCATATCCAAATACAAAATATTATACCAGTAAATCTAGGTATTTTTGGAGTGTGATTATCTACACAACTGATTGTGATTATTGATGTAAACAGTTCAGTTGCTGTAAGGTAATGTATATTAAAGGCTGGCTTTATCGTGCATATAATTCTATTATAATATGGTCATTAAATCCTATGAAATGACAAAAACAGCTATGCGTAGGTCTGTTGTTCGATACTTTACAATTTGCCCAGCCTGGCTGAGACACTCAGCTGCAAGCCTGATAGCTCCTAATAAAGACAGAATTATTTTAAAACAGGTCACAAATCAATGGTGTCATTTTTGATATGGTCGGTCATTTCCTAAAACTGGGCACTGTAGATTTAATCAGTTATTACTCAATTAGAAGTAAAAAGTGCTTTTGTATGGGGCTATTTTCAGCAGTACGTGGCATTGACTTTAAGAACAGTTTGGGTGACATATTACCTTGTGAGTGAGTGAGTGAGTGTGTGTGTGTGTGTGTGTGTGTGTGTGTGTGTGTGTGTGTGTGTGTAAGCCTGAGCCACAATAATGACAATCACCACACACTCAGACTGATGGACTGTATAATTGCTCCTGCCTTTAATGTTGTTCGTGCTGAGCTGTGATGTGAGGGCCCAGTTTGTTCTCTGTAACAAGGGGAGAGAGAGAGAAGTCGTTGGGAACTGGGGGGGAGCGCTGCATGTGTGGTACACACTTTTAATTGAGGGGAGGAAAATGTGCATCAGTAGTGTTGTGAGGGGCGGAGGGCGATCTTCAGAGGCCAATTAATTTGGAATACAAAGCAGTGGTGCAATCTGCTCAGGTTTCTGTCCGGGTGCATGGCTATCTCACACCAGCCCTGTCTCTGAGGCATCCCAGATCAAATTAATTTAAACACTCCTCCAACACCACCCCCAACTCCCCGGGTGCTACCACCACTTCTCCACCGTGCACTCTACCACTGTCCCTATGTCCTTTATTGCAACTCTGAACTCCGTATAGAATAGCGCGCGCGCGCACACACACACACACACACACACACTTTTCCTCTCCACCCCTGCTTCTCAGCGCAACCTGCAGAGTAGTGTCTTTCAACTCAGCCAAAAATAGCAAGCCTTTCCTCCTCAGACTGCTGCCTGTGCATCCAGCAGCAGAGACACACTGAAATGACCAAAGCTCAGCCACCCATTCCTGGATTCGATCTCCCTACTCTGCACAGACACACAAAGGGACTCGAGCCACTTGGGCACTCGGGAGCGCAACCGTGAAATACCAGCTAGCACTGAAACTTTTGAATTCTTGGAAGATCTGTCGTCATCAGTCAAAGCCAAAGCTCAACTTACTACTAAAAACACATTTTGGAAATGCATTTATTGTCGTCTGACTATGTTCATTTCTTATAAATAAAAATGTATGTTTGTGGAAGATTTTCCATCGTAGTACTGCAACCTTTGCTGGAAAGAATCTTGTGAAACTCACGGTGAATGCTGTGCACTTGTGAGGAAACAAGTCTGAAAAAGAATGCAACAAACAGGAAAACTGTGATGTATGTCCATGCTGATGAAGGCAAGAGCAAAAGAAAGAGATGAGGAAGACTGAAGAAGAGGAGAAACCTAATTGTGGAGAAGAGAGAGAGAGAGGGTTGCAGAATTGAGGTCCTCTGTGAGATGGTTAATTTATAAGACCGGCGGTGGTGACAGGCTGAGTAATGGTATGGAATAGTTTGAAAGATTCCCTTGTTTCTCAGGTCAGGTATCCATTCATGTCACTCCGTTTCCTCCTCTATCTTCTTTTTCTCACTCTCCTTTATTTTGTTTTTTTCTGTCTCTCTTCCTTAGTGGACATGTCTGTATCCCCATCCCTTACAGAAGTAATCAATCTTAATCACAGTACGAATGCTATATTTGCCTTGGCCCAGTGAGGGAACAGCCTCTCTGGGTCGAGCTCAGTCCTGTTGGCGCTAAAACCTGGGAGGTCTTTTACCTCAGGAAACCGGGCTGGGATAAAGGGACGCTGTGCTAGTGTCTTTATAAAAAATTATTCTGTTACACTTTATGTTTTTATTTTCTGTTTAACTTCCATTTTTATTCATGGTAAATCTGACAATAAATCCTCCGTTTTCTGTTGAAGTCACCCCTTGATTTCTCTCCCCCTCCCTCCTTCTTCTGTCCCTCTCTATCCGGAGCTCATTGCCGATGCAGGGAGCATAGCGGCGGCCATAGACTTCTGTGTGGAAACACCCAGCAGACAAGAAAAATGACGGCCGGCGCAATCTCATTTTCTGAGGGGCTGCAAGTCAGGCAGGAAATGGCTATTATTCCATCGACACTGTCGGTATTAAGTTATTTCCCTCTCTAAATACGAGAATGTTCATGAATATCTATTGAGTTCCAGGTGCAAGCGCTGGAGGTTTTGTCGCCACACACTCGGATGATTGCAGCCCTATATTCTGCCCGCTGCACCCTCACTTCTGAGATTGAAGTGAAAGACAATGGTGGTGGAAATTGGCTAATAAATCCAGAGAAGGCAAAGGGCTGTTTGAGCAATACTACCAGCTCATGCATGCTTTTTAAGAAGAATAAAACCTCCTGGCTTTCCTCAACCTTACGCTTTTCTAAAAAGGAGGTGACCTGTCTTAAATGGCTAAATCTCCCTCACACGGATCAGGCAATGGTCTTAACATCTTTTTTTTTTTTTTTACAGTGTGGTCAAAGGGATGCCACCACATACCTACATGTACACAGCATCTATATGTCAAAGGAAGGACATTATACATTTCCGCTGATAAGTGCACCAGACACAGTGAGTACAGAGAGTACAGCAGGGAAAGAGAAGAAGCTCATGACAGAACTAAGGGCCATTTGCATTTGTTCTGCATGTGCTTCTCTCATTCGGCTGTTGGCTGTGCACTTTGTTTATCATGAATCAGAGCCATATAGCTGCCAGTCATGAGCATGAGCAGGGAGGTGAAAGCCGGAGGAGGACGCCAAGAAAGGAGGGCAGGGGAGCAAAGAGCCAGGGAAGGCTGTGGGATGATGACCAGCAGCCAATCTAAGATTTGAATGACCAGTTACCTCCCACTGCACAGCGACACAGAAGGCAGCTGGCAGAGAAAAAAAAAAAAAAAAAGAGAGAGAGAGCGAGCGAGCGAGCGAGAGCTGGAGCTCTGCTTACATGTGTCCAGTCAGAGGCAGTCCATTGTGGAGAGGAGACAGGGCCAGAATTGATTGAAGGTGGTGGACCATAAATGAAGGTATTGATTCCGAGGTCAGAGTCGCAGGATGAGGTCTTGAAATAAATTGAAATAAACATATCAATATATCAAGTATATTACACCAAGAGCACACACGTACACTTTCCCAGATATATTATGACTCTTGTTTAGCCTAATAGATGGTTGATTAATGCACGTGTGATGGCTTCTATGGATGAAATACTCAAAATAAGATTTCTTTTCTGATCAAGATTGCTTTAAGCATTGGTTGGTTTTTTTTTGTGAGGAATATTTTATGTCTGTTGATTTAGGTGAATGAAGGATAAATGGCTATAAGAGGATTTTTTTTTTTTTTTTTTCTCTTGGCAGCACCTGCAATAATATAGGCACACAGCATGTGCTTTCTTATAGAACAAGTGATTAACTGTAGTGAGGAAATTAACATCATTTTGTCATTCATTATGTGCTCTCTTAAAAATTAGGTTTTACAACATACACTTGAGATTGAAAAGAATTTAATAAACAGCAGGTGAGACTGATATGAGTCAGTATTTCAAATCAAGAATTCATCTCATATGCAAAATAAAAAGAATAAAGAGAGCACTATAAAGTGAACACTCAGGAAAGGTTAAAGTACTTCCAATTTATGGGTCAGAGGGAGACGCTTTAGCTGGAAGAAGAGGAGAAATTACTTTGCTGGGAGACCAACGGAATCTCAACATAAAGACATGGCAGCCAATTAAGAGAAAGGTCAGACCATAAAGAGGAAGCAGCACAGGAAAGGCTCTGCACACAACAGCTCCTCCTTTTCAACTATCTCTCCCTCCACAATCTATCTGCTCCTCAGAAAATGTCTTTATGTCTTTTATAATGACAATTTGTTTTATGAACCATGTTTCATAGACGATTACGCAGACGGATAAAAGTTTATGTCCAGCTGCAGGGGAGCTGGCAGGCCAGTGGTGTTCAAGCATTACTGTATATTGAATTAAACAGAAACTTTCTGAGAAGGATTTAAATCAACACACTTTACACAAAAGGCCTGGGACCCTGAGGATGATCGAAGTTGCTAAACCAAACCAAATGGACTACACTTAATCACCCTTCTTTAAGTCTGTAGCTATAAAGATATAACGAATCTGAAACTAATGGAACCTTTCTGTTTCTTTCTAACAAAATGCAGACCATCTCTCTTCTGCTTGGATAAAAATGTCATTGAATAAACACTCTAAACCTTCAGAATTCTTACCAAAGCCAGTTTGAGCTCTAAGCTGCGAAAAGAAAAAGAAAGTTAACCACGTGACCACACAATCATGTATTGCCTACTTTCTGGTGACATCAGGAGACACATATTCCTTTCTTCAAAACTGCTGCCTGAGGATGATTTCAACATCAAATGAACTTGTTTTTTCTGATGCTAACCACCAAGTCCTTCTTTATATTACAACCAAACCACTATTGTACAACTTATATCAGTTTTGTACCAGAAACGTTTCCTTGTGAAGTATTGAATTGGTCGATTTGGAAAAGTTATGTTACAACCTTAAACCTACAATGACTGAGATTTATTGTTAATGCAAGAAAATGTATTATACCCAAGAACTTGGTTTAGACTGGATTCATTCTGGCAATCACCACCAGCAGCTGCTTAACTGTAAGTGATGATATTTGTAAGTCATAAATATAAATCTACATGATGAAATGACCACTTTTGCCACATCTTGCATTCTAGCCACAGAAATGCAGTATATCCTCATTATGACGGATTGATAATGTTTTTCATTCAGTGCTAATGAGGCACTGTAATAATTGCAACCACAGCACTTAACTGTAGTCTTCTTTCACAAATCTGTCTCGCTTCTCTCAAGGCCACTAGAAAACAGTTAGTGCATTAAACCACAGACAGACAGACCGATACACACACACACACACACACACACACACACACACACACACACACACACAGAGAGAGACACACGCACGCGGGCACGTTGTGAGAAAGATTTAAGATGCTGCCTGGTTGGTCAGGGGAAATGCCCCCCTGAATTTTTTTTTTTTTTTTTTTATTTGAATAATATTGAAATGGCTTGTGGAAATAAATTGTGGTCTTCTATTATTTCTCACTCTCCCTTCAAGTCTCAGTGATTCATGTGTTCATGTATGAATTTCTGAGTCTGCATTTCAGAGCACAGACGTTCCCGTTCCTACGATGGCTTCGAGCCAGCCTCTCAACAACAGCATCCCAGGTCGCTCCACAAGGCCTTCCCAGCAGGAAGTGAGATAATCGTGGCTGTGAAACAGTCTCATTTTGAAAGGCTTCAGGTTCCTCCTTCCCGCTCCCCTGGACACAGCCTTCGCCCTCACCTTCGGACCAGTCAACCATGGCCTCCGTTCCCAGCCTCATTTGCAGAATATAGTTTCTGCTTTGTCCAAGTGGTGGCAGGTTGGGGTGGAGGAGTTGTCAGGTTCAGCTATTCACAGAAAGGAAGGAGTGTACCTGGGAAATACTATCAAGGAGGGTGTATGCGCTCAAAAGGATGTCTTTCAGAGTCCTAGATTACATTTGCCAAGGTAATGAGACAGAACAAAAGCTGTCTCATATCAAGCTGTTCAAATGTATTCCTCATGTACTTAACACTGATCTTTCCAGATGTTCTTGTCCAGGAGGCTCAGAGCCAACAATCCTATTATTTTTCCTTTGTGACAAACCTCGGCAAATGTGATTATTTGTGAAGCTGCATTCAAAATGGCAACTTCATCTTTAAAAAAAAATAAGAGGAAACTCACAATTACATAACTAAAACGGTACAAACTGTAAAATAAAGATAGTTATTATTAAAAAAAATAATTACAAAAAAATGTGTCTGGTAAGGAAAATTTGCACCTTAAGCAGATGATTGTTCATTTAACACCAAAAGCATGAGTGACATCAATACGTGGAAACACTGACACATTGCCCTGAACTCACCTTCTACCCCTTTCTGAGCAGCTGGCCAGGTACATGGGCATGGGAGCGTGGCATGAGGAATGACATGTGTAATGGGAAGTGGCATTACAATTAGGGTGCTTATGTGGAACTGGAGGTGGGCTGGGTGTGGAGGCACAGCCCGCTGTATCAAAAACTGCTATGATGTGTCTTACACATACAACAAAATTTAACCAGCAATTGTGAAACCTCCAACTGTAACAGCGGTCAGAAGGAGAAAATATAAAAATGGCATTTTATCTCACTTGAAACGTGTCGCATAAAATGAGTTTGTACGAAAGAATCTGGACATCGGGGACTAAGCGCGGTTTACAGCCTCATCATACTGAGGCACACTGCCAATTACACTCACGGGGACTTACTGCCAAGAAGGACAAGGTAATGATGAATTAGGAAAATGTTAGAGATGGAGGGAGGGAAAGCAACGCCTTATTCAAGTTAGAAAAAGCCGAGAGAAAAATCTACGCTTTTTTTCCCCTCAAAGTTATAACGGGCCGTGGTGGCTTTTCGCCCACTCCAAACCACTTTCTTTTCTCCGCCGCAAAAATTCTGAGAGGTGACAGCACCTTGCCACCCAGTCACCTTTCTGCTCTCTCTCCAAGCAGTTTCTTTGCTTTATGTTTGTCATCTCTGAGCCTCCAGAGCCGATGAGAGAACAACCAGCACCGTCCTGTCTGGTGCCTCGGTCTGTCTCCTCCGCCTCCATTTCCAGCAGAAGATTTGGGTGCTGTCATCAGTTGAGGTGAAGGTTTTTGCATTGTTGCTAAAAGTTGGTATTGATCAGATGGTGTGTCAAAAATTTGATTTCATATCAGTAACTTTTCAACAGTTGCGGTATTTTAATGCTATTTCATTGTTTGACTGAGGAACTGTCCGTTCATCTGAACTTTAGTGCAGCATCCGAGCCTTCTTTCACAGCACCTAAGCCACTGTCTTAAAATAAATATAGTAATGCTAAAAGCCCTCCAGAAACCAATGGAAACCCCTGATTCTAACGTGCATATAACTCCAATGCAAAGTATAACAGGTACATACACGTCTATGAGATACAAGACAATTCATTTTCAACCTGTATCCAAGGCTACAAACACAAAGACAAGCAAAAGACATGCGTTTGTGAATACACAAGACGCTGAAGGAGATAAGCACGGACTGATCCTATATGCACAATACAGTGCACCAACACCGTGCGCACACAATAAACAATCAACCTCTCTCACTTATATTCATAATTTAAATACATATCTCCACATTTTCAATATGTGACACAGCACTGTTGGATGACATGTCCTTTTAAATCTGTGGATCATACAAATTCAACTATAAAGAACACAGTTGGGGACGATGTGTTTGTTAAGTAGACCCAAACGCTATTAGGCTATGATAGATACAATAGAGATTGCATTGCAATCACAGCATTACCAACATGTGGGGAAACAGCCCAGAAATGAATCAGTGCACCACTGTTCACTTTGCTGTTGTCTACCGTGGCTCCATGAATGTCTGTCCTTTTTGAAACATGAAGTACATGAGAAAACGTTATCTCTTACTCTACAACAGGCTGCCATGGAAGGCCTTGCTGTACACTGTATGAGATAGTTGGCGGTTTGCGGGCTGGGTTTGGGTTTAGAGGTTGATTGAATGCAAATCTTCAGGGTTAGGCAGGGCAGGTTTTTAAAAAGTATCGATGCGACTTTCGATAATTTGGTGCAATGGATAGAATAAATACATTACATAAAGATGAGACAAGATTCAACAATGTTTTATCATGACTTTATTGGCTGAAATGATTTCTCTTGCTTCTTGATCTTCCTGTATTTACAGTAAGTGAGGAACAGGGATGGATATTGTTCAGATGTTAATGATTCTGCCTATTGATTCAATACTGTAATGACACTAACTGGTTCTTTGGAGTTTTTAACGCCAAAAGAAAAGAAAAAAAACGACATCATGTACTGTATATAAATTAACATTCTTGAGTAGCAAACTGCAGCAGCATTATTTTAAACAGGACTTTTTCTTTGACAGTATTTTTACTGTGCAGCAGTTTACCTGCAGCCCCCTCTTCACTGAATGATTGATCCATCCCTGCTCAGTGATATGAAACTGAAACTGTGTGTTTCCGACCGACAGCCTGACCATTTCATATTTAATTCATGAACAAACCCATAACTTTCAGCGGTTAATGGTAACTTTAGTTGTTAACCCGTGTTCATACGTAATTGACTGTGTGTGTGGCTGCAGGCTGCTTTTATACTGGAGCCCAGACACATGAACTTTGAGCCTGTCGGAAACGTTCATCTATCCGCCCGTATGTGACGGATTTTCTGGATGTCTCGACAGATTACTCGTGTTTCAGCCCTCACGTACAAACGATTGTCAACATCGACTGCAGTGAAGTCTTTTTTACGTTTGTTCTCTCCGCCGCTGCCTGTAGAGCTGGCTGGCCTCTGTGTCTGCTGACAGATAGGTGTTCCCCTCCGCTCGCTCCCAACACAGATCTGGTCCCGTTTTCTCGGACAGATTAATAAATACATAAATAATATACATGGGCGGCCATCAATTTACCCGGGCGGGTCGTCCAAGTAAAGTAAACACTGAATACCGTAACCTTATTGGTAGAGAGCATTTTAACTAGCCTGGGTCATATTTTGGGAATCGTAAAGATCTATCCAATCATAAAAACATATCACTTATGACATGTTAAATTACTGCGCTAAACACGGTGAACTTAGTATAGATGGTTAAAGGTTAAATGTCATCTTTGAATGCAGTATTCTGCTGACACTTTATAGCAGTTTCAGACTATCTGTGCTAGGACAGTACAGTATTGGGCCCATGCTGTTCTTTAGACAGCAGAGCAGAATGGGAGGTTACGCTACAAAGGCCTCACTCTCGGGGTCTAGGGTTTTGGCAGCAGTATGTGTTTACATTGTAATTAGGACTTAATTGTCCTAATTAGAATCCCCAAACCCTGATTACTCAAAGCACTGCAACCTGCTGAGCCAAACGACCTGATTCTGCTTCAGTCGTCAACCTAGACACCCTGCATAATGCTCGCTCCACAAGCATGGTGTAATATTCATATAATTTTCCAAAGGCTCTGGTGACTGTGAAGGGACTACTCAAAACTGTCCCGGGATCAGTAAGAAAAATGGATTTCCTGGAAATGTGTTTCTTGCCTTAGGCTGGGAATATGTTAGCAAAGGGAATCATATGCACAAGCCTGTATACAGAGGGGAAGCCTTGGTCACAAACTGCATCCTATGAAGAATCTTCTATTGATTTTTTATTGAGCAGGCTTTATTATATCAATTTTCATACCATCACATCCTATTTTCCTTTCTTTCCCTCCAACCCATGCCCCCCTTTTTCCTTTGTCTGATCTCCCTCACACCGTCTTCTCCAAAATCAATGCTATGGGCATCTGTCCTGGGCTGGTGGTGGTGGTGGTGGTGGTGGGGGGGGGGGGGGTAGTGGTAGTGGTGGGGGGGCCAACAAGTGGAACATAAACACACCTGTCTCCCTCACTCTTTCTACCTGCCCTCATGGGGCTGCTGGGCAGAAGGCCCCATCAGCGGTCCATCTGAGCCCTATAACCAGCACTGCCAAACCCAGCTCCCAGTAGAGCACACCGGGCTGACACTCCAAACGGTGGAAGGAAGCATGGAGCATGTCAAATCGCAGCCAGCCTCTCCTGGGGTTCTGCACGGCTGGACGGGCCTGGCACTCTCAGACACAGGGGGATGCATCGATCCACAGCCAAGTCGTGAGATGCTACCTCACATCAATGATAGTAAGGAAGGAGCATAGCGCCTTTAAACTGATTTTTTTTTTTTTTTTTTTTTACATACTCCACACGTCATACTTTTACTTCATATATTTTTTTGTCTTGTCTTGGTATCTAATGTACTAAAGACTGCAGGTTAGTGGTTATGTGCGTGGGTATCATTTGGTGATATTTCAGAGACACTACATGTATCTTTTAAAGTTGTACTGAAGTTAGAATATATTTTAGCGAAGGAAATCGCTATACTGTGCGTATTTTGGCTTGTGCATTTCTTTGGTTTATGCTTCCCATAAAGATATCCAAGTTTGATCTATATTCATCTGCAGTTTAAGCTAATATGTAGTCTCGGTATTCTACACGTTTCCCTGGATCATGTTTTGAAGTGCTGAGGTTACATGACTTTCTGATTCTGTGAGTTTCGACCGTACGGCAGAATTTGCCATAAATGGATCAATGAACGATGCAAGCTAGTGAATCTTCTTTCCAGGCAGAAGGTGGCTAACCTCGCTTGCCAGCTCCCTCTTTCCAAGTAGAATAGAAACTGAACTATAAAATGGGTCCTCACAAATGTTGACGAGGGACAGATTGTGTAGAGGAAATGCTTCGGCTTGTATGCATCCACGGTCAGTGTATTGCAAGATGAGGGTACAGACAGCTGTACCGGTACTGCAAGTAAGCAATGTACTGTTGTGGATGTGGTCAGCAGGGAAAAGTATTTCAGCCACAGAGAGAAAAAAAAAAAATCGGTTGAGGTGTACACTATATTAAAACTAAACTTACGCTCTTTTTACCTTGCATCTGATGCATCGGTCAATGTGCACGCAAACTGAGGCGTCAACACGGAGCCATAACCGTTTATACCTGTTCTTGAGGTGCACTTGACTTGCTGCAGTCTCCTTTCTAAACAGGCTCATCTAAAACTAAAATACATCTACACCTCTGGAATAGCAGAGGTACACGTACAGCAGGTACAGTGCAAAGCGGAGTTTTCTGCAAAATGTCTCGTCTTTCCCAAATGTTGGTGCGCAAAAGGCCGAAATACAAAGCGCACCACACGCCAGCAGGAATGGGTGGCAGTGCACGGCGTAAACTCTGCTGAACCCAGTTCCAGGTCAATACTCTGTTGTTTAAACCACATCCGATTTCCTCTATTACAAAAAAAAAAAAAAAAAAAAGAAAATAATGGAAGTAGAACATGGGACAGCCTCTCAGCGTGTGATGTGTGCTTAGCTCACACCGCTCACTCACATCATCTAATGAACCGAGTCCTCTCACTAATGAGGATAGCAAAGGACTCGAGGGTCAAGCTCTCTCTCTCACACACACGCACACACACACACGCACACGCACACACACACACCTCTCAATAAAAGTAAATTTAAGAAAAAAACGCTGCAGCAAAATTTAGAGGCTCTTAGTTAATTAGTAAGAACAGGTCAGAGTCTCTTCATTAGCCTTAAGTTCATTAACCTTCAATGACACCAGGCGTTGAGGAGCCTTTTTTATGTCACATTATCGAGCCAAATCTCACCTTTATGATAAGAGCTTTAAATCTGCTTTTATGTTTTTAGCACCATCAAGTATGAAACTGTGTTACACGTTAGGATAAATAACAATGAAGAGTGATTAGCTGAGTCATGTTTCAAGCTTATTTTAACGAATTCAGGAACAGCACAATCAATT
>NW_027185436.1:15705023-15780023 GCF_022577435.1 Embiotoca jacksoni | reverse complement strand
TGCCTGAGGCGTTGGCACAATGGACGGGACTGGAGTTACCTCCTGTCCTGCATGATGGGTGGTGTCTGTGTGTGTGTGTGTGTGTGTGTGTGTGTGTGTGTGTGTGTGTGTGTGTGTGTGTGTGTGTGTGTGTGCGTGTCTAGTCTATGGGTGGTGTCTGCATTCCCTGTCTCGGGGTTAAGCGTCTGCTTCCGCTCTCCACACCTGCAAGCTGAGTGTCTCTCCCTTCTATCCATCTATCCATCCCTGTTCTTCTTTATCTCTCGCTCCCCTCCCTTTGCCTTCCCTCCCGGAGAGTTGAGGCCATTGTAGGGCTGAGCGGTGTTGGGTTCTGTTCTCCTGCTGCTGCCAGCTCTCCCCACGGCCCCTGCAAGACAAGGCTGTTATTGCCCCAGGGACGGCAGGCCTCAGCAGCTCTTCCTCCAAACAAATTTGCTGTAACTTTATCTGCAATTCGGCCCTGAATTGAGAGCAAATAGAGGCAGCTTTGTGAAGCTCGGGGAAGGGCGAGGGCAGCGAGCTGGGGGTTGTTGGGGAGGCAGGGGAAATGATACCGGGCTCTTTTATGTCAGGCAAAGTAGGACTCTTATCAGGAAGAGAGCCCAGACAAGGGAGCTACTTCTAGAGGAAACTGGAGCACCTATCACCTGCTTTGCATTTAGATAAAAATTCACCCTGCTGAAATAAAAAAGGGGAAAAAAGCAAAGACAGGTACAGAAGCAACTATTGGAGTGTGTGTGTGTGTGTGTGTGTGTGTGTGTGTGTGTGTGTGTGTGTGTGTGTGTGTGTGTGTGTGTGTGTGTGTGTGTGTGTGTTTGCACATGTCTGGCTGGAAGTTTGATACACACAGTGCAGAGACACCATTGCAGTCAGTGGTACACACCACTCCAGGTCTCTTTAAATTGCTCCTTTGACTCCTCTTCAAAGAACCTGTCTAACTTTTAAAAGTTTTAAAGTCCGGAGTTCGTCTTTGCCCACAGCAAGGGACAGCTTTGAAAGATATACTTTCACATTTTACTGCTCTCCTGATTTCCAAAATGAATGATAGTTGAAATATAGTGGCATGACTAACAGAGAATACCAAGTCGGGGTTTAATCACCAGAGATAGAGACTCAACTGAAAACGTGAGGCCTTTTGTTGAAAGTATCCTCACTTCTAATGGGTACCCGTGTGTAGGTGTAGTATTGTAGCTATACATGTTGTATGCTTTTATTTTATTTTCTACATTCTAACAAAATAACTTGCTTTGCCATTGATCATTTTAATGACTCGGAGTGCTTTTTTTTTTTTTATCGGACGGCTAACATTAGTTGTGCTGTGGATCAGTGTTCTGCGGGAGAACAGCAGGGGGCAGTCTAGCACCACTGAACGGTGAGGAGGTCTGGTCACAAACAGGACACAGTCTCCCTCCCTCTTGTTCCCTCGAACTTAACAGGACTTCTAGTTGCTATCTGGCAACACTTAGTGCCAGCATGGAAATTGATGTAAGAGAGATAAAGGGGAACTCTGAAATCCAAACTTCAGTTTCACTCCACTGAGACAGAGCAGGGGGAAGTTAGCCTGGTGTGTGGTTAATGTAAGCCAAAGTACTGAATATTACCCTCCCACAGTGCTGCGGCGAAGAGCCGTAAGGACGCGGGTTGTGTTTTGAAACAAATAATGCAACTCTCAATGTGCCAGACTAAGTGCTTGAATAAATCATTTTGACTTTGTGTTTTGTTAAGATTTTTATTATAGCTTCTTGTGTTTGATTTTTTTTTTTTTATTTTTTTTTTTTTATATATTAAGCAAAAGCTTTAAAGATTATAACTGCATTGAAATCCAACCACAGAGACTTGTCAAAATAAGTTAGTTTATTGCTTTTGTGTTTTGGTATTTTAGCTAAAACATTACAAATTATACTGCCACGGTTTTACTTTGTTCATGTTTCTAATTGTCTATTTTAATTATCTCATTTGAATTTCAGCTCATGCTCAGATGTGAAGTTTGCCCAGTTCAAATGTAGCCTTTAACAATATCTAAACTTGTGTAGCAGATTTGACAGTGGAAAATATTATTTGACTTTGTTTTATGACAAGTAAATAGTTTTGTTCCAAAAAAATTTCAGTTCATTTCACCAAAGAGTGTTGAAGCACAAATAATCTAAAAGAAATGAAGATCTATTTTTATGACAAAATAGATTTGCTGGTTAAAGGTTTTTCCTGACTTGTCACTTCTGCCAGTGTTTCGGGTGAAAAAAAAAAAAAAAAAAAAAAAATCAAATATCCATCATAGAGGAAATAAACTAGAATTAAAAAAAAAAAAAAAATGGATCATGATCACCACTGTTCTTAAGTAGTTAAGCAAATGACTGACAATATTTCCAGCAAAGGCAAAGTATGTGAGGAAAAAACAGTGTCCATCTAATTTTGTTTTATCATAAATAGACACAGTACTTTTATTTACATATTCTCAAAACTAATTCAGAGAGTTTGCATAATTTGAGGAACATAGAAGTACATATACAAAAAAAAGGTACAGTGACTGTGTTTACACGAGAAAATGTACATTACCATACAGGTAAGAATGCAGCAGTATTAAACACAGCGAGAGCAAGGCATGGTAAGCATCCTTTGTGTGCGTGATCAGATAGTCACTCTGAACCATCACCAACCACCTCAGAGCGTCTCTGACCATCTACAAATTATTCCCATAGACTACACCTGGAGCTTCACTTAGTATTTTCCTGATTTTTCCCTTTCATCCAGCATGTTTTCATAGTTATATTTTTTTTCCTCCGCCTTTCTGCGGTCACTGACATCCACAGCAGGCTCCTTCCCACTCCCTCCTCTCCAGGCGGAGAGCCTCCTATCTGGTGTAGCGAACGATGGGGGGTGGCTGTGATCGGCCAGTCCTGGTGGAAAGGTCCTGGCACTGCAGGGCCCCATTGCCCAGCCGGTGGGCACAAAGACGTTAACAGGGCTGGCCACTGCTGAGCCTGGGTGTCCAGTTTCTCAGGCTGCCAGTCAAAACTTCGCCCTCAACCACTTTAACCAAATGTAGACGGAATGAGGGGGGATGGCAGGTTAAACAACCGCAGGCACATAGAGAAAGGGCGAGATTAAAATAAAACAAAAACAGCATAAGAGGGTTTTAAGGTTTAGTATAAGCATCGGGACAGTGAAGTATTATAAATTTTTCTGCCGTTTCATAACAGTACTTCGAGCAATAGACAACCAGGCACTATTTACAGTCCAATATATGCCTACTGTAAGTTATATTTGAAAGGAGCCCATGTGTATCTGCATGAAGATGTTTGTGTAGTTATTTATAGCTTCTACCAGAATAGGTTTAAAACAAGTGAGCTCCTTTGTTCGTTCAACTGAAGTCAAGTTTCTGCACCTTTGTTGCTTATTGTTTAGTTAGAGATTATTCTAGTGTTTATCAGTGTCATAAAGATTTGTTAATTATAAATTGTAGGAAGGTGGATAATTTTAGAAGAGTTACATTTTGTCAAGAAAATCTGAGTAAATTTGTGTTGTTGTGTTTATCTGCAAGTTTCTGCTGTCGAGCTTTCACGGTCCTAACAGCGTTTTATGACGAATGAAGGGAAATTGTTGTGTTGCTTATTAGTATACAAATATGAATTATTGAAGAGTTTTCTTGCCGGTTCTCTTACACAGCTGTATCAGAGAAAGACCCTGCATGTGTGAGGAAGTGAAGTTGAGCCCGAGAGAGACAGAGAGGGATTTTGATCCTTTTGGGAGATTTAGTTGTTGCACCAAGGCCACTCAGGTTTATTTAAAGAAGAAATATTGCTGTGAGCATTATGCAAATGTATGGACATTTCTAATGTTTAATTTATGTCTCTTTTATTTTTGCTTTGTATATTCAATGTCTTTTACTTTCCATGAAGTTATAATTCTGTGCAAAAGTTTGAATCTGAGCCTTTTAAACTTTTCTGCATGAAAAGGAGAAAAGTCGACTTAAATATGTTTCTAATGTGACAAGCTGATACCCAGATGCATGTTTTTGACGGCACAGTATCCATGTGTGTGTGTGTGTGTGTGTGTGTGTGTGTGTGTGTGTGTGTGTGTGTGTGTGTGTGTGTGTGCGTGCGTGCGTGCGTGCGTGCGTGTGCGTGTGTGTGTGCCGTGCTGGGTCCTACTGGCTCCACTACAGTAACAGCAGCCCTGCATACACACTGTTGAGGAGCTGTTGAACCTCATATTCACATTAACCTTGGACTGCAAACACAATGAAGAGCTTGATTTTAGTCTCCCCACTCTCTGTCTCCGTCCCTCACACAAACACTCACACAGAAATAAAACGTTTTGATTGTTGATTATTAAGCTTCGTCTCTCTCTTGTTGATGTCGTTCAGCTAAACAGGATAGACCATAATTGGTACACAGACCAATAAATCTGCTTTATACAGTAATAGTCTCAATTTCACCACTCTTAAAAGTTCCCCATCAAAACTGATTGTTAAACAGAGATGTGTTTCCCGACAGAGAGTAATTAATTTCAAATCTTCTTTGCTCATATTTGAAATAATGGATTTATTGTACTTGAATTTGATAAATATGTTTTGCTAGAGGAGATTGAGCATTAGGCATGGTTTGCATCTTCAGCATTTGTTATAATTGCTGCTGAGGTTTTATCAATCACGAAAAATCTCTATATACTTAAACATGATATTACTAGAAAAGATAAATATTCTTTTGTTCTGTTTGTTTCTGACAGATTTTATTCCCACAGAATATCCCGTCTCTCTTAACTTTTTGACAACAATTGACACAATGTGTTCTCACAATTGACACAATACTGCCAGAAAATATCAAGCTTCCATCATTAGCAATTTTACTTTCCCACAGATATCTTCTCCCAACCGTCACAGTAATCAGTTGTCAGAAGCTAAAGAGCTCTGCCAAAACCAGAATACAGGGTTTTAGGAAAGGTTAATTTTCAGATGCTACTTTTCTTGTTTGGTGATGAGAGGGGAGGTATAGGGGTTATGGTTTTGGCAGATGGGTGCAGAGGAGGTTAGAGACGGGGGCATAAGAGTCTTTTGGGTGAGGAGAAGAGAGTATTGGGGCTTGGAGTGACAGGGTTAGGGGCTCGAGGTTGTGGGGTGGGTGAGGTCATATGCTGGAGTTTGGGGTTGAGTATAGAAGGGTCAGCTTTGACCTGCTGTGGCTGAAACAGTACATGGCCTCAGACGCTGGGATGATTGGCATGGAGAAAAGAGGCTCTGACGGGTCATACTCATCCTCCTCATCATCCTCC
The DNA here is from genome assembly GCF_022577435.1 of Embiotoca jacksoni. NCBI lineage: Eukaryota > Metazoa > Chordata > Actinopteri > Embiotocidae > Embiotoca > Embiotoca jacksoni. The sequence goes on along the minus strand of NW_027185436.1, from coordinate 15,774,755 downwards.
TCCTCACCCCGAGACCCAGAAACCCTCGAGGGGTCAGGGTGTTGAACCTCGGCTCACTGACACCGGGTCTGTACCTTTGTTGGAGCACAAACGTATTTTTAAGCTTTGCTCCATGGAGTTTATGATTCTGCATATGAATGCGTTTGAATGTGTCGTTTCCAATCGCACATATGGCCGGCTTACATTCTCAGGAGTTTGCCTCATGAGCTTTAGTATGGGGTCTTAGATGTATACACAAATCAGCCCACACTGTTCTCACCTATTTGTTTTAACATTTCTTCTACCGACATTTTTGTGTTGTTCTCTCCCAACAGCTTTTTGTCATCGTTGTTTGGAACTTTGAACTCTATATGATTCCTCTTGCTTTGCTGCTGCCCTTGATCTGGAACTACATCCTCATCGCATCGGGGAAGGACACCAGGCAAGATGTTGTGAGTAACCCCATCCCTTGATATCCCTCCGTCTTTCTTTCATTTCACTGTCAAAGCCTATTTCCACACACAATGCCGGGTTAATATTCAGCCACAATTGTTTTATTGTGACATTACGGCCTTGATATATTCAATAGATGAATTATATATGCATAAAAGTCTCGACTTTATAACAACAGTGCATATTTCTGAGGTGAAAAATTTTACAGCTGATTATAATCAGATGTACGGATGAGTGAGAAGGGAACATATTTTTCGAAGGAAATTTCAGAATCTACCTTTTGATTAAAATGAACTTGCAAACTTTGAGCAGAATTGAAATTACGTTGAAAAAGAATCTCTGCTGATTTTTTTTTTTGTTAATAAAAAAAACTCCATCTGCCGCATGAGGGGCTGCATTCTCAGAGCAATCTCACATTTCTCACTTTGCCTTCTTTGAGGCAAAGAAAACGGAGAAATAATAGGCTGTCACCTTGAGCTATGTTACGCCACTTACCTGGTAGTATATTTATTTAATTCATTTATTTTTATCTCTTATACCAATTAAATGATGTCAAAGCAATGTCATGGAGAAACAGACATGTTTTAATCATGGCCAGGCACATTTGGAGAGTAGAGAGTAAAAACGAGCGAGAGAGCTGGACTATGGAGTAAGCGTGAACAATGAAGTGATTAATTTTAATAAGTGCCTTTTTCCAAGACTCACTTGGAAATAACCAGTTAACAGACTTCAGATTTTCTTGCAGTCTCTTGCCTTCTATGTGTATATTTATCTCTCCTTAAGGATTCTTTGGGTTAGATTGAATTGGATTTAGAAGACGTATTAAATTCTGTCATTATGATGAACCAAATGTAATAGCTGTGTAACTGTAATATTACACATACAAATGGAATTAGTTGTGAACTATAAACAACATACAGCACAGATTTATTTGTTAACTCTCCAGAGCTAATCTTCTTTATTTATTTATTATGTTTATGAGCCTTTCTTTCCATATTTGTTAAAAAGTTGTCATTACAATTGAGCAAATGAGACTGATTCAAACCTGCTGTTGCTTGATAATAACCTGATAGTTATACAAGAGTGTTTGGTTCATATATTAAAATTTGGGGTATTTAAACTGGATATAGTTAACACAAGAAGTAAAGGTTGCATTATGCAAGTATGTTTACTGACAAAATAAACAATTTGTGAATGACAGTCTGAAATTTCAGAGGACACTTTTCTTCACCTGTAGATGGCGACATTGCTTGATAAAAAAAAGAATCACACGCCTGAAGACAAAACCCGACATGATGACTTGTCCCCCTACCTGCTGCTTGTATTTATCCAGACCTAATGATATTCTTTTCCAGTATACTTCCTAAGTAAAATGAGCCAACAAAGGTTACATATCCTCGTAATGTGGCACTCACTTCACATTTGAGTAAGTACATGTAACTCCCACTTCATGTGGAATTGCTTTTCTCTCTTGAAAGGGACTATTGTTTCTCAAGTACCTCAGGAATTGGTTGGAACATTAAGACATGTTCATACTGTTGATTCTTATATGGCAAGTGCCTTTTAGCATGACAACACTGAGCACAGGACCTTTTTGAACAACTAAGCAGAACAAAGATGAGAGTAGATGTATGTATCTAGATATGAAAACTTATTACTGTACTGATGTCAACTTTTAATTTGATTGCTTTAACATACTGTCTTAGTAGCATCTCAGCACTTTAAATATGATTGAGATTTGATTAACGTTTGTTTTTAGTTTTTGGTTTTTAGTCCAAGCTCAAGGATCTTTTTGCCTCTAAAGGTAACTTCAATATCACCGTCATCCGAGTGTAGTTTGAAGGTGCTTGGTTGAATTCGAAGGACTTATCTCCTTGGGACACGAGGCTTAACAGATCATCAAGGCGCCAGGAATGTTTTTAGTCAGGAGAGCATTCTGCTAAGTTTCATATCTGATGCTCTTTTAAATGAGCAGCCATTCAGCAATGGTTTTAAGTAAGTGTGTACATTTTACAGACCTTTTGACAGTCTTGATACGTGTCAGTGCGGGTCCTGGCTAGTGGGTTGGGCCAGTGGTGGATAGCAAGCAATAAGGTATATCTACTATAAGTGACTATACAGGTGTGTCGAAGCATGAACACTGAATACTGTGTGTGTTATGGTGGTCTTCTGCAGTCTGCATGTACATAGAGATTAAAGTTGTGTGTGTGTGTGTGTGTGTGTGTGTGTGTGTGTGTGTGTGTGTGTGTGTGTGTGCATATGCATGAGCGACATTCGTTGCAACAATATATCTGATGAAAGTGGGGTTAATTGTTAAAGATTAGCCCCATTAATGCTGCTTTTCTTGCTGCTGTGACAGTTGTGCTGAACAGAACAGAGCAGCACGGGCGACACAAAGAAAATTCTCTGACAATCATTGTCCCTCTTGTCTCGGTGTTGCAACCTTACTGCCTTAGGATTGGTGAATGTGATGAACCTTCTCTCCTCCTTATCCAACTCTGTGCCTCTTTCAGTGGTGATATCACTATCTTATGTCAAAAAAGACTTTTAGATAGAAGTAACGTGTGATATAGGCATTCATTATTTTCAGCCATTTGTGTTTGCAAATGCTGTACACACACACACACACACACACACACACACACTTGAACTCACACATTCAGACACAAGTATCCCCCGAGTCCTGTCCCTGTTTGTTTTCAGACAGTTTCCCAATCTGAGGCGGTGCAAGGGGAGGGGGGCTGGGGGGCTGGGGGGGCGGGGGGGGGCACAGCAAGAGCACACTGTATCTGTGTTCTTCACTTCCTCTCCTGGTCCCCTGGATTCCTCTTCCGAGTCTTTATCAAGCTGAAGTCATGGACGACTCACTGTTTCCCTCTTGCACTTGGCAGAGAACTGAAAAGAATAGAAAAGAAAACAGGGGGAAAAGGCTTTCTAATTACTTTAAACAACACACCAAATTAAAGCATTGTGCTGAGCCGAGCAAGGGTCAGCATCCGGAGCGCTGTGGTTTTCCAGCAGTCTGGGGTGAGGGTAATGCCAAAGGAATCTCTGCTGAACTCACTCTGAAGGGGAGAGAAAGAGTGAGGGGGGGAGAGAGAGAGAGAGAAGGAATGAGAGAAAAACGAAAGCATTCACTTGAGTACAGACTTCCTAATGAACTAGCCTTGCTTCATCTGATCGGTTCAATCTGCGGACCCTTCTCTGGAGTTTACACCGCAACCACAGTCCATAGCCCTGTCTATAGCAAAAAAACAAACAGTGTTCTCTACACGCTGTAATTCACCACTCAGGGTCACTGACTGTTGTGTGGTTACATGCTGCTTTGCAAACAGATCCCGGATCAGCGCTCCTTACCCTAGCCCCAACCTTGACCAGTACCTGCTAAGCAGTCAGAGCGTCCTTAGAACAGCGATTAAAGGAGGCACTGCACCAGCAAGGTCCCCGACCTCCTCTCTTATCATGTAGCACTCTGACCCGTGAATGCTGACTCTTCAGCACTGTTAGCTGACCTGTATGTCATGCTGTAACATGCTCACTGAAACAAACAAACAAGAGGACCTTTTATGCTTGTGAATCTAAGCGTAGGATGATACTGCTTTTATTTTGTCATTCAAAGCGGGTAATATATAATCAAGGAAGACTCATCTTGTCTTTCTTTATTATTGTAAAGTCCCCTGTTTTTGGGAGGTGGAGGAGCATTTTAATGACATGACTCTCTTCTTTACATCTCTCTCTTGTTTGGAAACCTGCAACATTTTAGAGCTTAGATCCATCCAAAGCCTGCTGCAAAAGAAGCTGCCGGTAGGCTGGGCTTGGCCAACTAGAGGAAAGGCAGCTCTGCTCACGCACGCAGGCGCATCTCTTTTCATATTTGCATGTTCTATACACTGCTGTGCCTCTTTGCACGAGTGTATATGATGGGCGCTGAGATTAACAAGCAAGGATACATCCCAGTAGAAATCCTTCCTTGCCATTCTCTTGGCCCAGAAAATCCCTTACCAGATGTTATAAAGGTGTTAATTTCAGTGCTGGCTGTTGTAGAGGGTACATACGGAACATGGTGATGTCTCCTTCTACCACAGGATGACGGGCAATTAGGCCTCGTCACACTGGAGGACCATCCTCTTTATCCCATGCTTCAGACCATTTCATTGATTCACCCAATGGATCCGCCAACCCATTACGGAAGAGAAGACCTTAATGGCCTGAAGATACTTCACACTTACAGACATGCCTCCAGTGGCAAGAGAGCTGACTTCTTTGAACCCACTGTATATCCTGAGTAAAACAGCATTTCCATAAAAAACAAATATAGAGTTTAATCTCCCTGAAAGAGCTTTGTTGGCCATTAAAATAGAATAATTCACTATGCTGTTCTTATTTTCCTCATTTTATATATTTTTTTTAATTCATGTAGTTCTACTACTAGTAGTTTCATCTTTACTTTCCTGACTGAAGTGCACAGTGTGACAGTGGTGTATTGTTCATTAGTGTAAACAGAATCTAGCTTATTTCTACCACAGTAATATTGTGTGATTTTATTTGAACATTGCATCATTTCAAGAACAAGACCTCATTGCCATTTTTATCTATTCTATTTTCTTCCTAATTTTGCATCTCAAAAAACTTTTCTGCTTCTTTAAACACACTGTGCCTTGACATCTGCCCTCATTAAGAGCCATGCACAACACAGGTAGAGAAGAGTAAATATTAGGAGAAGCTGGAAGAAAAGGAGGAAACGCTGCCTATTATACCTCAACTCCTCCAGACAGTCACACCTTCACTTTTCCCCATAGAACCGCAACTCTGGAAAGACACGGAGAATGAGAAAGGGAGATGGAGTGGGAGCAGAAGACAGAAAAAGACAGAGAGGCATTCACAGAGACGGAGGCACAGGAAAGCAGCGGTGGATGGCAGGCGCTCCTCAGTGCGGAGTCAGACATGGCAGTTGGTGACAGGTGACAAAATCAAAAGGTCATGTCACTTTTAACTGGGAGCGCCTGTGCCCCGCTGATTTCCCCCGTGTCGCCCCGGCATCACCACGCTCATCTCTGCTCCTCTCGCTGCCTCTCGCTGCCTCTCTGTCTCTGCTAAACTGGCAGATAGGATGGCAGGCTGGCAGGCACAAAGACAGGCAACGGGCATAGTTTGAAGCGGGACGGGAGCATCGGGAGCATCAGGGATGCCACTGCAGAATCCTCCCAGCCTCCCTTTTCATCATGTTGTCTCCCCCCCTCCTCATATTTGTCTCACTCCCTTCATCACACTGAACCTTTGTAACTGTCTGTGCTCTTTGCTAACAACGTCAGCAGTTCAGGGTGTCTGCCTCAGTGCTTGTTGTTGTTGTTGTTGTTGTTTTGTCTATACAGTACACCCACTGTAGCTGTTTTTGAGTTTTTGAGTTTAAACCTTGAGCTTAAGTCTGCCCATGTCTGTATTTGTGTGCAATAGACTGAACATCATGTATGTTACCAGCTCTAACACTCTTTTGCTCAACTGAATACGACAAGACAGTACTATTAGACTGAGAAAGGCATGCATTGTATCAATGTATTTACTTACTCTCAACAATGCTAGTGGAGCCTTCAAAACTATGACTTTGAATAGCTGCTTAATCTCCGACTAAACAAACTGGCTGATTTATGTCAGCAAGCAAGCGATGAGCGATGTACATGAGTTAGCCATGTCGCAGTACTACCGAAACTCAAGCTTTTTCCAATGCTCACAGATTTGGTGTTGCTTTTATGAGTATGGAGCTGGCCTTCTCACCCCCACCACCAGCCTCCAGCTGCGGCAGCACCCGAGCCTCACCCCTATCTGGCCCCCTGCTGGGTGAGTCCTGGTTTGGGCAGTGCAGATGGAAGGGCCCCCCTCTGAGGGCCACGGCTCTGACAGCTTGTGAAGGGCCCGCATGGGTCAGCCAGGCTCAGCCTTATCAGACACACAGCTCTCCCCCACTCGGCAGAAACTGTGGTGTTGGCAATATGCACACACATACACACGCAACCACATACACTCACGGACAGTGCATACCAAGTAGGGCCTTGAGATCCCCCAGCCAGCCACTCGGCCAAACCTCAGCAGCTGGAGAGGTTAAAACCCCCTCACGTATCAAAGAGGGAAAGCAGCAGGAGGACGGAGGAAGGGAGGGGTAGAGGAATGGGAGAAAAAAAGAAGGAAAAAGTATATCTTCATGTTCTCCGGGATCTCTGCCTTGGCGTCAATTCCCCCTGCGGCTGTCATTGGGAAGGTGAGGAGGGGAAATTGTGGAACTCAGTCCGGCCAGGGAGAGAGAGGGGCGAATTGAGAGGTATTTCAGAGGAAGGGTGAAAATAATGTGGCTACTAGTTCAGGTTGTAGAATTTTACCTTCCCTCTGTGGAGTGTGTGTGTGCGCACTTCTCTCATTGATCCAGACGGGTTCTATTCAATTTTGCTTCCATGAAATCCATCCACTCAAAAGTACAGTTTTTTTTCCTGCCCTGTCAAGTTGTGTTTGAAATCTCTTGAATTCCATGTGCCCATATAGTGTAGTTGTTCAACTACAGATGAGTATATCTAGTTGGTTAATATTTCTTTGGTATATTCTTTCCACAGCTCTAAACTGGTTTTATCCTCAGTTAACAACTTGTTTGAGCTCTTTTCACTTTCTCAGTACATTCCTTTAGGTGCGACCATACTGCTAATTCATTGCACTGTTGTTGAGTTTAGTTTATTTAATATTATTCTATTTTATTTTATTGTATAGAATGTGGATTTGTTTTAATTATATTCAATATTTTTGCCCTGTACATGCTGCTGAAACGTAAAAATGTCCCTCTGAGGGATTAATAAAGTATCTATCTATCTATTATCTATCTATCTATCTATCTATCTATCTATCTATCTATCTATCTATCTATCTATCTATCTATCTATCTATCTATCTATCTATCTAACCCTCCATCACTGTAAGACAAGAGTTAACTTTATTTAAGTCTGGGGAGTAAGGAGGATACAACTGAACATAAATCAAGATTGGCCAATTTTAAATTTACGATACTATACTCTAGCTACTTCACAGTTATAAATTCTACAATGATTTAAATTAAAGGGCTTATAATCACATTTACTATCACACTCACCATAACACTACAGAGCCATGTATCTGGCATCAGAAGAGCACAGTGATAATCCCTTGTGACCCTACACTAGGGAACACACTAGGGGTGCTGTTGCCCTGTTGATGGTGTTCAAGAAGCTTCTTGTGGATTTTTGGTCTACCTGATAGACCGTTCTTGAAAAACTTTTCTAATCTTCAATAACATCCTAATCTCTCTAATACAATTTTATTTGTATATGTAATCATTATTTGTAAAAGTAAGATCCCAACACCCTTTGAACTTTTTGTCTACTTGAGATTCCTCTTTCTTAGCAGATTTATTTTCAATTTCAGCCCAGGTAGATTTTTAGCTAGCACTGTGTGCCCCAGCTGGTGCAAACCAACAAAGATCTTGCCATGTCAGGATGAATTGAAATTAGTGCTAACATCAAGTTTCCAAGCATACAAAAGAGTTCCAGATTTTAAGCCATCAAGTATGAATCACCAAAGCAAAAAACCTGAAGGATGTATTGAATAATTCTTGACACCAAAACAAGCGGATACTACACCACCTCCACAATTTGGTTGGGCTTCTCTATTGTTTTGACTGCAGTCTCCTTAAAGATGAAATCATTTACACACATCATCAAAACTTTGAGTACGGAGGAGAAGGTATTTTTGTTCAGAGTAAAAAGATGATTCACAATTGTTTTTACACTTGCCTTCAATGCATAGCAATTCCTCCTTCACAATATGGTATTGTAGCTTGATGAGAAGCACAGTCAAAGAATAAAAATCCCATGTGATGGGATGTGAATGCAACATAAATATAATTCTTGCAAATCAATCTTTTTAGGTTTAAGCCAAGGCCAAACAGATGCCTTCATACTTTCAGAGCTGTTTGAACTCTCAATGTCATTGTGCTCACTTGCATTCTTTGTGTGCATTTTATATTATTACCATCTATGTATGTATTTATGGGGCACAGTGTAATCTGTAAGAGTAGCCTGCATCATTCCTGTGTCATTTGAATAGGTCTGAATATGTTAATCCCCACCTCAGTAGATATTGAATTGACTGGAGTAGCTCTGCAGGCAACGCGAGCCCTACGCGATCCTGTCGACAGCAAGGCTTTGATGCTGCCGTGCTGTAATGATAGTAATTCAAACAACATGATAATGGGGGGATAAGCAGACAAATGATATCATACACCAAACAGGTCTTAGAAAAAGGAAAGAATGAGACAAATACAGGGAGAGGTATATGGATACAGAGAGCAAAAGAAAGATGTTTGGAATTCATCGACTGCACTGAAGTAATTTATATCCTCCCTTACTGAGACAGTAGCTCCAGTGAACGCATTTAGCCGTGGCAATCTTCAGGGCAGATGACATGTTCCATGTCTTTTTATTTATTAATTTTACACTGTGTCTCATTGCAGGAAACATGACTTCTCTCTGTAACCAGAGGCGATAGAAGGGAGAGAGCAGAGGGGAGAGCACGGGGAGACAAACGACTCTATCATTCTCTCTGTCTCTCTAGGTCATGCTTCTCCAGCTCGCTCATGCTCATTCCTTTGTTTAAAGTTTGGAGCATGTGCCAGGCATGCCCTAGTAAAGCCTCTGTGTGGAGGATTCCATTATACTTGTGCTTTGGCATGGGTGAAAGGATTTGGGAGGAACCATGATGACTTTATAAACAGATATAGTTAATTTGTTGAGAGATGCCAGAAGGCTTTCATTTCTACAGTATCACATCTTCATCTTTTGCCTTGGCTCTGGTATTTGTTTAGTTGAGTGCTGAATGTGTTCTGTATCAATAAAGAGATCAAATGTGAACAGTCAAGCTTATTTGTCTAGACAGTGATGGAGTCTCAGTGAACCGGGAAACCAGTTGCTATACAGTTAAAATGAGGAGTTTCATCCATACATGCACAACACTTTGCCCTAGTGATTCTGAGCTATTGATAGAACACACACACAAACGCACACGCACTATTGATTCTACCCTCTCAACTCTGCTGTTCTGAACTCCTCTTTGTGTGGGAAGCATCATTTACATAAGAGGCTTATGTCAGCAGCCACATAGTTTCCCCCCCTTATTCCAATGAAAAACAAAAAGGACAAAAGCTATTGTCTTGTTAAGTAATGATTTTTGGATTTCTCCAAACTAGTTTGAGCTGTTCTGGAGGTGGTTAGGGGGGTTGTGGGGATGTTGGAGCTGGGTGAAGTTTTTTTTGTGTGTGGTGGTGGTGGTGGTGGGGGAGTGATGGGGGGTGGGGGGTGGAGCCGGTAACACCATGCAACAATGAGAGTAGATAAACGTTGAGGTTGACGTGTGACTGGCACAGAGAGGCTGGATAAGATGCAGCAGTAACCTCTGCTCTTCACTTTGGTGGCATCAGACTACATATTTGAATTTGGGAATGTTCACAAAGACACAGTCAAGTATTGTAGCTGTATAATTAAACACAGCAGACCAAGCTGCTCTTGTTGGTTCAGGGTTTTTCTTATAATACAATACGTTTATGTATCGGCTTGCTTTCACATATGGATCGGGATCGGGATGTAAGGTACTGCATTTTCTATGAAGCCATTTTTAGATCGACAGATAGATAGATAGATAGATAGATAGATAGATAGATAGATAGATAGATAGATAGATAGATAGATAGATAGATAGATAAGTACTTTATTAATCCCGCAAGGGGACATTTTTTTTCGCTACAGCAGCATATACAGGTACAGGGAAAAGCAATAAAAATGACAGAATAAAAAATTGTGCTAGTAAAAAATTTTAAATATAAAAAAAAATTGAAAATGCACATTATATACAAATAAAAATCGAATAATATTAAACTAAACTAAACTTAGAATTTCAAGTTCAATGTCTCTTAATGTGTGTGTCAAAAAAAAAAAATCTATTAATGAATAGGAAAATCTACCACCTGCATGCACCACAGCTGTACGGAAAATGTGTCCATCTGTGCCTTTGTGTTTGTTGCTCTGAATGTGTACACACGTGTTGCACAGGATGTCATTTTTCTTCGTGTTGTACATGATGTCTCATGGTGTCTCTGGGCTTCAGACTTACACCAGCTCCAGTTTCATCGGTCGTGGACCACTGAAGCAAATAGTTGCTGTTCTTTGTGACTTAATCTCTGTGCTTCAGGCGTTCTTCTTTTCTTCTCTCATGGAGCATCACTCCGTGAGAGAATGTGAAACGATAGATGGGTAGATGTTTGGGAACTGCAGGTAGAGGTGAGACACAAGTGCAAAGGTTAAGGAGGTCAGAAGAGACCAAGCAGAATCAGAAGAAGAGGAGTTAGAAGCTGTCTTGTCCCTATGAATGGTATAAGATTTGAATGCTTTTGTGCAATGCGATTTGAGTGGATGAATAGACTTTAATCTTCTGCCCGTTGAAATTCAAAGCCAGAGTATTGCTTACATTTCCAGAAGTGTCAACATTATTTGAACAACAGAGGGTTTCTAAAATTAAATTCTAATTCAGAACCATCCTGAAGCTTATGACATATTAGCACTCTCAAATCCAATAGTTGTGCTATCTGCATGCTTCCCATACTCATTAACAAACTCTTGCCAGACATAAGCATAACCAATCAGCTTTAATATGCCTCTTTGGCTGTTCTGATGATGTTAACCCTGTGTTATCTAATGTTTATCTGCACTATAGCTGTTGCATAAACATTTTGATTTCTCCTTCTCGTTTTTCTTCTCCCTCTGTTGGAACTGTCAGCAAGCGGTGGAGGACCTGCTGGAGGATGAGGATGAAGATTTTGACAAAGATGACAAGGTAATTATGTCTTGTGTCAGGGATGCACTCAGACGCGCGCATACACACACACACACACACACACACACACACACACACACACACACACACACACACACACACACACACACACACACACACACACACACACACACTCTGCCTCAGGAGGAGTTGACACTGCTTCATAGACCGGAAACACAAACAGACTAACGAAATGACTCCATCTTCCCCTCCCATCTCCTCCCCTGCTCAGCTATTCTCACTGCCGGAGGCACAAACACATGTTCACAGATTGCACAACCTTTTAACCTTTTGAAAAGTTTTCTCTGTAGGTGTATACATAGTACATTTCTCTCCTTTCCTCTGTGGTTTGCCTTGTTTTGGTCTTGTAGTGCATTTTGATGCACTACTCTAGTATTTCCTTTCTGTGCTGAATTTACTAACATTGTGCTTCAGCCCTTCTTCCTGAGAACATGCGCCCATATAAAGTGCTTAGTTAGCTATTTAGGTCCATTCACTGCTCCTTTATGTCCCAGTAAAACAGCATCTGGGCTTGTCCAGACACTATCAGGTAACAACAGGTGGCTGCTTTACTGCCTCCGCTCGTTTACACTGTAGGAACAGCTACTGAAACAAATGCCACTGGATAGGATACAGTACCTTGTCAATGTTCCACTTGGGAGTGGTAATTGAAATGGCACAGCTCTTTATCCACCCACTGTGTTGTCTTTTGGTTTTTTTCTTGTGAGTCACTTTTGAAATGAAAGCAATTTTCTGTTTGATACTGCAGTCTGATGAGTCTCAAACAGTGTAAAACAAGGACAACATTATAACTTGAGTGAAGTGTTTTACTGTGAAAAGCATGAACAAGACTGAAATTACTTGAGCTGACACTTGATGCCTCACAGCCGCACTCTAGCAATATAAAGGTTAGTAGGCTCAGATGTGGTAATTTGCATGGTCTGGTTTGGCAATCTTTTTAGAGGAAAATTCTAGCTGTTTGGAATGGTAATTATAAAGGACTTTGACCAAAAGCAATTTGATATGTGACATCTGATATTGCTTGAGTACACTGTATGCTGAATTATGCAACTTCGATATGTCCTCCCATTTTAATAAGGTTTGTGAGTGCACGCCTGCAAAAAAAGGGTTAAAAAGCAGATTCTTTTTTTTGGTGTGCAGATGGTCAGACAGTCATCCCACTAGTAAGGCAGCCAGTCAAGCAATCAGTCAGCCAGGCAGCCCGTTGGGCGATGAGCACGTAAAGATATGTGAGCATTACATCCTCTCCCACAGTGATGCAGAAGAAAAGTTTCATGGCTGTGAAGTTCCAAGGCTGAAATGTACAGGGGGGGCAATGACTGAAGATATGCACCGGCCAACCTTGAACCTTTTTTACCCCTTCTTTACGTCTGTCCTCTTTCATTGCTTTTCCTACCGCCTCTCAGGGAAAAAAAAAATACAGACATTTGAAAAGCTGCAGATTATATGAAATACATTTTGGACTTTCATATTGAAATGAGGTGCAGAAGCAGCTTGTGCGGCCTCCGTCAGATTTGGTGCCAAACTGATTATTCAAAATAAGAAGGCCTTGCTCTCTGTTCACACAGGGCTGGGATGCTGGATAGCACTGCTGCCACAAAGGCTACAATTTACCAACTCTGGCTTCATACATTTTGATCTATTGCTCCCCTCAACTGTTAGCATTTCATTTGAGCTGTAGGGAAGTTGAAAGGGGGGCATTTTTCTTTTTTCTTCACCTACATTTCTTTTCCCTCCCACTCTCCTTCTACCCTTCTTTCAATTGTTCCCTTCCCTACCTTCTTTTTTTCCCCCTCATTCTGACACATACTCTCCTCCCTTTGCTCTCCCTCTAACCTGGTTAAGTGCAGAACAAATGGAGTTTCAAGGCTTAGCAAATTTGTCTTTTACATTGGATATGAGGTCTTTTACTTTGCATATGAGCTACAGCTTCAGATCGTATGAGTAAGTATGAAGGACGGGTCAAAGGAGGCCTCTTTTATGGCACAGGCCTATAGGGGAGAGCAGGAAGAAGAGAGAGAGGGAGAGAGCAAGAGAGAGGCAGACGAGAGGAAAAAAAGATTAATAAATGTGCCAAGGCCTCATTTTAATTGAACTTGAAGCATATGTTGCAAGTATGTACAATCCGTCCCAGATGTTTACTCCGGCCATGTGCATAGCTCTTCCCAGTGCACCACAAGGCAGCTATTAGCTGGATAACCTTTGCTCCAGAGGCTAAATGGGGTATTACATGGCCAAAAAGTAGAGCACCTGTTTTTCATTGCATAGAGGACCCCTTGCAGGCTTTTTGCCTTGGATCACCACATGTGTTTTGACTTAACAGATTGTTGGGCCGACGTGAAAAGTGTCTTTCTTGTGAGCAAGTACTGATATTAGTCACTTAATCTCAATGAAAGTCCAGCATCCAGACTAATTGATGGGGACGGCTGAGTTGTTAAAGCCAAGCAGGCAGGCACATGAAGGGTGAAACAATGTGAGACATTAACTAATTTTTTTTCTGCTTCTCTCTTCTTTCACACTGTGAGTTTGTGTGTGCGCGCTGACTTTCAGCAAGGAATGTTGCTCAATATCTATTGTCTACATGCACACACACAGACACACACACATGCCTACACACATTACATATGGTAGCAGTATAGTGCCCCAGTTTTTAACCTCCATTTTCACTAAGACTAATTTTAAACATGGTTGCAAGCTGCAGATTCTACCATTCACCTTCAAAGTATATCAGGGATCCAATGCATAGATGTAAGACATAAAGTTATTGAAATTGTACACATGGAAGTAACACGTGTTGTATATATTCCTCACAAAAAGATCTTTATCTTCACTGTAATCTAAGACCAGTTTTTCATGACATAAAATATGGAAGACAGAGTTGAAATCAAAGACTCTGGTCCTGGTTGAAAGCAGAAAGCAGCAATGTCAATGTCATGTTATTAGTTACACCTGTGATTTTCTGCAATGACATGTCAAAATATCTGGCTTGAAAACTGTCTCTAAAATGACATGGATAAGTATTCATTTTCAAGTATCTATGACTTCCTGTCACTTCAATCACCCATCAAGCCCAACACAAAGCAAATACATGCCTATTCTTTTAAATCTGTCCTCATTATTTAAAAAAAAGTCTCCTGTAGTACCTTTAAAGACCGCTTTAGCATCTTCATACACAGCTCGAGACTTAACCAGTGTGAGAAAACATGTTACTTATTCCAATATTTACAGGCTGCTTGCTGCAGGGGCTTCAGTGTATAATGTTGCCTGTGATGTTTCCTCTCACCTGTGGGCTCGCTGTCCAGAGCCGGCATGAGACGATCACCTTCAGGCTCTTCATGGGTGCGAGTGTTTGTGTGCGTAAATGTGTTTGTGCATTTCTGTGAGCGTCTCACGTGTATGTGTGCGTGCACGCAGCTCAGCTGCCTCCCAAAGGGGGGGCTTACTGGAAAAATGGAGAGAGAGAGAGTGAATGAGAGAGAGACAGACTGAAGGAGTGAGGAGATTACCCTCACACGGTTGACTGGTCACTGAAGCGCTTGTGCTCCGCTCAGCTAGGCTCCACTAGCCTCAGGAGGACCTGACACAGATAAGATACACACTGCAATCATGTCCTGCTCACGGGCTTACTGCTCGGTGCACTCCCTCTCTCTTTCTGCGTCTGTGTCTATCTATCAATATCTCGCTCACACACACACACACACACACACACACACACACACACACACACACACACACACACACACACACACACACACACACACAGAGAGAGACACAATCGCACCACATGTACCTACAAAAAAATATTTTTCCTCTCTTGGTTCGCACTAAATTTCTCCTGATAGTAAATATAGAGCAGACATTATTCTTTAGCATGAACACATTGACCGAAAAAAACTTGAATTTTTAGTCTCTTTTTTTTAATGGACCCTGTTCCTTCATGCATTCAGTTTGGGGGTCAAACAGTAACCTATTGGCTTTTTGTTTTCAGTGTTATTTCTGACCTATTGAGGCAGCAGTTTATTGTAGTTATAGAATTTAGGACATCTGCATTCTGCAATTTCTCTACATCTTGCAGGATACAGGCATCAAGTATATATTTTGAAGGTGATATTGATGAGTCCACACAGTCATCTTCCTACACCACAGTATCTCTTTATCCATCTCTTCAGTAGTACTGAGAGACATTTCACCCTCTGCTGCTTTCCCTGTAGGCGTGTCTCGTGCACATACAGTACATGTGAGCACACACACACAGTCCTGCACATGCGTGTGATTATCAACGATTCTCTGGCAAGCATATAACTCCTGGCAAATGCATGGTATAGGCACACATATCCCGATCTTACAAGCCTCACAGCCATTTTCAGCTGTTGGTTTGAACTCACAAGAAACAATGAACCTTTTTGTATCTACCCGATTGTCTTCTTTCTCCCCCCATCTCTGTCTCAGTTTTTGTCTCTCCTGTAGCATTGAGTAAGTGCCGTGGCTCTCTGCTCCGTGTAAAGTTAAGTAAGGCACACACGTTGTCTCAGTGTGAATCTGGTGAAAAAAAACAGTGCAAGTTTTCAGACTTATCTCCAGATAGCATATGGAGCTCTGCAGCACCTTCCCAAGCCCCAACACTCCTCTCTCAGTCCCAGTCACGGCACTGTGCCGATCGCTCAGATAGTGACATGGCATAATATAATTGGACTAAAGAGAGCATTGGGAATTATATCAATGCTCTGGTAAAAAAAAGTGCGACTGAAATATTGTTCTAGGGAGGCTATTGAGCTTGTGATGCAGTGGGGTTGTCTTCAGGTATCGGGGGGGTTCAGCTGCTGAGGAGAATGGGAGAGAGAGACAGAGGAGGGAAGAGAAAAAAGTTTGAGCGTCTGTGTTCTTTTCTTCTTGCCGCCTGTGAAGGATGAAAAGCGTCACGCTGTAAAAGATGCTTTTGACTTTTCCGCTACATTTTTCTTCCCTTCTCACTGTCTTTTTTTTCTCCTCGTTGTTCAGCAGAGAAGCTGGTAGGAACTGCATTTTAATCATGTTTGGCTAATAGAGGGAGGAATGATAACAAAAAGGAGGGTGAAGGAGGCATGGAGGGATATTGTCTCTCTATGCAAAATACACTGCATTGTTTGTTTGTTTTCCCTCTTTGTCATACACATACATCAGGTGGATCATCTGTCACTATCTCTATTCCCCCCAGATACACATCTCCTGCTTTGTCTTTTGCTTCCTCTCATTGCGCCTTCATTCTCTGTCTCCACCATTCTCTCGTCACTTCAACTCTGGCCTTTTCTATTTAAATGAAATTTTCTCTGGGTTTTCTTGGATCTTTTTTGTTGCTTTGAACACCACAGTATACTTATAGGTTATAGTATAATCATCACAATCTATATAGAGATTAGGCACATGGGCGCACCTCTAGATGTAGCTTTGCATTATTCTAATGATCCCAAAGAAATAATGGCCTCCAATGGTTTTTACATCAGTCTATCAAATGCAGTTATTTTGAAGTCTTAACAAAGGTGAGTACTGAAAAAAGACCCCACTCTGCATTGCAAGGCTAAAAGGTTGTTTACAGTGCAGTGCTTCTGTTATCAATCCCTGCAGTACATTTGGTGAGAAAAATAAAATGTGTAAGAGCCCAGTGTTAAAACTTCCACATTTTCTAACTCTTTCACCTTAATTTCTGTGGGTTGTAAAGAGAAAATCTCACTGTAATCTATCCACAAGGACCCTAAACCAGGCCCCTGGGAGGACAGCCGTGATAAAAACCATATCCTCGAGGATATGTTGGCTTCCTGGCACTTTGAGTGGATACGAGCGATGGTGGTAAGTGGACATGTGTGTGGCTCTGCCACTGACTCCTGATGGTGTGTGTCGCTGTCTCCTGGTTTGCTATTTAGCTCATCGTCTGTCCGGCGGCTTCTGTCTGCTGTCCTGTCGGGGTGTGTGTACCCTAAATGTCCCCTGTCCGCGTCTCAAATAACACCCATGCACTGCACGTTCGGCCCCCAACCCAAACCCACTGCAGGGGCTCTGCCTGTGCCTGCCGTGGTGTGGAAGCTAAGTGAGCTCCAGCATGGAAGGCTGCTCCCGTCTTTTTGTGTGACTTCCCTGTAGCACTGTAGACCTGTTACACTGTGAGGTGACAGCTGTAGATTGAGGTGTGACGGTGTGTTAACTATGTTCTGCTGCTGGGACTTTTGGCTGTGGGGTAATGAAGGGTGACATAGGGAGTCGCTCAAGTTTTATTTGTACCTTTTTTCAATATAACCTATGAAGTAACAGGGGCCATAAGGGAATGAAATCTTCTCATAGAGTGGTTCAGTGTGATTTTTTTTTTTTTGCCAAAACATAGTTTTTTGGGAATCAGACTTATTTTTAAAAAGTACTAATTGCATTCCTGTCACAAATACTGATTGCTTTCACACTTTATGACCACTAACTCACTGATAATAAGCACAGAACAAACTCATTTTCAAATGAGTTTTGGTGTATAACTGTGTGCATGTGCGTGTGGTGGTTGGTGGGATGATTTGAATGTGCTTGTGAGTTGCTACAGAAACAGCAAAACTATCTCATATTGCTGGAACAAATCCCAACGCTCATTATGCCTAATGCAACAATGTCTCCTCCCGCAACTGTTATTGTTCTGAATCACATACACACTAGTGGCTGAACCATCTGAACTTTTTGATTGATGAACTATGCATCAAAGGGTTATGACGAGCGCTCCGTGCACTGTAGGTGAGGAGTTCTTGTGTGCTCTTATCCACCCAAAGAAACTCTCTCCCAGACTCACCGAATAGGATGTTGAAGATGGCACACACTGAGCCCTCCCGGTCTCTCATTGGACAGAATGTGGAGCACAACACTTGACAGCAGTGTCTTCTGAATTTGAAAGTCAGACATGTAAGAAGGCAGCCGCCACCTTTTCTTTTAACAAGAGTCATAAATCTGTAATGAGCACAGAGAGGATGCATATTTTATTTACTTTTTTGAAGACGTGATCTCTTCACTTCATAGCAATGCACTCTCTTTCTGTTGTTTTTTTTTCTTCCAAAACAAAGTTTAAGACCGTGGATTTTACAGCTGCGCGTCTCCAAGCATGAATATGTAATAAAAGGTATGCCAAAGTTAGCAGATTTTATAGACGGAGGTGATGAATCGGATGTAATTTAATCCCTACAAGGGTGAGATATGATTTAATTAATGAAAAAAGTATATTTATTGTCTAGTACTGACACCTTACAAAATCAAAAAAGCCTTCACAAAAAACCTTTTCTTTCTGATGCGTACCTTATTTCTGTACCGTACCTAGAGAAGTAAAAGCTCCTATTTTTCCTTATCTTGATATGGCCACAACAAATTCAAGTTCAGGATTTATTTATTTAATGTAGCTTGAACCGATGCCACACGCACATTTATAGTCTAAGCTCATTTGCAACGACCGTGCCTGGATAGATGGATGATTTTAAGGCAACCCAGACAGAGAGGCAAAGACAGACAAACAGATAGACGGACTGACAGACAGACGGGAGGGAAGATGGGCTGGAGCAGCTAAACCAGGCCAACAGAGGACAAGAGTAATGTTGTCCCATTCATCACACTCTGCCAGGCTGGATCCAGGGAAGGACAGGGGAAGGAGAGTGCAGGAGCAGGGGCGCAGAGGTGAGGCTGGGTGGGGGTGCAGGGTGGGTGGGGGTCGAGAGGCGTGCGGCAGGAGGCGACGAAGGGGTGATCAAATGATCAAGAGCAGAAGTTGTGGGGTGGCAGTCATTTATGCGTGTGTGTGTATGTGGGTGGGTGCGCACCTGACCTTGAGCCTGATGGAGTGGTTGGTGTGGTGGAGGTGATGAGAGGCCCCAGGGGGAGATGGCTAAAGATGATCAGTGGCAAACAACGTCCTGCCAACCAGACACATTAGAGACACGCACACTCATAACACCAGAAACCTTCCTCTTTAGGATAGGAAGCAGAGGTCAAACTGAAAATAAGTCACCACCATCACCAACTCTTCCTCTTAATCCCTTTTTCTCTCTTTTCCTCCATCCCTCTCTTTTACATATGTGTATATTTATCCTCGCTTTGGGACTTGACTGGGTGAAGAGACTAATTAGTACTAGAGAGCATTGTGTGTGCCTGGTGCACCTTCAGCTGACAGTCTTAACTGGAGTTTGACTTTGGCTTTGTGGGAGCAACCCTTAGCATACAAGGATATTATCAAACAAGTATACAGCATACAAACACATAAACTTATACACTCTTTGCTCACATTCATCAATTTGGGCCTACTGGAGTTGGATGCCCCTTCACATTTTAACATGGCCTTTCTGTGTGTGAGCTGCTTGGTGAGGGCCAGGAGGGACGTGCTGTGCATCTCAACACCCTAGTTAAACAGATATTTATGTGTTTTGATAAAAAAAAAAAAAAGAAAAAAAAAAGAGAGAGCGAGAGAGGGAGGGAGGGAAATAGATGCATTCCCCGCATCCGCCCATGGATTAGTTATTGTAAGGGATAAATTATTTATTAAAGAAAAAAAAAAGGGGCAAACATCTGCCTCTTTCATGTGGTGCTGGCGCGGTGCCAGGTTGCATGGTGGTATCTGAGGCCAATCATGGGGTCTTTGTCTTTTCCTGTTGTCATTTCCTGACAGAAAGGAGGATGTTCTTCTAGGCCACCAGGTCCCCGAGGTTTTTTTTTTTTTTATCCCCTGAGGGACTTCTCTTAACTCCCTGTTGGTAAAATCTGTGACTCATCGCTCCCCAGTGGAGTGGGTAATACTTGGAATAGATACCAATATACCATGCGTGTTACAGCTGAACTATTTAAATGGCCAACATTAGAGATTTTTTAAAAAAGTGCTCCACGTCACATTTGATTTGCTGCCAAAAAATGTCCATCATAAGAAATAATTTTATTTTTTGACTATGCTTAAATAAAATACCAATGTAGAAAGGGAGAAATTACGAAGAAATCCCTTTATTACTTTACAAGGCAGTTACTTCATCAAACTAAAATACAAACTTGACTCATTATACTGATTAACAACAATACAGCAGTGGAAATTATGAACAATCTCCTGTTGTCTTCAAACCCATACAACCATATAGATTGTGTAGTTCCTGCCCACAAACACAAACATAGACACAAAACCACTTGATTAGGGTTTGGGAAAGATAATGGTTTGGGTTAAAATGATGACTTGAGCCGTGTTGTGCAGTAAAGTTATCACTTCCTTAAAACTATGCAACCTGTGTGGTCATGGCAACAGTAAACACAGTTTTAAAATATATAAATAATTTATTTTTGCCAAATAACATGTTTATGGACACACAAATCTTTGTTTTCTTTTTTTTTCATATTTGACTTCAGGTAGAGATGGCAACACATCTAGTTTTAAGTGCTAATCTTATGAACTATGTATTATTGTGTCTTCCCCAGTTCTTGTGCAGGCTTTGGAAATTGAATTTCTGTCACCCCTATAGCATTCTTCAACTTTTCAATGTTTTTTTTCTTCCTTTCTCCTGGGGTGGAAAGGGGAGGGTTACCGACTCTCTCTGCAGTTACAAAATCAACAAGAACGCTTTCAGATGCCCTCTGGGAGCCACATATTAGCATCCTGTCACGTTTTATTTGACATTTCAATTTTTACTGTGCTGCCAGAGTGAGAGACGCAAAAAAGAAAAACAAAAGAAAAACAGGTGCAATTTTAGCACGGCAGCAGTGAGCAGCAGCCACTTGTGGTTCAGACTCATTTCGTGGTGTGATGGGATATATATGCTGCTACATTATAACTGTTAGGTTTATCATTTTTATGGTGTAACCCAGCAGGGAGAACAATATGATCGGAGGTTAAAATAGTCTCAAATGGCTCTTGCTTTTCCACCCAGTAGATATAGGACAGATATTTGAGTCCATCCTAATAGGCTAAGTCCTCAGTGACCTCTCTTTTGTTTAGCTCTAGGCCTTGGGTCAGTGAAGAACAAACTGTCTTTGCAAAGTTTACAACTGCTCACTTTGCACTTTTGCATATAGACGTACTTTGCCATGATGGTATCTCTGTGAAATAGAAATGGAGCAGTCGAGCACACAGAGGCATTGTGCATCTTTCCTTTGTTTAATATTTAATCAAGTGTTTCAAGGAGTTTACCACATTTGTTTACCACAATTTACCAGCAAGTGCATTGTGGTCAGCCTGACTTGGCTGTTTCTGCGTATGTGTGTGTGAGAGAGTGTGTCCCTGGGCTCTCTCTGGTATCACTGAGGGTTATTTTTCCTTAACGTGTGCAAACAACTCGCATCACTTTAACGAGCCTTCCTGCACTAAACTGATGGGAGCTTGCTTTGGCTGAGACTCATATCACACTCCAAACATCCAAACAATGATGCAAACTTTGGACATAGCCACAAAAGATGCATTTATTGTCTTTAAATGCATGCAATTAAAACATGCAACTCTCACCCAACAAAGGACACCAAGCCACTGAATGTTTCTGCTGCCAACCTGATGAGAGTTAATTGATGTCATAGTGTGTCTTCTGAACATCGAAACGTTTCATTTACAAAGCAAACAAACTGTCTTAATGCCATTTTAATTTGATACACAGTAATATGATTTTACTCTCAACTCACATCACAGTCTCAGTGTCCCCGACCCTTTGATATATATTATAGCAGATTACAGTATAAAATAAATGATTTTCAGGAGGAGAGATGAACCAGCACACAATACTAATAACTGAAGTGTGTCAAAGCTCTTGTCTGTATATCATTAGATAGATTCACTGGACTATGCATTCCAACAACACATTAATGATATTTTGCATTAGCAGGGTCATTGACATTTAAAAAAAAAAAAATTGGAATTTGATTATTCTCTCTTATTACATATTCTATTCTATATATATTCAAGTGAAGATACTGAATTACATTCAGTGTTTTGCTATCCTTGCATATATTTTGTTTTCTTTTAAAGTCAGTGCTCCAAACTTAGTTGAAATCATTCTGCATCCTTTGTATAAATAAGCAGCTACATATGGCGTGTGCTCCTGACAGATCATTGTACATAGATTCAGGCCTTTCGTACTGTAGATAAAACCATCAAGAATAAATATTCTGTCATTTGACTGCATTGACAGATTGTTGTATACAGACTGAACTGACTGTTACTGTAACATGTCAGCGTAACACACTGCAGATGAACATACAGTTGCAGTCTATTAAAATGCTTGATGCTAAACGCATTAGGCAGTCTTATTACACTATCTCCCTGAACGATTCAAGCCATGCGGCCTCATCCATCAGAGCGCTGTTGTCAGAGGTGCTGGGATTCGTAGCATACTTTGAGCATTAACATGATTCGCATCCGTAGCCAAGTCAAAGCAAGAGGCCCAGCAGATTTCATTTTATTAGCCTTGCCTTCAGGTCTCCAAACAAACCCATTTAGTTTTCCCCGACCGACACAGGAAAAGACAGATGGAAATACAGGCCCTAGGTCTCCTGTAAAGACGTGGCTCCTCCTCCTGAGTGAGACTAGGAGCTGGTCAAGACTGAAAAACCATTTTCTCATTACATATCCCTTGTGAATAGTGGGTGACACACACGCACAAAAATTTCTCACAAGACCACAGAAATAAAACTGAGTAACTTCATTTAAGTTTTATTAGCAATAGATTGACTCTTGAGAATCTTTACCTGTGTGTCTTAGAAAGCTCACCTCCATTGTGCAAGTAGTGCACCATTTTGTTAAAAATCTCAGTCAACAGAAAGATTCTTTTCATCTTGAATGTGATGTGTGAATGTCCTGCCTGTTTGTTTTCCTGTATGTAACAATTCTTTATCAGTCATGATATTAGAGTCCAAAACAAACTTGTTCGGTAGATAAAAAAAACTGATTTTAGAAGTCAAGGGCCCTCAGCGTCTAATCTGTGTCGGGAAATAGTTTTGTTTGTAGAGTCACACAGCAAGACCAGGTGTGCAGATCAACCTTATCTAATAGCTGTAGGGTGTGTGTGTTTGTGTGCATATTAGGTTCCATTATAAGAACAGGTTGCCTGACTCCATATGTGCGCAGTGTGCAGGGAAGCTGGGAAAACAAGGTTCTCCGTGGCCCTCTGTGTTATTGCTACCTCCCGCCTCCCCAAGCCGTGTTTGAAGACAGGAAATAGGAGTCAGACCGCAGTCCGAAGGGCATGTGGCAATGGTTTATACTCCAACAACCTCCGACCTCTCGTCTCCACCCCCGCCCGCTCTCTCACACCACTCCCGTGGCCCTCAAACACACTCCCCTGAGTCTGGGCTCAAAAATAAAAACGTCCTGACCCGGCCCAGCCCGGCTCAGCTCGGCCCTAACCAAGCCCAGCACAATAGACACTGCGTACTGAGATTTGTTTGAGCGAGCAATGAAAAACAGATGGACTCCGAGTAAAGGACTGAGAAGAGGAGGAGAGTGGGAGGAGGAAAGAAAGGGAGTCTTGTAAAATATTTGCGAAGAAAAATAACCCAGAAACGCTGTCTAATTATATCTATTTGTCTTGTGTGGTTTTGCAGGGGAGGCCATGTGGTCTCCCCGACTGCTCCATGGTTCATTTTTCACATTATCTGATCCTGGACGGAGAGCAAAAAAGAAGAGGGTGGGTTTGGGGGCAGTTTGGATCTCAGTGGGAGGGTTGTGGTGAGGTGTGTGTGTGTGTGTGTGTGTGTGTGTGTGTGTGTGTGTGTGTGGAGGAGGGGGGGGGGGGTAAAAGAGTTTTATGTGGTAAAGGCCTCTGAGGTCCTGTAGGTTTCATGTCTTTTGACTGCTTTACTGTCTTCTTTGGGTATAATGACAATAATTATTCAGACCTTTTCTTCTCTAATCCAGCAATGTACATCCCTCTTCATCAATAACACCAATAACACAAAATAAAGCAAAAAATACTTGTTAGCCACAATTTGGCTATCCCATAATCTACTTCCTTTTGGGAAACTTTTCTTTTTGAAGCTTTTTTTTTTGTGTTAATTTTCCAGTTAATCCACTGGTTCTTCAGACACCTGTATAACACACTTTTTTGACTATCTTTACACTGACCAAATACTTTCTCATCTGTAATTCAGTCCTTCTCTTTCACAGGTGTTTATGGCACTGGTGTGGTAAAGTACTGGATGATCCCATAATTACAGTCTTCTCCTCTTTCAATCTGTTCAAATTCCTCTGCTCTTGCCATGTTGTAAACTGACCACCCATAATAATTCAACTGGATACTATGAATAGGTCTTTTCGTCCCCTTTGTCTCCCAAGCATGCCCACCGATCACTTCTAGCCACAACCAGTCTGCGTGTTGATGTCCTCACTCAGCCAATGGCTTTTGATTACTCTCTGTCACCTCGTTCTGTCCAAACCCGTCCTGTCTCTGCCTGTCAGTCAGCAGGCAGCTCGTTGACTGTTGCATGACTTCTTAAATTCTTCACTTTGTTTCAGCAGGAGAGGCGGGGGGGTTGTAGACTTTTAGATTGCCTGCCTGGTTTGTGGTTTCTTCCCCTCCGCTCTGACAATATTCTCAAGTTCACAACCATCAAAAGTTGAAAAGGAAGAGCTCTTCATGGTGGGTGACAGCGTTAATAAGGATGATAATGATGTCACGGCTGGTGACATCATCACAGTGTGCCAGCCAGCAGAACAAAAGAGGGCTCTGCCCGGCCTTCCTAGCTGTCTTGGCAGCAGCAGAGAGAGAGGGAGAGAAAGAGAGCCCAAAGATTGATGTATCCATTTGGCTTTCAGTTTAATTCTGCCCCTCTATTCACATATTCAAATTTTCCTGTGTGAGCATTTGTAAGGAGGAAAACATTTTGATTTGTTCTGCCAACTTTATATCTCTATTACTGCCTGCAATAAAAGCACTCCGTCACTTCATGCGGGATATCCGGTGATTTGGCTCCCAACTTCAAATCTTTGATGCTATTTAAAATGTATTGTTTTCCCAAAGATGTCGGTGCCCAGCCTCTGTCTTCTCTCTCCTCTCGTCTCTTCTCTGTCTCTTTCCATCTCTTCCTCCCTCATCCTCGCTTTCTTCCTCCCTCGCCTACATCTCTATCTGTCCTCTTGCAGGACTCGGAGAGAAAGGGCTTCATGAACAAGCTTTATGCCATTCAGGACGTGTGCATCAGCGTGCAGAATGCACTGGATGAAGTGGCCTCCTATGGCGAGAGGATAAAGAAGTGAGTCGTAAGCCCGCTCCTCGGCACCCGGCCCACTCTGCTCTGCTCCGCACGGCCTAGTGTTTTTCCGCAATGCCAGGCTGGCCCGCTTCCCCTTGCCAGCCTAACTGAGTGTAACTCAGTGCTGCTCTCAGGAAACACTGCCAGCATGACACCCAACCCTGAAACACAAACACAAAGGCTGTCTGTCTTTATGTCCACCACATCTCACTTAACCCGGCATGACCTCTTAGCAGAATCATGTACGTACTGGACTAAACTTGCATTACCGCATACACACGCATATAAAAAGCCATTCATTTGCAGTGCACTCCTGCATACACCGGCATTTTCACTTATGGATACACAGAAAGTAAAGAAAACACAGGGAATTTTGTATCCATTAAAACTTGGAGTCGAAGTTAGAAGAACGTTCTTCAATTACAGAAAATAATGAAGTGAAACATTAGTGACCTGCTATTCTGTAAACTTGATAGTATTTTACTGATTCAATAGTGTAGATTGTATTAAGTCACAGCCCATTTTATACCCTGCAAGGCTGACCTGTAAGAGCTTTGGCTGAACTTATTTCCTGACTCCTCGCTATATTATTTCTCAGCATCTTTAGCTGGACTGAGCTTTGCCAGGTCTCCTAATTTTCATCACTCCCCTTTTTCCGCTCTTTGCAGCACATTTAACTGGACTGTGCCTTTCTTAAGCTGGCTAGCCATTGTGGCCTTCGGAGTGGCCACCATCATCATCTATTTCATTCCTCTCCGATACATTGTGTTGGCCTGGGGTGAGCTAATGTCATGTTGTATATTACATTATATGATGCAAAGTTAAATGTAAAAACAGTATTTTAAAAGCAACCATGAAGGCTTTTACAGCTCAGAGTATGTCCAGATGTCCACCTCTCTTCTCCACCGTTTTTTCTCTCAACAGGCGTGAATAAATTCACCAAGAAGCTGCGAGATCCTTACACCATTGATAACAACGAGCTGCTCGACTTTCTGTCCAGAGTGCCCTCAGATGTACAAGTGGTGGGTGAACTTTCCATTTTTCATCTCATCTTTTGAATCTTTTTTTGACATGACATCTGTCAGTTTCAGGCTTGAGCAAGGGCGAGGGCTCCTCTTTTTTACTTTATCTCCTCTGTCTCTTTTTCTTCTTCCTCCTCTCAGCCTCTGGGTCTTCTCTGTTGTTCTTTCATGTTGGGTGAACTGACTATCCATTGTTTTAGCCAGGCAGACATCTAATCTAATTATTTCGAAGCCGTTTCAGTGTTTTCCTATTAATAGCTTCCCAGTCTAATTCAATTTCCACATACATGGCTGGAACTGTGTAGTAAGATAACAAGGTTAAGTGAGTTTAGTGCCCAGTATATAACTAGGTTGATTGACTCCATACACATACACTCACACACAATTACAGTTAGCTGTTGTTTCCCAGCTATGCTAGTAATTGGAACAGAGTGTAAACCAACAGTTAACCAGCCCCATGCGGTTTTGCTTCTACATTAACCGTGAGATCAGATTAACTTTGTGGCTGAAAAATACAGATGCTTCCCTGGGTAAAGTAAAGGTTTGGTTTTGTGTGTGCGCATGTGTGTGTGTGTGTGTGTGTGTGTGTAAGGTAGCTGTAACATGCTGTGCTACCCGGTACAAAGTGCAGTTTAAACTGCAATTAAGCAGCAGCCTGTGAAAGTAGCTGTGTTATCCAGCACCAATGGTGTCCACTGTGGCCGTTAAGCCCCGCTGAGCAGAGTTCAACACACACACATGAACACAAAGACACACACGGATGAAGGCTGAGGCTAAACGACCCGGGGCCTCTGATACGACCAATCCCCTGCCACATCAGCGCTGACACACTTCCTCTTTGATCGCTTGTTGCCCGCAACTTCTTTCATCTTTACAGGGTCATAATCCTTGCTCCCCTACACACCCCGGCCAACCCCCCGTGTTCTCCCCCTTTTCGGCCCCCGTGCCGTTTTACAGTTTTGTAGTTTACAGGGTCCTGGTGCAGCAGCAGGCTCAGGGCAAGTCGCCATCGACTTAAATGAGCCCAAGCTGTCCCCTCTGGTGAAGTGTAGCCACCTTACGCACCTGGAGCCTGGACGAGTGGAGCGGTGAAGGGGCCCGGGCCCGGCAGGTACTAGGCCTTTACAAGGCCCCTAATGAGGGCCTGCTGACGAGGGAAGGTGGGGGCAGACATGCTGCTCTGGTCTGGTGCCCATGCTGCTGGAGTTGTGCCTACTGTATAAGTAATACTGTAAGTGCTACTGTAACAGTTATTGGTGCAGCTGTTGGAATGGTAATTGTTGCCAGGTTTCACTGAGAGTTTGGAGGCTCACAGAGCAATGAGGGTGAAAGACTCGGGGAGAGGGGTAAAAATAGATACCGATGGGGGAAGATGAAGATGGAGAAAGAGAAACACGAGGAGGAAGGAAGACAGAAAGTCCTGGTAAAATTGACTGATTGTATCAATAAGAATCAGTCAATAAGCCAGTGAAATTTAAATACTGAAACCTGCCCTGATCACTTTCCCACTAAATATAAAGGTACATTTTCTGAGAAGACTCCCTGCTCTGCGGTTGTTGGCTAAAAACAGACCAGAACGTTCTGCTCTGCCGTGCATCCCGTTGCTGCCTGCGGTGGCGGGTTCACCTCATTGCCTGCCCTCGCCTTACTGGGTCAAAACCGTCTGTGGGGATTAGGCCCTTGAGGCTTTCGGATGATACAGAGAGGTGCTGGGGTGCAAATGGAGCGTCCCCTCACGGGCACGTGCCTATGGCACCCACTGGCATCGGTGCAGGGGCCCACTATGTCTGACACCCTGGATGACTAATGAAGTGCTATTTCAGGGCCCCAGTGTGACCTCACACACATTCATAATCGCATACACACAAGCTCTCCCAGCAGTAGTGCATGCGAGGTGGGTTGGGGGGTGTTTCAGTGTACTGTTCCGCATCATTTGGAGGTGCTTCAGTGCAGCCAGAACTGATGAGGTTCTAATGACTTTATATACAAAGGGCAGCCGCAGCAGGCCACAGTCCATCATCACGGGTATTGCTGTAAAGACCTACAGCAACTGTGGGAGCTTCTGGACTCTCATAGTTTTCAAATTTTTCATTTCTTTTTATAGCATACAATTACATAAAAGAAAGTTTGCAACAACACTCATTTGTCATCAGTTGTACAGTTAACTGGAGCTCCACAAAACACTGACATTGGACCCCTAACAGATCCACCAAACACCTTTTAAAAACGGAATACCCAGTGGTGCATGGCAGCGGCAATTCCTTTTTACCACCTGAACAGTTTACTTAAATCATTATCTCCCTCTGTGAGCTGGTCATGTTAAAGGCTGACATGGTGTGTGTGTGTGTGTGTGTGTGTGTGTGTGTGTGTGTGTGTGTGTGTGTGTGTGTGTGTGTGTGTGTGTGTGAAAGAGTCACCGTCCCTCTCTGGATAACAGTTTGTTGTATCTAGTTTGGATCTTTTACCAGCGTAAGATATCTTTATGGTCATTATCAGGGAATCTTTCATGTCCTCTTAAACGAGGCCAAACTGAGCACCTTCATAGTACTGAGTATTCCCTACCTGGCGTTTGGGAGGTGTCAGTGCACTGGTATGTTTTACGACACCATTAGCCATGTGAGCCAGGGAGTGCACAAGAAGGGCCAAGGCAATTAGCATGCCAAGTGGCCCTTTATGATCGGCGTAAAGGAGCCGGATCAAATCCCCAATACAAAAGTAAGCATGAATTCCAATTTAGCGCATAATGAACGTCAGGGAGTCAGGTTAATATTTTTAGACAACATTTATGTTGGGGATGAACCCTCATTGGACATACAGAGGGCAGAGGCAGGATAGTTAAAGGTTGAAACGTTGCCAGATGCCATCACTCACATCTACCAGAGGTCTCTCTCTCCTTCTGCTTTGCCCTTCCCCACTTCTGTGACAAATTTAAACGTTTCACTGCGGGTGGACAATTAGTCACTATTCAGTATGTTACTTGCCACGGCAGCAAATAGGCAAAACTTTTCTCAGTCTGATTTATTTTTTGTTTCTGCTTACTTGCTTATGTCACCTTGGCATGTCTTTTCTTTCAATACAACAACAACAGACACGAGTGCTGAATCCTCCAATCTGCAGATGTCTGAACAGTGCACAATAGAGTTTCCCTGGAAACATTTAATAACCCTTATGCTCCATTTGGTGTCACATGAGATGAAACCCACCGAGTTTTCTGCTCTCTGCAAAAGAAGAAGTAGTATCATTAAACTGTGGCTCCCTTGCTTTTTTTGTTTTTTGAATTCATTTATTTACTCGCCTATTTGCCTTTTCTTTCTTTGCTCACCGTCACCCACCTTGGTTTTGCCCTGTCTGTCTGCCCACACTGGCATCATCAAAAGGTTCACTGTGAGAGGGAGAGAGAATGAGAGACGGTGAGGAAGGAGCAGGTCCCGGGATGCTTTGTGGGTAACACCGTTAAACGAAGCACGAAGCACGGTACACGGCACCCCTTCAGCAGAGCACACTTCAAAGCCTGTTTTTGCACTTGTACTGTCAACATTTGGGAGAGGAGAGGAGCGAGGGTGGAGCAGGCTTTGAGCTGCGCTGGGTCTTTACCCACTGCTTCTCCCGTCTATGTTCCCTTTAAGCTCCCCACTCGTGTACCAAATTGCTTACGTGCTCGCTGTATTACCTCACTTTTTACTTTCACCCAATTCCGGTTGCTTTTATTTCGCTAACGTCCCACTTTCTCCTCGCCTCCGCTGCCTTTTCTTCTGTTTTTTTTTTTTTTTTTTTACTTTAACTAGCTCTTGTTGTCTGCATTGGTTTGGTGCCTGTGTGTGTGCTTGTATGTGTGTGTGTGTGTTATTAGCTGAGGTGAGTGAGGAGCCAAGGGTGTAGCATCAGGCAGGCCTGTCACCTCTAAGGTGGAATTGAACCGGTGACGCATGAGCCCCATTTCTCCTGCCTGGCAGCTCTTCACAGAGGAAACTCATGTTTGATTGAAATATTGTTTTTTTTCCTGCACCCTTTCTTTTTGTTGATCCCCTCCGCTATTCTTCTTGAGAAACAAAACCATACTTTCTACTGACAAGCAAACTTTTCTTTGTTTGTATGCACTCACAAAGAGTTTTGTTTGGACAGGAATGTCAGCGCACAGAATTAAATTGCCGTGTTCCTTT
The DNA here is from genome assembly GCF_022577435.1 of Embiotoca jacksoni. Taxonomy (NCBI): domain Eukaryota; kingdom Metazoa; phylum Chordata; class Actinopteri; family Embiotocidae; genus Embiotoca; species Embiotoca jacksoni. Next base: position 15,744,031 of record NW_027185436.1, on the reverse strand, counting down.
TTCGCTGCTGTAGGTGTTTGGCCGTATAATGGGAGCACTAACATCCAGTGATCCCGCACGAATTGTCCTACTTTTGGATCTATGCTGGCTTGTTTAAAGGAGTTGCATACGTAGAAACATTTTAATAAAGGTGCATTTTTTTTTTGTAAATATTTGCTTACAGTTATTTGACATTAGCAGATATGTGTCCATCTGACTACACTACATGCAGATGTGCTGTTATCCCTTCACTCATGGGTGAATTAAATCATTCAGCCGTTCACTCGCTTGTTCATCCATGGATGCACTGCCGTCATTGATCGCAGTCGATGCGGGCACCCTGCCAGGACTGTCACGGTCCCCTAACAAAACTAGCGCTGCACACGCACACACATACACACAGATGGGGCCATATAAACCTCTCTCTGTCCCCTGGGTTTTTGTTCCGTTGTCTGCTTTAGTTGGCAGGCCTATAAAAGAATCCACACCCACATGAGAGCAGTATCTGTCATCACCCGAGTGTCCACTGATCTCCCTCTGTCTCACCAGGTCTCTTCTTCACTCTCATTGTTTTCACTCCTGTTTCCTTTGTTGGTTCGTCCTGCTCTTTGCCCTTGCTCCCTTTATCGTTTTGTCTATTTCTGTCCCGTCTTATTTTGGTTTTTTTCTTGCTTCCCATCATTCTTTCCGCTCTTGTTTTTTTTCTCCACCTGGTTTGCTTCCTGATTGCCTTTCTGACCATCTCTCTTCTTCCTCACTGTATCCAACAAAACCGGTCGTATTTGTGCAGCTGTTTGGTCGGATGTTAGTTTGCCTTGTGGACAGTGAGGAGTTTCCAGATCTGAATCAGTGCAGTCTGGCTGCCTGGTGAGGCGTAGAGAGCAACACATGCTGGCGTAACAACTCTGTAAGCACCTGAACAGGACATTGGTGACCACCACTGAGACAGAAGTGTGTGTGTGTGTGTGTGTGTGTGTGTGTGTGTGTGTGTGTGTGTGTGTGTGTGTGTGTGTGTGTGTGTGTGTGGATTTTGTATGGGATTTTAATGACACAAAGGTGACAAGGTTCTGTATTTTTGTGATGTGACAGGTGTGTGTGTATTCATCCCCTTTGCAGGTATTTATTTGTGCATGCATGGGTCTTCATTTCTGAGCGCACACACACACACACACACACACACACACACACATACACTTTCTCTTTTGCATCTCAGATTTGTGCAGGACTGGAGGGCTTCATTGAAGCGACAGTGGGAACCAGTAGAAGATGGATGATAAAGGCTTGTTCCCAGCCAGTGCTGAGAGACGCCGCTGTTTCCGTCCACAGCAGACAGACCCACCATGAGACAGAACAGAGGAACCATATTGATGTCAGTTTGTTGTCTGCCTGGAGAATCAGAGAGAGTGTCAGTCAGTCAGACAGGCAGAGTAGCCTATAGTACATCAACTTAGGAGGGATTCCACAGACGATACTGGCTCTTTGGAGCTGTGACTGTAAAGTCTGTTTTTTTTTCTATTAGTATTCTGATTCAGTGGCTAGTGCTTGTCAGTGTCTTGAATCTGTCTAGGCTAGCAACCGCATATGTGTGTGTGTGTGTGTGTGTGTGTGTGTGTGTGTGTGTGTGTGTGTGTGTGTGTGTGTGTGTGTGTACATTTGAAAGTGAGAGACTGCCAGTGACAGTCTCTGGTTGTTGATGCTCAGCCACTGTGATGCTGTTGCATTGTGAGTGTCCATCACTTACAGGTAAGAACAGTTTCTTTTTAAGATCTGTTAACCATCTTTGCAAAACGTCACGTCAAGAGGGAATCAATTCCTGTTGGGAGAAGTAAGTGACGCTCCCTCAGTGATAATGCTGAGCTCCTTATGAAGTGATGAATTGAAGTAATATGATACTAAAATGTCTCAGGTTTTTGGTGATGCAATAGTGATACAAAAATAGTCAGAAGATATTTATTGTCTTAATAAATTAAGAGATCAAAGTAACAGTCGTGACATTTACAGAAAACCACTTATTTGCTCTCTTACCGTGAAAGAGTGAGAAGATTGATGCCACTCTCGTATGTGCCCATTAGTTACATCTAAGCAATGGTGCGCACAGCTTAGTTTAGAAGAAAGACTGGAAACAGGGAAACCTCCATCATAGATTAAGCCAAAGCTACCAAAATCTCTCTACCAGCACCTCCAAAACTCACTTATTATATCTTGTTTATTTAATGTGTAAGAAAACCCAATTGTAAAAGGATAAATTGCCATTCGACTTCAGTTATGTCTGGGACTATTTTTTGGCCAGGGGCACTTACTTCCTGGAGCTTTTGCTGGTTACCTGGCAACCTCACAGCGACACAAGGACTCCGGGATGTCACTGCTCCTGATCAAGAAATAATCCAGGGCATAACCCCGCTGAAAATTCTCAAATGGGTTGTTTCTAACAGCCAGGCTAGATGTTTCCCAGTTTTTATGCAGCGCTAACCTGCTGTTAGAGACAACTTCATATTTAGTTGACACATGTTACAAAATTACCACTTGTGTCATCTAATTCTCAGTACTAAATGTCAAATTGGTCCTTGTGTTTGCTTGTTTGTTAGAGCTGGTGTTTGGTTTGTCCCTTCTGGGCCACTGTAGAAACGTGGTGCAACACGGTGCACTCTGTGGAACAGGAGCCGCTCCATATGTAGATATCAAGGGCTCATTTAGATGTCAAGGGCTCATGTAGATATGAAGGTTACGAAAACATAATGATTCTTAGTTTCAGTTATTGTATGCAAATAAAAACATAATGATGAATATTCTACCTACAAATCCCCCTAAATCTAACAAGGCTTTAAATAGAGTGAAATCCTGCTTTAAAAAAATCTGTATAGATCAACATACAGCAGATACTGCTTTTTTTATATTTAAGGAAACCAGAAATTCTTGTTCAAATTGTCCAGAGTCATCATAAAACACTCTGTTGCTGTCGACAGCTGACAGAAGAGAGGTGGAGGACTGGAGAGTTGATCTGGAAACAGGACCCTCAACAGTATGGTCCAGGAGGAGGGAAAGTTTCACATATACAGATCGCTCTCTGACGTTTAACTGTACCTCAGCCACCCTGAGGTTTTTGTTTATCTCTCAGGCCATTAAATAATATAAAGAACATTTAAATTTTTGTCAGGGAAATTAGTCTATTTGTCTGACTTTTGTAACTGTCTCTTTATTCAACAGCAACATTAAAACCCTAATATATAGTCAGTGTGTCCAGCTACATGTAATCAGTAATATGTTGATAGACTTTGGTTCTGAAAGGGTTACGGTGCGTCTTCTCTCTCCTCTGTCTGCTTCCCATCTCTCTGCCCTTTCTTTCCTCGCCATCTTGCTCTGCGGAGATGACTCTGTTGTCTCTCCAAGCTTTCCCATGAGCCCTTGCCCTGTTCTTTGTTTGTTTGTGTGATCCCTTCCCTTAGGCCACTGTTGCACATCTGTGGAAGTACGTGCGTATGCTTATATTTGTATGCGTCTCCAAGTGTATTCGGTGCTTTGAACAGTGCACACGTATTGTGTTTGTGTGTGCGTGTGTCTGCGTCTGTGTGTGTGTGTGTGTGTGTGTGTGTGCGTGTGCGTGTGCGTGCGTGTGTGTGTGTGTGTGTGTGTGTTGTAATCAGTGTGTAATCCCTTCCCTGAGGCCACTGTTCCACACAGCTGGACTGGAGCCTCTGGAGGGTCTCTGTGCTATTCAAGCATCCTTTGCTCTTTCCACCTGACCGGGTGGTGTGTGTGTGTGTGTGTGTGTGTGTGTGTGTGTGTGTGTGTGTGTGTGTGTGTGTGTGTGTGTGTGTGTGTGTGTGTGTGTGTGTGTGTGTTTTAACAGGTGCAGTACCGAGAGCTGAAACTGGATCCCAATCCCAGTCCAAATAAAAGGAAGAAAAACAACCCCGGGTAGATGACTGTGTCCGCCCACCAACTCCTCTCTTCTCCACTTTTCTTCTCTTGGTCTATTACTGGACACCGATGAGCAGAAGAAGTTCGCTCTGGAGCAGCTCGCCTCAACTACCCTTCCATTTTTTTAAAATCTCCTATTTTATTCTCTCAAACTTTTTTTCTGTCTTTGATTACTTATGATATACAGTAGTTTCCTGAAGTGTCATTTTCGTATGAAACAAGATGAGTACAAGAAACCTCTCGTTTATTACTCTCACCGTTATGCTTTGATTTTGAAGGCGAGTGGGAAGGATGGATTGAATGACCTTTATATCAGCCGTGTGAGCTGCTCTCCTCATTTCTTCTCTCCATCACTCTGACAGCTTGGAGGGACTCGGTTTATTTGCTTGCCACAAGGGTCACACAAAAAGTAAAACGAGTTTAGCATTTATTCCCGCCATTCCAAAAACACATATTTGAGTGCATCCGTGTTTATCAAAGCCTTATACTAGCATTCTGCATTATCACTCTGCAACAGATTTACTTTTTTTTTTTTTTAAATCTCATGTTGTAGTTATTAAATGATTTTGGTAATATGTTTATATTTTCTAATTGTTTTTGTACTGAAGTATCTTTTGTTTTCTTTCCCTCTTGGATGTGGTAATGATGTTATGTTCACTGAGCAGTAATTTGGACTGTCTCCACTAAACTCAGCCGGCCAAGTTGATTAGCAATTACGATGGTACCCTCCAGATATGTCCTTCTCCACAAACACAAATCTGGACCAACAGGCTGAAGACTCGTGGTGGTATCTGTCTGTGCTTTAATACAATGGCCAAATTAGCTTTTTTTTCCCCCAAAAAATCAGACTCCAAAACAAACAAAAATCAAAGCACAGTGGTATCAGTTTATAGAAGAGTGAGTCTGTGCTGCTTAGAAAAGATGTGATTACATTCGCTTTCATGAAATAGTACCAACACTGTCGAGTATTTGTTCGACACCCCAAACCTTTATCACACGCTAAATGTGGACATGATTTATCTCGTAGCCTCATTTAACCCCTTAAAATCACGTCGAATCCGCAGTCAGTCGACGCGACACCTCCTCTCTGTGTCAGGAGGCGCAGCAGACTGGGCCTGCTGTCGTGGTGTTAATATAGATGTCACCCAGTCTATGCAGAGTGTCGTCAGGCAGGCAGGCCTTTAGGCAGCCGCAACCCTAATCTTGTTTGAAAGGCTGGTCTCCTCTCATCTCCCCATGTCTTTGCCTTGGCGCCCACACACACACACACACACACACACACACACACACACACACACACACACACACACACACAACAGCATCCACACACTTTTCTGCATGTGCCAGTATGCAGACACACACAACAAAAACCATCCTCTTACGTGAACACACTGTTCCTCGAAGAGATCCTGCGTGCACATACTGTACCTACTTGCTCACAGATAAAAACAACATGGTGTTTGAGCAGGAATATTCTCTCCCTCTCAGGCACACACACACACACACATGCACACACACACACACACGCACACACACACACACACACACACACACACACACACACACACGCACACACACACACATGCACACATGCACACACGCAAACACAAACATGCTCTCTGTGATGCTGTGCCCCAGGCTGGCCGCCCTCTCCATCTGCCCCACCTCCTGTGCCCACAGCTCAACTTTGATCAGTCTTTCCCGAGACACAGGCTTGTATATGTGAACTGTGTATGTAAGAGTGTTTGCGTATTCGCGTTTATGCAATCAAAGGCATGTTGCTTTTCTCAGCGCTGGTGTGTGTTACAAATGTATCTCCCCTCCAGCTGTAGATTGATGCCTAGGTTCAGTCAGCGTGTGTGTGTGTGTGTGTGTGTGTGTGTGTGTGGTGCAGCAGCAGAAGTGCCAGCTGTTATTTGGTGTAGAGTTTGCTGAGATGCTAGATGAGCAGCAAGTCATTGTGTGACAGGACAAGGCTCCAAGGGGGACTAAAGCCTGAGATGTCAGGGATGGAGGAATGTGTGCGTGTGTGTGTTCGTGTGTTCATGCTATTTCAAATCCTTCTTCCCATCGTGCTTTCCCTCCGTTTGCTCTCTCTGCGGTTCCCTCGTTCGTCAGTGAGCGAGGTTGCGACCCTGTCTGAAGGGACGGTCTCCCGGGCTTCTCGCTGAGCATCTCCTGAAAGATCACAGCATAGGCTCCATTTGAGAAGGTCTCCTCTCATCCTATTGATCCCTGCCTCCACCCACTACTTCTTTCGGTTCCATTTTCCTCCTTTGGTCTTTCTCTCTCTGACTGTCTTTATCTCTGCGAATCCCCTCCCCACCGCAACAACAGTTCTCTCCTGCCATTTTGTCATCCTCTCGCCTCGTCAGTCTGTCTGCTTGCCACCTCCTGTACCCTCTCCTGCTCCCTCCCTCTTTACCCATCCATCTCCGTGCTTAAATATCAACAGGTTCGGATCTGTCACTCCAGAGGGCCACTGACTTTTTTTTCTTTTTTTCCTTTGAGCAATCCACTTGAAAGACAGTAAGAGTCTGTCCCCCAAGTGCAGCATCGCAAACTGATTATAGCCTCCTCAACAAACACTCTGACTTGTGAGGGATGGCTTTTTTAAAATGCCTGAAGGGACTGCTTGAATACCTGATATGTACGTGTCTACTACTATGTGTAGTCGTTTTACAGCAAAGTGTGGTGACTATTATGTGCTACTGCATCCAAATACTGTTTTCTCTTTTTTTGTCATTTGGTTTTTAGCTCCATTTTAAAGCAAACCAAAGTGTTTTTATTTTGTATGATGTAGAGAAAATAACTTGTATAAAAGGAATGTATCAGACTGATAGCTGTAAAGGGGGGAAAAAAAAGCACTTTTATTTGCACCCGAGTTGAAATGAGACTATTTATTTTTTAAATGATACTGTACATAGCTGAGTATTTATTAATTTATGGTTGTATTTTATACAGTATGCCTGTTGATGGTCTGGTGATGATTATTGTATAGTAGGTGTGTGCCTGCCTCATTTTCTAAGATCTGTCTTGTTCGCCTGCAATGTTGCCTGCCTGTGACATCATCTTCATGCGCCAAGTTCTGACCAATGGCATTTCTGGACAGGAGTGCTGTAAGAGCTGAGACAAGGTCGAGTCAGGAGGGGCAAAAGAAAATATGCCGTGTATCTCTGATTTGAGTAATGAAATGCATCTGATGTATGTTACTTATTTTGAAAAGAAAAATATGAGATTAAATATTTTTTATGATCTTCAGAGTGTCTGGATTATTGCATAAATGGTTTTCTGCACAAGGCAACACAAACAAACAGACTGTAAAGTTATGCTGAGTGTCTCACCATTTCAAATCAGGATTACTGCTTTCTTTATCTCCATGGACACCAAAATAATGGCACTCCATCTGTCAGAGCACCACTGCTGCAGCCATTTTATGTTCATACTCGACCAATGCTGCTTTAATGCTGACAGAATTTCTTGAAACCATAGAAGTCAGTGTAATAATGATTTATTTTATAATACCTATAAACATAGGAAAAAAAACATGTTACCTTTAAACATGAAGAAAAGTAGAACCTGAGGTAGTAACAGTCTACACTGAAATGTTAGTGTTGCAATAAAAAAATCTTGAAAATAAATATTTTCCATTTCAGAAATATCTGCAAAGTACAAAACATTTTAAGCCAAATACAAACAGCTGAATATAATCAAACTATTTCAATCAAAGGTTCAATCAAATAAGTATAAAAGGCTTTCTCTGTAGAAATGCATTTCAAAATAGGTGCTTAAGTCATACATCCACAGGAGGCCAAAAACTGTTTGCTGCCTGTCTAAATATTTTAAGCCTCTGGTGAATTGTATGACCATGTAACAGTTGCTCTTTGGTTAACATTCAATCCCAGGTTGTGCATGCAAGTCTTTTTCAGCGTGTTGTCTGTTGATCCTTTGTCACAGATCGGCTGCTAGCGCCTCTCCCCGAGACCTGAGGTCCTCCAGGATTTCCATCAGGAACCGTGTGTTCTCTCCTTTGCACCCTCTTACAGCCGGACACACCTGCCCCTGGTGCTCCGCTCGGCTGAGCTCCAGCAGTGTCCCTGCATCTTCCGCCAGCCTCACTGCCCGCTGGTCCGTCCAGCCCAGAGTCACCTCCTGGAAGGAGTGCGTGTCCAGGGCCCTGGCCAGCCTGTAGCCCAGGCTGTGGGGCATGTCGCCGGGTCGCATGTGGCGAGGAAGGCCCCTCTCCTGGTGGTACGAGAAAATAAGGTGGGCCAGCAGAGAGGATCCGGCCTCCAGGAGTGGAAGGTTCAAAACCTTAGTGCCTTTGTTTTTCTGGGTTGAATCTCCAACCTGCGCGCTGTGGAGGAGCTCCTCCCTCTGATTTGGAGCTGAGACCAGATCCAGTGGGACACGCTCATGTCCGTCAGTCTGCTGGAGGAGAACTGAACCTGGAGGGGGACAGAGGTATAAAAGATCAGATCACACAACCTTTTCTCTGTTTGATTACAGACGGATCTATCAGGAATCAAAGCTGCTACATGCTGCTTGCAGGTGCTACACATAATTCATACAACAGCTTGCGTTTCTACAGTGACGTTACTGCATTTAGAAAGACTGTTTGCTCGGATCAAAATGACGCAGCAAAAGCAATCAATCTGCAACGCTGACTGCAAATGTTTGAGGGGTAAATACTTTTGATCCTTCTAACAGCACAGTCTTTTTATAAATGTGCAACAGGATCTGTTAATGGGCTCTCAAAAGTCAACTCTAGTTTGTTCTGACAAGACCAAACACTTCATCAATATTGTACAAAGATAGATTTAAAACAGTCTGTCTATGCCAAGAGAAAATTAGGTGTTGGAGGTATCGCCTACTTGTAAATATTTTAAAGTGTCAGATTTGACTAAGATTTGCAGGTTAATGTAAACAGCCAGCTGAAGCATCATCAGTTATAACACCACAACACAGCTGAAAGTGACAAGCAGACAAGCGACCTTAGGCTGCAGCATCATTATCAAATAAGGCGGAAGGGAGACGACACGGGTCAATGGCAGGACACAGCAACTGATATAAATGGCACACACACACAAACAAATATGCTATAACCACACACACACACACACACACACACACACACACACACACACACATGGCTCGAGAAACTGTCCCCCCGACACACTAACAGTGCGTGAAGTAGGGAGTGTAACTGAACAGCTGTTTTCCCACTGGACCTCGATGGCAGTCGGGGCTTTTAGCTCACTTCAGCATTAACTTCAACTGACACCTCGTCTTAACTCAGGGACTGCTGGGTCACTTTGTGTTTGTGCAACAGGCGCAGAGGGTTAGTGACCTGATGGAGGCTCTGCTTTTCCTTAATGCAACACTGTGAGTGAGCTCATCGTCTTCATCAGTGACACAAGGGGCTGCCGAGGATGACGAGCACACAACAGACTTCAGCTGTGACGCCTGCAAATTGCTCCTTTAAAAGTTTACAGAGAACGGGGTTTGTGGAGATGATTTGCAACAGCAAAGTTCTGCATTAATCAAAATAATTTGTGATTGTTACAAATCCTCTGTCAAGGCTTGTAGTATGCGGTCAAAACATCTCCAGTAACCTTGACTTTACCCTTTCAGCCGCGTTTCACTACGTTCAAACTGAATACGACAGGCACAACTGAATGTAACACTTTTCTTCCCGCTCCTCTTATAAAGCCAGCAAAGTTATAATGGTGACATTTACTGTCTCCACTCTCGACTCTTCTGCTTCTGTTGTTCAGGCTGAAAGCCATTTTCCAGTGTCAGACAGGCCTGTGTGCATTTAGCCTACATGGAGCGGGTCGAGTCAAGTGTGAGCCCTTTGTTTGCTTTCACATAGACCCATTTCTATGGCAAACTGCTCTTGATGGCACTTGACTGTTCAACCTCGGCAATGCTGCTGCCACTTGTGAGCGAGTTTACGGCTCTGCAGAGGCTCGGCATGACACACCGACAGCTGAAAGGCTGCTTGATACCACTGCTGGCAGTTGTTTCTGTTTGACAGACACTCTGGGGCTGCAGGAAGCGTGATGTTTTAAAGGAGGGACAATGTGTGTGTGTGTGTGTGTGTGTGTGTGTGTGTGTGTGTGTTGCATCATGACATAAACCACACTCACCAAGCCTCCCAGATGCCATTTTGACAAAAAGACAGTCTTGTTTTCAATGACACTATATTTTTTTTTAAAAAGGTTTAAAAATGGAACGCTATGAATTCTGAAATTGCTCTCCATCTCTGTTTGCCGCGGAACTAACACCGTGTGGAGCAGTTATGAGATAATCGGTGAGAGCTCACGTAGCTGTTAGTGGGGAAGGTCAGCGCTCATCTACCTTTTAGTGCTTCAAGTCTGAGTGGCAAAAGCTCAATCTGCATAAATTGTGGCATTAATCTACATAAACTTTTACATAAGCGGGGAAATTTCAAATGCAGGGGTCAGGCGTCGAGGGCAGCAGTCAAGGACGTAAGAGCACAGATTTGATCAAAGTGGCCACAAGAGAAAGGTGGAGGGGAGGGAGAGGGAGCAACGTGGTGGATGTGAGAGAAAGTGAGTTTGTTCACAGCGGGTCATAATCACGTTTCTATGACAAGCTGCCCTCACTGTCACGCCCATCCAGTAGGAGTGGCCGTAACGTCGGGCATGACCCATTGTAGAAAGTTGTATGTCCACCAGAAGAAAAAAAAACAAAACAGGACTATAGTACCCCATGCAGAAAAATGGTCACCAGCAACACAATGTCTGCAGAGAAAATGGTTTTCGAAGTCTAAGGTAGTCTGGCTTTTTCCCCCCGTCACGATACATCCTGTTCTGTAGTCTCCTTTGAGAGCACCTCTGATGGAGCTCTGCAAGAGACCTCTGAGCAGTGGTGGAAGAAGTATTTAGATCCTTAAGTACAAGTAGGAATACTACAGTGTAAAAATAGATAGATAGATAGATAGATAGATAGATAGATAGATAGATAGATAGATAGATAGATAGATAGATAGACAGACAGACAGACAGACAGACAGACAGACAGACAGATAGACAGATAGATAGTTACTTTATTAATCCCCAAGGGAATTTTTTTTTCGCTACAGCAGCATACTGCTGCAAACATAGTCCTGCATTCAAAATCCGACTCAAGTAAAAGTACAGAAGTATCCGCATCAAAATTAACTTTAAGTACCTAATGTAAAAGTACTCATTGTGCAGAATGGCAGATTTTAGAATCACATATTAAATTTGTTTTATAATTATTGATTCATCAATGTATACATCACGTTATTGTTGCAACTGGAGTTCTTAATATAATGCTCCTCGGTATCTTCATCTATAATGATAATGCATAATTTATTAGTTGATTTATATTTCATATTAATAATCTGAATCTGCACAATAACTAGTAACCGAGCTTGAAAACAATGTAGGGAAGTACAAATTAAAAAAGTAGCATAAAAAGAAAATACTCAAGTCCACCAAAATTGTACTTAAGTAGTGTATTTGAGTAAATGTACTTTGGTAAATTCCACCACTGCCCATAAGTTCATGCCATGAACTCAAACACACACCCAAGCAGTGTTTTCAGCCTGAAATGGAAAGACAGAAAGGAGGGACAAAGTTGACTTCTCCTCTTCATTAAAAGTGAATGCAGCAGTACTTTTCCTCAACTGTCAGAATACAGGAATGTTTAAACTGCTATTGAGTAATGGAGAAAATAAAAATGAACAAAAGGACAAAATTCTAATTACAAATATGTGCATGAAATATGCAATTAAATAGGATGGAAACCCTCATGGCTTGTCGAACCAGCAAAGATATGAAAATGGACACAACAAAGTGGACAAAGTGTTACAAATGCTACAAGTCAGATTCTAAAGTAAAGCTGTATTGTAAAAAAAAAAAAAAAAAAAAAGTCTTGTTGCCCTGGTGTTTTAAAAACAGTGGCCCACAGAAAAGTTGCCTTTTTACTCTGCTCTTGTGAAAAATCTGAAATGACGTCAAGACTATCGGAAACAAAAATTCGACCCTGAATACAGTGAAGTCAATCTGCTGTGGTGCTTTTAGTCCAATCCTCGTCTCTGTCATGTCTCACAAACAGCTCCGCCTGCTAAGGAGAAGATGCACATAACAGATAAAGAAATGCGAGAATGAAAAGTTTGGCAGCGTTCCCCCCGCCGTCATCATTGTCAAACCCAGCTGACAGACACGCTCCGATCAGAGGGATGACACTGGTGTGGGGAGGAGAGGGCCCCTGCAGCACGGCCCTGGGCTCGGCTTGCCTGAAAGCCGGCAAGGGTTGCGCGTTTGATTGTAGATCTGTCTGCCTGAAAGCTAACCCTGTGTGTCGGTGTGTGCCGCCTGCAGTTTGTGACATTTGCATATTTACCTGCCTCACTTTCTCTTTTATTTCCAGAGCATTGGCTCGTGTCTTTTGCTTCTCCAGACCTTTTCTTTTCCTCCTTGTTTTTCTTGTATGTTCCACCCATTGAACACGAGAATCAGCTGCTTCTTAGTATCCACCATGGCACATGAAGTCGACTCTAATCTTCCACCACAGAGCTCAACTGCACTTAATACAGATGTCAATGGTCATATCCACTGCTAAATTGCACATTTGAAAATAACAGAAGACATGAAAATAGCATCACGTTCTGTCTATAATGTACTACGCACGCACGCACGCACGCACGCACACACGCACACACACACACACACACACACACACACTGTTATGAGACTACAGCCTGGGGAATGGTTTTGGTGCAGGGACTGTGACTGAAGTGAATCCAGGTATTGGCGCTGGGTGTCAGATATGCTGCAGTGGAGATAAATACAACACCTGGGGGATTACATGAGAGCATAGGGTAATTACACCATCCTTTGTGTGTGTGTGTGTGTGTGTGTGTGTGTGTGTGTGTGTGTGTGTGTGTGTGTGTGTGTGTGTGTGTGTGTGTGTGTGTGTGTGTCTGTCTGTCTGTCAGTCAGTGTGTGTGCGTGTTTGTGTGTGTGTGTGTGAATGCGAAAATACCCCACTAAGACCTAAGCTCTGAAGCTACAGCACAGGGAGGGAATTCACATGCTGAGCAAAAGCCATTGCCTGATGCAGCAGCCAGATGCAGTCTGGCACTCACACACATACACATACACACACACACACACACACACACACACACACACACACACACACACACACACACACACACACACACACACACATATATTTACATACAGAGCGCAAAGCCCTTTGGCCTTTAGAGGGCAGGCAAAGACAAGAAATATAAAAGCGAGAGTGGAGGAAGGGAAAAAAAATTGGCGCAAAAAAGAGGGAGGGAGGGAGGGAAAGAAAGATGCAGTGCTCCCTCCCCCTATGTCTCTCTCTCTCTCTGTCTCTGGTCTGAGGCTGAGGCAGACAAGCTGGGAAGCAGGCAGCTCCACAGCATGGTAAACATCCTCTCTCTCTCTTTCTCTCGCTCTCTCTTTCTCTCTGTGTTTCCCCCCTCGCTGCCTGAAAAAGAGAGGCAGGGTGAGTGTGTGAACTGCAGCCAGGGGCAAGGCATCACATATCCACAGGGAGCTGCTAGCTAGCGACTAGAAACCACAGCAAAAACAACAAGGCCAACCAAGTGAGGCACCAAAGCAGCCAGCGGAGAGGCATCAGATGCAGGGAAAAGAAAGACCAGCCAGACAAGCAGCGAGTATGCTAAAATCCCTCTCTGCTTCAGCAACACTGTCTGAACGCTCAGCGATATTTTTCTCCCTTTTCCCACCTTGATATTCAGAGGATAAAAAAAACAAAACAAGGATGGGGAGGCCTGTGGAGGTTACATCAGTTCAGATTTGTATCGTTTGTATATCAATATTAAAGGAAGGATAACAGAACTATATTACCTTTGCTATATTTCCTGTTTTAATTCACGCTAATGTCATCAGACACAGAGGCCTCTTGTCTGTTTCAGTCACAGGTGGGCTTCATCTTAACAGGTTGTGTCTGATTAATTTGTTCCTGGACTCTTCACTCAAACAAAGCCTGGTCTGTTGTTTGTTTGTTTTTTTGATCCTCAAAATAGCTCGTCTTCCAGGGGTCCGCACAAAGGATGGATCATAGCCTTTTGGATGAGGTGGGGCAGATAAGGTAGGATGAAGGCATGGACACCAACTGCTAGCTCTGTGTAATCCTGTGCCACTACAGCACTTCCAGTGAGAAGGGGCATCAGATATACTCTGATTTACTGGATGCTGATCAGCGATGGGCAATTAGCATCTTGAATAATCAGAGTGGAGCCCTAAATGAACTCTTAACTGGTCTCTTGAATCAGAAACGGCTCGTCACGGCCATCAGCTCTTAGCTCTAATAATGCGTCCTGCACCGAATCATTATGTACAAACAAATAAACACTTTCTTATGATGCCATTAAAATGCACACAGCCTCTGTTAGTTACTTTAAAATATTGAATTTGATTGAAGCACACTGGAGGGGGGCCTACTAAACACAGTGAGAAACCAATACTCAATTCATGCAGACCTGAGGGGGATAAAGACACGCAAAAAAATAAACAAACAAACTGTGTCTGCAAAACTCTGATTGGTACAATAATTGATATACGAATATAACTCATTCTGTCTTCTTTTTGTGGCAAATACGAGCGAAAGAAATATTCCCTGCGTTCCAATATCCATACTACCATACTATTTAGTATGCCAAATAAAGATTTAGTATGCCCCAATACTTTAGCACGTTAGACGTAGGATGCCAAAAGTACCAGGATGTCCTACTACAGATGGTCGTATTTTGCAGTATGCAGGCCAGCATGCTACTCGAGCTGTTCTGACCCACAATCCTTTGCGCAGCGGAAGATACGTCACATCGACTGAGCGTAGTCGGTGGCGCTAATCCTCCGCCTGCAAAAGGAAGAAGGAGGAGAAGAAGCAGAAGAAGAGGCATTAAAAGGAAACCTATTCGTTCCAAATCGCATCCTTTTTCTTTTTACTTCAAACGTCGCGCTACCGATCGCGACGGATATGACAAAGCGGGTCAAAGTTCAAGACGCATTTCTATGATGAAGTATGTCCCAGTTGTACACGTACTACATGCAGCAGTAGATACGTTTTAAGGGAAGCTGTAGTCCATACTAAAAGTAAAAATAAATAGTATGCGATTCGGAACGCAGGGATTGTTTGTAGCTTCCTGTCCATAAATTCTCTTTTTTGAGTAGGATGCACAGACGTGAATTTTATGCAGATGATACTGCACAAAGAGAGGTGACAAGTCACAACGGTTTATAGACATGCTAATGTGTTGCTTTAAGTAAAATGCTGAAGTCAGCATGCTGACAGTGACGATGCTAACATGTTGATGTTTCGCAGGCATAATGTGCTGCGTTAGTTTAGTGCGTTTGCATGAGAACTTTTGCGAATTAGCATTAAACACAAAGTACTAGTGGTGCTAGAGAGAAAGTAAAAGGGATTGTATTCCAGAGTCGAGGAAACATTTTCTGGGATTGATTCAGTAGATGTTGAGCTTCTTCACTGGCTAAATGACAAACTTTCACCAGCTACAGAGGCGAGATGAAAAGTCAAAAGGCTAAAGACAAAAAATAAACAATGAAACGATAGAAATTGAAGAGCAACATCTCTTACCAAAAGCAATGACTCGGTTACTCTGGAAATCCATCCAACAGATTTCATCTAATTCCTTTGTGATATGTGGCTTGACACACTCAGTAATTAAGAAAATATTTTTTTCATGTAATTTGGATGAATTGTAATCATCAATTCTATGCTTCCTGGTTTTTGTTTTCTGGGACACACTGGATACATCCTGCTCCTCCCTCCCTCGCCGTAACAGGCTGCTGAAATAAAAGCATTTTTAAGATGCACTGTGATGGAAAAAAAGCAAATTGTAACTTGCGTAGTTTTAGTTATTTCAAAAACATGCATGGAGAAGCAAGTACATTCAAAAGAATTGTGTAAACAGGACTATGACTAATTGATAATTGATTAAAGAACAGAAAACCAATTTCTTTACCAAGAATTGGAGGCAAGATTGTCACGTTTGAGTGCACCTTTAAAACCGATCTCTGTATTACACAAAGTGAGGCCTTTAAATTTAACAATGTGCTAGTAAATTTAGATTTGAAAACTTCAGGCTCACTTTACATTCATGTTGAAACAACGACTGGCAGCTTCCACTGTACGCACCGCACTTGTGCTGCTCCAAAGCTCACAAATCAGAGATGAGGTGGAGGAGTCCTTAACTGCTGTAACAAAACTCTCTACGGAGGTTTAGCTTGTCATTGAAAGAATGGTTTAAACTGCTGCTGAATGTCTTCATTTACTTGTCATATTGAACTTCACTATGAACCACTCCACCAGGGTTCAAACATGCGCCATTGTTGCCTTTCAACACCCATTGTCGCCTTTGTGTAAATAAATTTCAAATAAGTGAAAAATATTTTATCAACATAATTTTTCAATGTACTATTGAATTCCTAGCTGAGTTCATGTTAAATCCTTTAATTTAAGATGGAAATAAATAAAAGAGTACAATCATTTTATTCTTGTGGAGTGTATGATGATGTAAGTTCTAGTGCTAGAGCACAGACGGAGAACGATCTTCACGGCCAACAAAACAAAATTAACTTGGCCTGTGACCATACTTTTTCTTTCTCTTCCATCAACCCAGAAACGCACAAAGAGAATGAATCAAACCTTGAAACTCTTTTCAACGCTTTGTTTGCGAATGGAAAGAGCATTGGTTTCAACACCTACAAATTCACCGCCCGCCACTTCATGTAGTCCATACAAAAATAAATATACTACATTAAACTCCATCTGAACCTTCCAGGTGAAAGAGGGAAGCAAAAATAAATAAAAATAAGTTTAATGTTCCTTGGCCTCTGCCCTCTCCTCTTCACAGAAGCTAGCTCCTGGTGGCCTTCATGCTCACTGAATGCTTTAGCTGTTTAAAAAGGGAAACAAAAATGAGGGGAAAATCGTGTGTTTGTACATAAGAATTGGAGCTGGGAGTAAGTATCAGGAAAGAAACCTTTGGTAACAGATCTCAAAATCATAATTTATTCTGTATAAAACACGTATTTGAAAAAGGGTCTCAACCTCCTCTTGGAGCACAGTGAGGAGCAATTGGGGAGACTGTTGGATAGAGCTCCCGACTTAATCCTTGGCAACCACCCGAAAAGCACAGAAAGAAAGGTGTGTGTGTGTGTGTGTGTGTGTGTGTGTGTGTGTGTGTGTGTGTGTGTGTGTGTGTGTGTGTGGGTAGCAAGAGACAGGCAGGAAGAGAGGAGAGAGAAGACTCTAGTCAAAAATTCCCAGCGAGGGAAGTCCTTGAACTACAGCCTGGAGAAACCTGCAGTTGAAACATCAACACACCCGAGTGAAGCCGAGGGCTCCAAACACAGCCTCACCTCTAATAGCACGAGTGTTCAGCTCCTCACAGTTTCCAGTTCAGGACCCTTGGGGAAATAAGTGCTGAGCAGAATGAACTTTCTTTATTTCTTTGCCGTGTTGACAGTGAAGAGGCCCAAGTGTGTCTAAACCGCTACCTGTGTGTGTGTGTGTGTGTGTGTGTGTGTGTGTGTGTATCTATGACAGAGATAGACAAACAGACAGAGACAAACCACGACAGACTGCAGCGATCCGAGGGGACTGTGTGTGTTTCTTGTGCCACTGAGCAAATGACATCTTTTCTGCTCCACAAACACTCGTTCCCATTAAGATCTACAGGGACCCCGGGATCCAGAGCACTCAGCATGTGCGTGTGTTTATGTTTGCATTCAAGACATGCACAAAAATCGACTTGGAAGAAAGCAGAATTTCTCCTGCCTTCTTTGAACTTGACTTAAGCCAAAGAAATTAGGCAAATTCTTAAAAGAAAACAACTAAATACATGTAAACCTGAAAAAAAATCTTCAAGCTCCGGCACTCTTTCGTCTTCCAGCATCAGAGCGAGTCGATGTGTGTGAGTGTAAATGTGTGTGTTTAAAAGTTGAGGTGGACTAGCCGCGCTCACTAACTTGGTAAGTACTGAGAGGGCGCCATCAGTGATTATGGTCACGGGGCCGGGTGGTGACAGCTTAAAGGCTCTTTTCTTTATTCCCCCCCACACCCCCCCCCCCGTCTTTGCTAACTGACACGCCTCCTCTCTCACTCTCTCTCTCTCTCTCGCTCTCTGTCTGTCTGTCTGTCTGTGTGTGTGTGTGTGTGTGTGTGTGTGTGTGTGTGTGTGTGTGTGCATGCGTGCGTGCGTGCGTGTGTGTGTGCGTGTGTGTATGCCAGGTCTGAACTGCACAGCTAAAGGCTCCGGGTCATTTTCCATTCCAATCAGGGGTACCGGCTGCCATGGCCACCCTGCAAAACCTCAACACTTCTACCAGCTGAGGAAGGAAGGGGCACGAGGAGCACTGGCACATACACACACTTACAGATACTTAACTGCAAGCCAGCACAAGCTCATTATAGCATTTGAGATTCAAGAAAATATTTGTGCTTGCATACACATACACAAGGACACTTAAGTGCAGTGCAAAAACAAGCCAAACACACACACACACACACACACACACACACACACACACACACACACACACACACACACACACACACACACACAGAGGGTCATGTGGGTCGGCCTTGGGCGATGGGAGGAGGAGGGGAAGAGAGCAGAGTCAGCCTTGCCCTCAGCCATGGCATCCTTTCATTGCCAGCTCTATAAGCCTGGAGGGACTTAGGTAGAGGGGGTAGGGGGTGGGATCTATCCCCCCCCCCCGTGCAATTCACCCCTAAAAACGCACACACACACACACACACACACACACACATACACACACACACCCATACAGAGCACAGGCCTCCAAGCAGACAGGCTTACAAAGGGGTGAGATCACTCCCAAATAAAGGCTTTGTTGGTGTGCCAGTGTCAGTGTTGCCCTCTCTGGCCTACCAAAACCTTGGCAGCTAGGTTCAGCCGGTCTGCTGGAAACAACCAGGACAACAGGGTGAATGCCTCAATGAAAAATATAGTTTCAGGAAATGCAGCCGGCACTCGGAAGAATAAAAACGCAGGAATATAATAAACAGAAGGAGGGGAATGGAAATGCATCTGGCCCACTTTCCTGCTTTCCTATCAAGGGACGGTGCAGCAAACTACCTGGCTCAAATTTCAAAAGTAGTCTGATGTATGGGAGGGGGAGGGGGGGTAGCACTGCAGCCACAAGCAGAAAAATCCTGCTCGAGTTGAGAGTATAAAAAGTGGAATGAACAACAACATAAAGATGGTTACAGTAACGAAGCATGATGCAGCCCCCCGAAGCCAAAACTTTCCACATTTAGCAGCCTGGACTTAAAGATCTAAAAAAAAAAAGGAGGAAAAAGACAGCCCAGGCCTATCGATGGTGTCCATGGCAACCAGATGGAGTTCATGGAAAAAAAGAAACCGTGAGAGACAGAATAGCCTGGAGTCAAGAGGACCACCTCCTCACAAACTCCCTGCTGTAGCCTTTAGACAAGCCGCCATCAAGGTGTGAGGAAATAGCAGGCAGTCAGGAGAGAGCAGCTGAGAAAAAACAGTATAATGTACAAGCCTGCAGGAGGTTCACATTGAGACAATTCTCATTCCTGTTGTTCTGTTTGGTCCCTGCAAAAAGACCTGGCCTCGACAGTGAGCCAGACATCTCCAGCATACACTCACACACACACACACACACACACACACACACACACACACACACACACACACACACACACACACACACACACACACACACACACACACACACACACACACACACGCTCTCATTCTCTTCTAACTTTACAGATAGCTGCTTCATCTGACCTCTTTTAATTTGCTCTCCCTCCTGTTACTGAGGAAGGAAGGGAAAAAAAAAAAAAAAGGGTGGGGGTGCTCTCTTGTTTCCTCTCCGGGACTAAACAATCCCAGTCTAATTTATTTTTTGAGGACAGAATATGTACATGTGTTAATGGGAAAGTCGAATCAAATTAACTATAATTAGTCAAACTGAGAAGTGAGCTGAGGCAGAGGTATGTTACATGGGAGACTTGTTCAACGCTGGCAAATAGAAGTCCTCCTCCCCAAAAACACGCACACACTTCCTCTGCCACCTGCTGCCACAACAGCCAGTGACACCACCCTCTCCTGAGCTCCCGACACCCGTCATGCTCACTTCAACCCTCCTGAGCTCAGACTGTATGTGGCACGCAAACATGCCGACGCACAAACTACCGCTGTTGTGACACATTTCCACAAAAAAAACCTGCGTGCGAGTTTCGCAAGCGGCAGATCCTGACTCCTCTAATCTCGTCAAACAGACATTAACAGACATCTTATGAGGTGATGATGTAAACTGTTTGGACAGACACTGCAGAGCGGGATTGCCTGTGGATTATGAAGGCAAGCAGTGGGGGCAGAGAGAGAGAGAGAGAGAGAGAGAGAGAGAGAGAGAGAGAGAGAGATAGTATCGATGATCTAGAATTCATACAGCGAACAAGCAGACAACTGCCACAGCCTCTGGGGCCCACTGCCAATGCTGTTTGTTTTGGGTGGTCCATAATACTTTAGCCACTGTAGGCAAACATATATACCAGATCATACAGATTTGTCAAGTCTAGCATATTTGAAAACAAATTCTTGTTTGTCCTCATTAAAATACTCCCGCATAACTAAATTATACGCAAATGCAAACCTACAGGGTAGACCAAGGCGACATTCTGACTTTTAGCCTTGTGTATGTATTAGGCCCCTCTAATCCCCTCAATCCTACATTTCCCATAATGCTAATTTAATAGCCCCCTTGGTTAGTGTCTCCAGACTTAAATATCTGGTGTCTTTCACTGAGCACCAAATGTTTTCTGTTATGAAACTGAAGTCTCTAAGCCATCATCAGGGTTACTTTTTCAAACTTTGTAAAGTTCACTACAGAGACAGAAGAAATACATACATACAGCCACTTTTAAAAGCTACTTGGCAACATACGAACAAACAGAAACTGAGGTATAAAATTGGTGAACTGGCCCTTTGAAAGGAGCTCCCATTAACAGGTCCTTTATTCTACCAGGAGGCTACCTAAGATAAACTGTGCCTTGCTATTAAGGTCGATAAGCTCTGCTACATTTGTTGGCTACATTCAATTGATAGTTCGTCTTGGCCAAAGCAGCAGTGACACTGTAGTAAATCTTTAGTTAAATGGCTAAGTCTACAGATTAGTTCTCTTGGTAGCTAAAGCAGAGACCAATTCTGTGTGAGAGTTTCAACTTTAAAATGCTACTATAAAAATGTAAACTGCGCATAAAAAAAAATATAAATCTGGTCCTATGCTGATTAGTAAATTCACATTAAAAGCATTGGCCTAATATAATAAATATGCATCGTAATATAGGAATTAATTTCTGTCTTAATCTTTTTATGGCTGTTGCCTATATTACACAGCCAGCCAACCAAAACATTAGCTTAATATTTTTAATTTTATTTACTTTTTCCTGCATAAAGGTACTAATGAGTCAGCCAGAATGATGCATCCATCCATTGATTGTATAATCACATCTAAGCTATGACCAATATTCCCTGGTAAAAGAATTGTATTCAACGTATTAAAGATAACATTCGCGTTATGAATGTTTAATGCTGTTCACTCAATCTTATAGTTCACGCTCTAGAGCACAAGTGCGAACGGGTGTGAGTACTAGGAAGTTTTACCCACCTGCATGTTCCAGAAGTATTTTGGCGATGTCCATGTGTCCGTTGAGCAGGGCATCGTGCAGCGGACTCACTCCACCCACCTGGTTAATGAGCGCAGGGGCGGGCTGGTGACCCAGCAGAGCTTTCACACAGTCAGTGCTGCCATGGTTGCACGCTTCATGCAGAGGTGTCCAGCCTGCATGGTCTACAGGGACAACAACCCCCCCCCCCCACACACACACACACAAACAAGCACACAATATTTACTCAATAGGAAAGTTAAATACTGTGGTATCTTTGAATGGATAAGAAGGTTAAATATCAAGATCTCTTATATTTGAAGACTAAGTATGCTGTTGGAAATATTCAAGTTTGAGTGTCATGATGAAAAGAGACTTGTTGAGGTGTGGAGTGGATAACCCACTCTGTTTGGGCAGGCTGGGGCTATTCAGAGGAACACAGTACAAAACTTAGGAGAAATTATACATGGCACCATACTTTGCAGTAAAGAAGAACTTAACATTTTTTTGTATCATTGTTTCATCTGCCTTTTCCAAACACAAAGATTGACTGATTAGAGATAATGAATGTGGTATTAATTAAAAATGTGTAGCTTGGTTTCACGAATAAGTTACAAACTATCATTTATGTACATGTCACACATAATTTTACCAAAAAAAGCCCAAAAAGCGTTTCCAAGATTAGTAACAACATTAAAATAGTTGCGCCGTCTTTTCATAGTTTACAGCGATATTTTGAAAATTAAAAGAGAGGATCAAAAAGTTTTTCTGAAGAAATGAGGAACTTCCAGAACATTGTAACAAAGATCTGTTTTTCGCTGCCAAGAAAGGACTCGGGTGGGAAAAAACGAAAATGTTCTTTACCGTTTCGCCCGTAGTTTCTATTTGATCGCATTTTAGACATCAGCCCCCCACTGACATGAAAGTCAATTTAGGCAGCTATTAAAGGGCGATTACACAATTGGAGACACCTTTGAAAAAGCACATTTCCATAAAAGGAAGGCGAGTCATTATATTTGACCAAAAGGGACCAAAGGAAGTCACTCTGAAATATCAAATGTCATTCGATTCACTTAGCAAAGTGGTCGTAAAT
Organism: Embiotoca jacksoni; assembly: GCF_022577435.1. NCBI lineage: Eukaryota > Metazoa > Chordata > Actinopteri > Embiotocidae > Embiotoca > Embiotoca jacksoni. The sequence goes on along the minus strand of NW_027185436.1, from coordinate 15,721,296 downwards.
CTATAAACTGAAACTCCAAACCCATCCTGCTCTTTTTAGACACACCCTTTACATTTTAGCTAAAGGTTAACCTCAACGATGACGTGCACACACACACACTCCTATTTATTCTCGCCCGCTTTTTTTTTCTCCATTGTTAATCGCTCTTCGAAACCCTAGAGCAAACAGTGGGAGTGAAGTGAGATGACGGTGAGACAGAGGTTACAGAAAAAAGGGAAACCGAGAAAGTCTTACCTTTAACGTTGACGTCTGTGCCAGGAAGCGTCAGGATCTGAAGCACCGTTTCCACTTGGTTCCTCTTGCAAGCTCTGTGGAGGAGGGTCTCTCCTTCGACCAGGACACACACAACGGACAAACACACCCAAAAGAGAGAAGAGGCGGAAGAGAAGAGAGAAATCCAAGATCAGGGTGTGCCTGATGTCCTTCCCATTGTCCCCATCCATATGTGAACACACCAATAAAATACCAAAGAAATGTCCCCATACAGAAGAAAAAAACCCTGACCTAAAAAAAAAGTACGACCCACCAATGAGGATGCGATTTAAGAAGAGTGATGAGAAAAGGGGGGAGATCTTTCAAGGGAAAAAAAAAAAAAACGGGAGGAAAAAAATTAAAGATGGAGAGTTCGGCTAATTCGCCTCGCTCTTTCCCTCTTTTATAGACACAGAGATTTTCCACTTACACCCCGTGCCCAACAAAGTTAATATCAGGGCAGTCGGCGAGTGAATGAATGTGCCGGTGAGAAAGTAGTCTCGCTTCCTGTCCGCTCATCCCTATATTGTTACTTAAGAAGAAGTTATGGTAGAAAGCCCACGCACAAAGCCTCGAAAAGGATTCTTCACAGATCCTGGGTTCAAAAGCTCCGCTGGGCATTGCCAGTGTCACCACGTGATATTTAATCAGCAAACTAACAGCGGACAGGAATGGGGAAAAAAAACCTCTCAAAAGATTCCATTTACATTTTTAAACACAATTTTATTCGCCCCTCTTCCCTTTTCTTCCCCTCATCTTTACTGCATCCCTCACTTTTTCTGATACAATATTAAATCAGGAATATATTAGTGGACCAGAGCCCCCTCTTTTCATGTATGGCTGAACTTCAGAGGGAAGTTAAAGGCCAAGCATGAGTGGCTCTGTGCTTGCCAGTATAATACAGCGCTGCAAAGCCTGTAATAAATGCTTTACTAGCTCTCCCCAGGACGCCACGCCCGTACAGGGGCACCACTCCAGAGCAAAGAGTGGGGCAAAAAAAAGGTGGAGGAGGAGGTGGGGGCAGACGGAGGGAGGAAACACAGGGGCAAGAAAGAAGAAGCATTGAAGGAGAGAGTAAAAAGGGCTTCCTGCATTTCAAAGCTTGTAGGCAAAATATTGAGAATGCCGGATCCTATTCATTCTGAAGAATCCCTTTCTTCCAAAAAGCGCCTTTGAGGATGCAGAAGATGCATTAAATGCCATCCACTGGTAGTTAAGAGGTTGAAGAGTGGAAGAAAAAAAAAAACAGGGAAATGGAAAAAGTGGATCACTTCCTGAGAAAGTCAACCAAAATCGAACAAACAGAAGGAAGAATGAAATGCAAATATTCTTTCGATGCCGATTATATCCAATTCAGAAACGCATACAAACCAACTGTATATTATCATACTTGCTTTCCACAATTCCTTTATGAATGATGTCACAAAGCTCCGCCAGACAAACCTCGGCAAACTTCCGGCCCAAGGTTAGATGGTAGATATTTGATGGCACAGCTCAACACCAAACTATTAAACAGTATTTTATGTTGAACCATATAGTTTTATATAATAATTATAGTGATCATCTAAAATGTGTAAGGCTCACTACACTCCTGTAGAAGCGTAACTGAATAATGACGTTCAATGGCCAAACTAAAAAAAAGCACTTTAAAAGCTAGCCTGGTATTACCAGACTGAAGTCAGTGCGATAATAGGTGGGATCGGACCACTCTCCATTTGGGATTGTTACCAGTCGTTGCCTCCTACTGGGTTAGTTTTGAAACTATGTGATCAGCCTTTAACCAATCGGCATTGACGTATGTTGCGACCGAAACTCATCGAGCTGTAAACAACCAAGGCCCTCTTCAAATGTGAGCAGGATGCAAAGCCATGTCGGTAACGTTTCAGGCATTGTTGGTGCTCCAGTTTCAATTCCTTGATATTTGCGAGCAATGCTACAGCTGTTCGCGTCGCTTCATCTAGCTCTACAACAACCTCCAATGTTTGACATACATTGTGAAAAAAACCTCGACTTCAGGGTCCTCACACTTAGCCACCATTACTGGTTATGATTAGTCTACATTTCAAAATGTCAGAGCAAACGTGATTGCGAACGGGGTTTCCAGACTAAAATCACAATGAAAACTGAAGCGGGGAGCAAGAGGTGAACACAACGCCCGTCTACGAAGAAGCAGTGAGGACACACAAACAAGATAATGAAGCAGGCAGGTGACTTTAATTTATTGCAAGTACTTTGTCAATGTTATTAAAAGGAAATGTCTTCAAATACTTCATAACCTGGAATAATGTGTCTTATACTTTAATGCTAAAGAAAAAATGACTGAAAACACACAAAGAAAACATGCCATCATCAGTCTTATCGGCAAACCTTTGCAACTGTTGAGCAGAGGAAATAAGATACCTTTGAGATACATGCTAAATTACAGCTGGCCATGACTTTTGTAGTGACAGTGATCAAAAGTCTTTAATCTGTAAAAATCTGTTGTTTGTGGACCTGACACCAGAAAGCAGACATTCTGGTGCTTGTACAGTATCAGCATCACTAAGAGTAATGAGGTCAATCAATGAAGCAAACCAGACTCAAAATCAAAAACACCCAAACAGAGGGTGGAGCCCAGTCCAAGCTACAGTCCCTAATGAGTAAGCTGTACTGTGTGGCACGTCAAGTGTTCTACATGGACTGCGCTGCTATTACCGGGCGCTAAAACGCTGTGATTAAACACCCATTCCACTACACCCCATGTGTACACATCCTCGCAAATGCCAGGGCCAATCCACGCACTGTTAAATCACTTTAATGGCTCCAATTTGGACACAACGCCTCTATTATAGGGGTAATTGCATGCTCAGCATTTACAAGCACGGAAAGGATAAATCCGCCTGTCCTTTTCTATAAATCCCCCGTTTCACACTTTAATAGAAAAGTTAAATGTATGTGTTGGTCTTTATATCCCTCAGTCTGCTCGCTACACTCCTGTAAAGTGCTGCTTGGCCCGCTGATCCCTGGACCAAAAAGCTGCTGGAAGCCTGTAACAATGCTATTTGTCAGGAATGTGTTAGAAAGGTATTCTGTGCCAGTTATTGGATATATTTAAAACTATTTGAAGACTACTACTGTCGCTGGCTCTAAAAGCCATGGCAGCAAGATAATTCCCCTGAGTCAGGATTACTGCAGCTTTCACTGTGCCTCAAAAGAATTTACTGGCCTTAACGTGAGCTACCATCATTTAAAAATTCCACTGGTGAAGATTGTAGGATAACTCCATTTAATCAGTCAAAAACAACACTGGGCAGCAGCGGAGCCCCTTTCTGCCAACAGGAAGTAATAAGACAGACACAAAATAGTGAGAAAAGATCCAAATAAAAGCTTGAGCCTCTCTGGCTTGAATTGTACCTCATTTTGTATTGCTTTAGACAAACAGCATCAGCCAAATGAATAAAGGCTTTGTAAATACTATTATTGTAAAACAGCGCTTTGCTCCTATCTTTTTTGTTTTTTTTGTCTGCTCTGGTATGAAAACTTATTATTTCTTACCACAAATCAATAAGTGGTTTGAAGTAGGGTGTGAGATTTCTGGGAGTTACTAAGGTCAACAAACTCTGTGGACTGATATGAACAGAAAAGGTCTACCAATGAAGAAAAGTGAAGTGTCAATCAATCACAATTCTGTAGGAAAATTTGTGTAATCAAGAAAAATAAGTTTGTGAAATACTGGGGAAAATGGATTGTATAGGTGACCCGAAGAGATGACTACTAAATCCATAATGGATGAACTGGCATGTATTTCCATAATTGTAACGTTTGAATGAATGCATGCCGAAGTATTATGTTTTGTAATTCTGTTTCTCTAGAAAAATAAAGTACAAAAAAAAACCAATCAAGCAGGATAAGAAATATAAACTGTGCAGCTGTACATGCTGTGTGTGTGCAGAGCCTTGAAAAGGTAACACAACTTTTATCTTGTGAGAATGTTTTGCCAACTACTGCTGATTAAACTTTCTATCTCCACTTTAAAGCCAACAACAGAGAGAAGTACTTCCAATACTGATAACAAGACAAAGGTTGCTGCACGGCAACTCGGCAAACTCCAGTCATTGTCTGAATAATTTTCAATATTCACTCAGCTCAGATGTATGTTTATGAAAGGTGTTTTAACTAGCTATGGGATATGGCAGTACATTAGCCACTGCACTTTTTAATATTCATTTGTCAATGGAGGATAAAACTGTCCGTTACAGCTTTACATTCTCAGGAACAATGAACTTAGACTTTGAACTATGCTGCAAGAATGAATGTTGACTTGAAAAACATGTTGCTAAATGCAAATACATTTGAAACACTAAAGCTCAGCAAGTCTTGTTTGACAATCTACATAAAGTATGCGTGGGGGATAATTAAAATTGAAATCTCTGCTGAGCCTCCAGAAGCAAACTGCGGGACTGGAAAAAGAGAAGTTCATCCCAAATCCCTGAACCCCTCTCAGCTCCTGTGACAAAGCTACAGAGGTTCCAGAAGGCGAGACAGATGCTCCAAAGCAAAGATGTGCAGAATATAAGAAAGCGAGCTTACATATGTGGGTGAAAAGCCTGTAAGAGAAAGAGAGGAAGGGAGAGAATGGGATGAGAGGGCGAGAGGGGAGGATGCTGTGCCGATGGTTCATCAAAAATTAATGCCAACCGCATCGGTATAGAGATCACGTAGTGGAAAAACAACACATGCCAACAGCCTTGAGTCTCCTGCCTCAGCCCTCCCTCCCTCCCCTTTACCCTCCATCCCTCCTTTGCACCGGGCGCAGGGCCTTTCTGATCAGGTGGAGGGGGGAGATATGAGCTCTGACACCTTCGAGAGTTCACACAGAGTGCCATGCCTCTAATTGCAGGAAGTTCCACCAGTGCAGCCGCTGTATATTCGCAGCGCTACCTTAATTGCTGCATTTAATATCCCTAAAATGGAGATCTGAGGTTCACTGTGCGCACTGATATGTGTTATTGTTTTGTGTGAGAAACCCATTATTTCTGTCCGTGCCATTTATTTATGTATCGGTTAGTTTGGTGGTTTTTCAAAGGTGAATAAGACATGAGGAAAAAGCAAAACAAAAACAAAAAGTGCAGCGTTGAATTTCAATGCGAATAGAACAAGTGGAAGAGGCGCGATACACAGGCGGTAATACGGCCTAAACTCCAACACAAACACACACGGCAGGGCTACTTATGCAGTCAAGTTGCTCTTACAGCTGACTCGATGGAAGCACGGTCCGATGCAAATCAATCACTCTCCCCATACATTATGTGCTCTTCATTAAACTGAAAGTGATGACAGGGCTATCATGTCCCTTTTTACTGATGACCTACTGTAGTGCATCAGTCCATTAAAAGTCCGCTCCTTGCAAAAGTGAAGCTATATTGTCAAGCAGAGGGGTGTGTGTGTGTGTGTGTGTGTGTGTGTGTGTGTGTGTGTGTGTGTGTGTGTGTGTGTGTGCGCATGTGTGTGCCATACCTGCTGCATTGACTCTGTTCAGACCTCTGGGGATGTTCTCTTTCTCCTTGCTTGTTTCATTCACCAAAGAGTTCTGATTCCTGTGTGGATGTAAAGAATATGGTCCAAAGGTTTATGAGGACATACACACATCATTACTAATCCTTTCAAATTCAGTGATTACCCACAATTCCTGTACACGAGTCCAATGTTTCATGGACTGGCCATTTCAACATGACAACAGGGAGACCCAGCGGTACAGAAAGTGGAACCAGCCTCACTGTACTGTGAAAAGCGCCATTAGCAAATCAATCCCTCGTGGCGCGGTATCATTTTATATGAAATCTGACAATATCTGTCAAACCCCTACTGTGTTGGCCACACACATGCTTCACACACCCAATCCTCTATTCCTGTCTCCAAAGCACTTTTCCTCCCACTTAACACCTCAAACACAGAGACGAAGAATTCGATGCGAGCAAGCACATTAGGAGGAATAACTAGTGAAAGAAAGTGAAGCCTCTTCAAAGTAGTGGCGTGCTAATAGCTGTGGGCTGTCACTAGTCCTGTGTGTAGGTATGGAAGATCTGCCTGCATGAAGCCTGACAGGTGTCTTGCGTGTATACGTGTGTGCACGTGCGCATGCGTTGCATTGAAGTGGAGTGCCATCCGTATTACAGAGAAGAGGCTTGTTCCCTGGTAATTGGGTTGTTCAGAAGCCAGGAAGGAGCTCCCAGCAGTGAGGAGGAAACACACGTCCTGTCACGTTGCTTGTTATTAGCAAGGACAAGGCTGAGAAGAGATGAGACCAGCTCTGTGTGTATGTGTGCGTGAGAGAGAGAGAGAGAGAGAGAGAGAGAGAGAGAGAGAGACACTCCATAACAGTGTCTATGATGAGGGCGTACCGCTTCTCATCTCAAACCACTTCACCTGAGTGTCCCCTGTCCATATAGGCTGGCAGCAGTGGAGGTTGACAGTACTTGGCTTGTATACGCCCTGGTCTCTTCTTCCCTCATGGTCTACTTTCGGAGGCCAGCATGCTGTCAGTGGCCCAGCTATCAATTCTGGGCCTGGAGCGGTATGTGCCCTTGGAGGCCGACTCTGAAGAAACTTGTGAGCAATAATTCAAGTACTGCGTAACTGCATGTCTAGCGCTATAGTAAGAAAAAGGTAGACATGATATTTTCTACTTGATTTAACCATAGACCGTCCTTAAAAATGCACATAGTCTCCAGGTGTGAACAGTGAAGCCGATGCTGAAGTGCCTTAAAGTGCAGTACCACTGAGGGCTGCTAGGGGCTCCATCCAAAAAACCTCTGGCTCCAAAGACTCCAATTAAAACTTCTCTCATGAAATACAAAGTTAGAACACTTTTTTCACGAGTCATTATGGTGTCATTTGCCAATGAATTGGTGCCTTATGATCAGTTTTCTGGTGATCTGTCTAGATGTGGGCGGTATATGTGGGCGTGCATAATGTCCTCGGGTTCTCAGTCAGATCCACCATCCACCCCTCCCCTTCAAATATGGTCGCTTCTGATGACGGCCAAAACACCATACTTGAGGCTTCAAAACAGGCCTTAGCTAAAAAAACAAATACAAAAACTTTTTTCATTGTAAAAATAATGGTAAACCTTGTTGATATCTTTACAGGCTTTTCTTAAACCTAGCTGATAAAGGCAGCTGCACCGTACACAGATGTGGTCAAAATAGATACATTATGATATAGTCCAGTGCTTTGAAAAGATAACAACAATACATTAATGCACGGAGCTTGATTAAACCAGCAGGAGAAAAGCCTCAGTTTAATTACAGCTTCCCTTCTGCTAACAGCACTCTGCAGCCAGCCGGCAAGTCAAACAGCCATCTAAACAATCGGTCAATCAGCCGGCCTGTCAGCTTGGTACAGCTTGGACATGTGCCCTGATGCCAGCCTGTCTGTTGGTGCAGAAGAAATACACTCACCATCTCTCATATATAACATATTTATCAGCTTCAAGTCACACAAAAACAGCTTAATGCTTTCTAACAGCCAGAAATGAAAGATAAAAAGGGTCACAAGGTTCCTGTCAACCTTTACGACCTGCCACGGCTCTTTTAAAAAAATCCCACACCAAACATCTTGCCAGGATTTCATTCTGGGCTTTTAGTTTGAAAAGGCACTGAATAACTGAAACCATTTAACACCAATACTTCTTGACTGAAACCATGACCACATTTGTGCTACTTAAAGTCAAGACTTTTGAATGTGTTGTTTTCATGTCTTTTATCTCCTAAAGGACGATGACTTACAGACAACTGTTCGAACAACAAATAGTTTATTTCTTACATATTTAAATTATTTTACTGAGTCATCGCAGCTTTCTCAACATAGAGGGTTTTGTATTGAAAATGCTTAGAGACTGAAGGGGGTGTCAGACTCATAAATGCCTCAACATAAGAAGTGTTAATTGATTAAGAGTGTCAAGATCACTGGAATTATGTATAATATCATGAATTTAACCATGAAAATGAGGAAACAAGATTTCCTTTTTGGTTTCTGTTCTCAATTTATCACAGGCTTTGTCATTTTGATTTCATTCTTTCTTTTAGGGTCAAATGATTCTTTACACGCCCTTTGGCATTTCTTTATCTCATCCGCACAGATTGCGTTCCTTGTTTTATTCAGCTCTTCTCATGTCAAAACAATCTAAACCCTTAAAACTGTGTGTGTGTGTGGGGGGGGGGGGGGGGGGGGAGTAGAAAGGGAGCAGTGATGGAGGGAAAAGGGGATGTGATCAGTGCATGAACCAGTAGCCTTCACATGAACCTACTCCTTGGTGACTCCTGCCCTTTTTTTTAGGCCAACTACCTGCTGGTGGAACAGCAGATGTCTGATATGGGGGTATGGGGAGTGAGAGAGTGTGTGTGAGTGAGCGAGTGAGTCAGTGAGTGAGTGAGTGAGTGAGTGTGTGTGTGTGTGTGTGTGTGTGTGTGTGTGTGTGTGTGTGTGTGTGTGTGTGATTACATTGAGAGAGGGATTTAGTATGCGAGGGCAGATCAAGCGAGGTGGCTGAGGTGGTCGTAAGGGAAGACACAAAGGCCTGATGGGAGATCTTAGTCTATCTTTTGGCGCGCTGTCCAAACCAGACTCAGTAGTGTGTGTGTGTGTGTGTGTGTGTGTGTGTGTGTGAGGAGGGGTTTAACCTCCCTGTGCACCCCTCCTGTCAGCCAGCACACACTGATAGGATCAGACCTAGGCATGACCCATCACATGCCAACTCCTCACGCTTCGTCTGACCTCCATTTGTCTGTCTCCAGCTTTCCCCTCAGTCCCTCCATTCATGCATCTCGGCTCCTCACCTCCACACACTCCTCCTCTCTCCAGGTGTTCCTTTGTTTCTTTTCACTCACATTTCTCATAGGATCTGTACATTCTCACCCGTTTTGCCTCATACTGTGCTGCCTACCCCTAAATATGTGGGTGGAAACTTGACAATGGAGGTTCAGTAGACTGCCAGTTGAATGGTTCTGTTACTTTAGACACACACTAGTCAGCAAAGATGGCACAAGAATAACCGAAAGACTGATACAACTAATTTAACAGGGTCGCAGAGTTTTTTTTATGTAGCTTCAGTGAAATCTGACCAGCACAAGAACTTGTGATAATTGTTGAACCCCCCTAAAAATGTGTTGTGCACACTGTGCAGCAAAAAAACACATTAATTGGATGTGATGCAGTGTTAAAACAGGATTAGACAACTGGACATGGATGTAAACTCAAGGGGCTTCCCGCCATTTTTAATTTAATCAAAAAATGTTTTCCAGCCAACTAAAATGTTAAATATATAACAAAGGACCTGCAGTACACTACACACACACACACACACACACACACACACACACACACACACACACACACACACACACACACACACACACACACACACACACACACACACACTGCCATTTGTAATCCCCAGGCCTATCTGTAGACATGAGTGCAAGACAGTGAAATGAGAAAGCACTTGCAGGGTCACACATATGTTGAATATGGTTTAAATGTAGTGGAGTCTGAGACCAACTTACTGACCTTTGTGCTGCCTCCACCTCTGCATGTACAATATGTCCTTGTATGTTTTGCTACAGGCTCTTGTGAGAATGTGCAATGGAGACTAACAGCACTATATAGACAGACAGCTGTGTGTAACTGACCTGCAGCTGTTCCCCTGACTGGTGCAGCTGTGAGAGGTGGGTCCAGTCCTGAGGCGAGTACCACTGGGACTCTGAGCTAAACTTCCCAGAGCAGGCAGGTAGGAGAGCACCTGTCAGAAGTCACACAGACATACACAAGGTTAGACAGTGCCTTTACACTGCAAGTGCGTGTCTGTGTGTGTCCTTGGGGAATTGAGGGGTCACAAAGACACTGATGGCTGAGTGTGAAAGCCAGATGTTCTACTGCAACATAATATAATGGTTCGACCACATTAGCAATCTCTCTGCACTGCACAGAACTGTAATATAATGTTTTCCAGTTTTCAACCTGCCATATTAACTAATGCAGAACATCTGCACATTATGCATTTTTACCACAACAAATGGCACAGTGGGAAAAGGAAACAAAACAATTAGAACCAGTGTATTAATTAGAAGTATTTTAAATCAGTGATGGAGTTAGTGTATTTAATTATTTTATATTTTTCTGTGTATTTACAAGCATTTTGTGCTTTGGTTAAAAATAAAGCAGGACTATTGTGGATAAACACGTCGTAGTAAAGTAAGTGCATGGATCAAAACATGACAAAGCCTGTCAATAGGAAGATGATAATGGAATAAAGGATGAAAATGATGAACAAGAAAAAAACACACCATTTTCTTGAAAGATAGAGGTTCATCTGCCACAATGAATCCATTTCTGCTGCACAGATTCCTGAATATGGCATCAGCCACTATCAACTTGAGCCTGGTAGAATGAACCCTGGCAACCAGCTCTGCCAAAACGATTGGAGATACATCTGCAGGAGAAAAGAAAGAGGGAATATGTAAGATAACATCCTGTCATAAGGGATTTTTTAAATATGTAAAGATCAAAAAGACAAAAACTGCTTTGAGTGCTGCCCAAGTGCATGGTTACAAATTAATATAGTGTCATATTAATATTGTCATTAAATTACTTAAAGCAGTCTATTCAGCTGGCTGCTGCTGAAGAGTTTTTACTTCTCATGTCTCATGTCTTTTAACAAGAAACACACACTCACACACAAAATTCCAAAAGGTTCAGCTCTGAACCCAAGGACAACATTTCCATAACCACAACAGAACTTTCAGGGAAACTAAAAACAGACAATGTTCTTGATATTCTTCCTGTTCTGCACTTTTTCAGTTTTTATTCCATACCCTGGCTAATAACAGCAAGGTGCTCTGATAGGTCTTTCAGGCCTTTTTCCACCAGGATCGGGTTCAGTTTAAAGTGCTGTTGACACCAGAACTCCACCAACACAGACAGGAGGTCCAGCAGGGTGTCGGCCAAATGAAGCTTCTGCTTCTCATTGCTCTCAGCGTAGTCCTGCAATGAAGACAAATAAATCTGACTCAGCTGGCTGTGATGGATCGCAATAAACCCAATTTTGTTGGGTGATTTGAATGTGACACAAGAACCAATTACAAAAGCAAAGTATTTACCACCATGGCAGCCTGTACCAAGAGCTGAGCTAGTTGTTTCACAGCATGGGACAACAGGGTGGAGCGCTCCCACACAGTCCAGAAGGTTCCATACAGCAAATAGCCTGATGACGATGCTGGAGAGACTCCTCTTGCCTCGAGCAGCACAAAATCACTGAGGCAGAGAAAGGCAGGGGTATATAAAGGCAAGATAGACCATCTAATGTAACATATAAAATTAAGTATTGCAAAAAGGAAAGCAATGGCATAATCATTTAATGAAATATGGGTCTAAATATACATAATTAATTTCAGCATTACAAAATGTTTGACTTGATAGATAAATACAGAAAATTGAAAACTGGAAAGAAAATATATTGTGCATATAGTTTCATTAAAGTTTTATTGTATATATGTGAGCCACTTCCTTGTTGTAAATTAAAATGAACATTTACCACCTAAAGCTAAAATACAATAATTTGTTGAGCGTGTCTGGAATGGGTAAGTTGTATCTGTGGGAAAATCCCTGCACACCTCCGTCCTTGCAAGACAGATTATGAGTTGTGTTGATGAACAGAATAGAAAAAAAACGACAAGTTAAAAAGAAAAAGTTACTGTCCCATCTCCTGCTGAGTTTTTTTCAGGTTGTTACCTGGCGGTCACAGAGTGGAGTTCCCCCTGGAAGAGCTTCAGGAAAAGTGCCAGAATGTCTTGATGGAAATGTAACAGTGTTGGCAGGGCGGGTCCAGGAAGTGGGTGACATGTGGCCTCACTGGACAGGCAGTACCTGGAGTATCACACATAAGATTAGATATGAGAAAACAATTTTTAATATGAATACAATTTCAATGGCTGCTACAGTGCCTGTTGATTGCACAACGTGAGATATCACATGGCTACTTTCACTTAAAAAGTTTAGTTATTGCTCTCCTAACATCTAAGCAATTAAGACTATAAAATTTTTAGCCCAAAATAAATCACATGTGACATCAAGTTTACCTGATGGCTGTCTCTAGAAATGGCCACAAACCATTCTTACACTGAGGACACTGCAACACTTGAGTGAAATATTTTTTCACTGTGCTGGGACGGAACCATGGAGGGTTGGTGAAGAGCAGCCGATCCATGACCTGCCGGAACTTTGTCAGGAAGACAGATGTGGCGTTACCCTGTGACACAATAAACACACAACAGTTGAGGTTCGATTGGTTTGGATATTTCAATGTACAATGAGACTGTCAAATTACAGCAGACCTGCAACAATTAGGTAATTAATTAACTTATTGATCCCGGAAGATCAATCGGCAGCAATGATTTTGTAAACTTATATTTTGGGGTTTTGGACTTTTGGTTGTATAAAACTTGACATTTGATTATGTCACCAGGGACATGTTGGGATGAATGTGTGGACATTTCAAAGAGAAAATAAATAACAAATAATGTAATTGACAGATGAATCATGAACTAAAATAGCCATTCATTGCAGCTCTAAATTAATCCAGCGACACTGAACCACTGAACAAAATGCCTCTGAAAGCAGGCGATCAAATTTCTAAAATGTTGTGGAACAAGTTAATACTTTGTACAGCCCGAGGCTCGTGCAGCAGCAGGTGGGAACTTCTGCAACCTAGTAATTATGGTCCTACCTGCTGTGCGTATTCTAAGAGGGATGTCAGGTATGGCGCTGGTGGCAGCAGGCCTGGGAACACAGCGCTTCCGATTGAGTCCAAGGCTTCGGTGAGGAGACCGCACTCTATCATAATACCAACACTGCTGAAGTCTGCTTCTGTTGCCTGGAGGAATAAGAGAACAATGAGAAAATGGAAGAGGTGTAAAAGGAGGAAGAAACATGGCACTCAAAGAGACGGATGGCAGAGAGAGGAGAAAAAAAGTGAGGGCAGAAGGCTAATGGAAATAAGAACTGAATGGGCATCAAAAGTTTCTGGGGGTCATTTCTGACTATCGCTTATTGGCAAATAGCATATGGACTCTGAAAGTACAGAATGGAAATACATGAGCAATTCTAATAGCAATCTGACGGATATCCACTTGGGTAAGGTATGGACAGGACAGTGGAGAGTATTGTTAATAGGCCTGCCAATCAAAACTCTCAGATCAGCTGACAGTGGTGGTTAAATCGGTGACCTGCGTATGATGCGCCCTTGCTCTACTTGTCACTTCCCATTGAAATGTATGACATAAAGGAAATTGAATACCTGATCCTCTTGATGAAACACATAGTTATCTTATGGATGTATAGCCGTGATCAGGGGTGGGGGTAGATATGCATGCACATCTACCTGTGATTGGGGATGATAGAGGTCACGGTAACCCAGAAATTCAAGGAAGCGCAGTCTCGGCCGGCCCTATAGGAAAATATCCCATTAACAATGTCAAATACATCCAAGACAGCCAAAAAAGGTCATTTACGTGAACAGAATGTAGACAGAATAAAAGTTCATTAAATGTTCTCTCTGAAAACTTTGCTTCAATGAGGCTTGGCAACGTGCTTTCACACACAAAAAAGAAATACACATACACACCTCCATTTTGATGACATAGTTCTTGAGCTCTATCTCCAAACTAGAGAAGTCAACATTAACGAAACTGGATTTGGTGTCTGCTGGATCATCATCTGCTGTGTTGAATTTTATATCCACATGATTGCTCTGCCAAACAGAAAAACAGACTGGTGGATAGTTTCAAACTTTTAAACAACATTTCCAAGCCAATATCCCTACTTTTAAAAATGTTTAACTGTTACAGTAATAGGTTTGAGCAACCACTCAGAAGCAAAATAAAAGCCTTTAAGACATGGCTACTGATTGCACATACTGTATAACTGAAGATCATAGATATGATATTAAAATCAAATTTACATAAATTATTCGGTCTTACCCCAAAGAGGTGCTGGACTATGTGGCTCACAGGGTAGCAAGGAGTACTTTTGGATTTTGAGTTCTTTGGAAAGGGTTTAGCCATGATGTGAGTAATGAAGGCATCAGAGGGGAGAGGGCAGTGGTACACTTCGGCCCTGCCTGCTTTCAGCAGCCTTTGAAAGATTAAATATCAATATATTTATTATTATACCATGCAACTTTTATTCATACATGGATGTATTGTTGTGACTCACAATGAATCTATTTTTTGAGTGGCACCTCACCGTTTAAACATGTCTCTGCGGGTGGGCTCTTGCACCATGAGGAGTACTCTCCAGCCCTGGAAGGCCCCTGTCAGTCTCCCACTGGCCACCTTCTCCCTCCACTGCCTGACCGGGTGGAGAGCAGCCGTGGAACTTGTGGAAAAGGCCACCTCATATGGTCCCTCTGCAAGCCAGGACCCATTCCTGACACTGTCCAACACGTAGTCAGGAGTCACAACCCACTTTCCTGGCAGAAGAGAAGCAGCAACAGAGCATAAAATCCAAGGAAAAGGAGTGCACCGATGTTGTGATAATCATGTGACTTTGAAAAGGAAAATAAAACTGCAGTCAAGTTTTGGATTTAGCACAGTTAAATAAATCATGTTATTACTTCTTTTTTAAACATCCTGTTGTGTTTTCAAATAACATCCATGACTGACCTGCAGCACAGGCTGCTAGAAACTTCTCACTGGACAAAACCTGAGGGATGATGAGATGGGTGCTGGCGTGCTGATATACCTAGAAGATAAAAATTGCATCATTTTATCGAACATGTGGATATTTTATATGTAATAATCACAAGATATTCTTGTATGTGGGCCTTGGAAATTATACAAATGTTGCAATTAAAGTAAAATTGACTCACATTCAATGCACTCTGTCCCACTGCCATGTGTTATATCAGGCAAAAACTAAACTGACCAAACTTTTTATTGATATCTATATTCATTATGAGGAAAGAGAAGTTGAAAGTCTCATGTTTAACACTAGATCCAGGACCCTTAGCAGGATATATATGACAACAAACCCAGGGCTCCATGGAGTACACAAAACTAATGACTGTGCACAGTTAACCAATCAACAAAACATTTAATGGAATCACTTCTAATAGGTGATGGAAGATTTTAGTCATTCATCAAGTAAATGTTCAAACATTTCATGGATCTTCAAAATAAAAGGAGAAGTTTTTTTTTTTACATTTTATTTGGGTTTCTAGGTTGCCGGTGCCACTAGTAACCAACTTTAAGACATTACTATGAACTCATAGACTGAAAAAAATATTATATACATCTAAAGAAAAGAAAATTAGTCATAAACTACGTTTGACTAAATATACAATAGACTTGGTTGATGTGCAACTGCCATTTCCACTAAATGTCTTGAGGGATCTCCACTCACTGAGCCACCAATGTATTTCCCACCCAGCCGTTGGATTCCCTGCACCAAAACTCTCTTCTTATCACGGGATTTGATCCCAGAGATCTGGAAAACTTGTGTGAAGCTCTCCATCCTGAGGAGGAGATTGAAGAAGAGACAAAATAAAGGCTGAAGTCAAAAGATACAAATTATAAGTGGGTCAAACGTTCAATGGAGAAAATGATTCTGTGATTCTTGTGTGAGTGCACGACTTGGATTGAACAATCTGGCTGTCATGACACTTTATATCCGGGTTTTTCATTTGACTGAGACTTGAGACTTTGAGAATAAATTGCGTTCAAACCAAAAGGGGTCTACCACAACTTCCTGTTGTATGACTTGCATCTCGACAGTCTTAGAGCTACTTCTTTTTCACTGATCAGCCTTTTTGATTGCCAACTGTCTTAAATCACTGCTGACGAGTCAAGTACCTTTCTCATAGCACTGATGATGACTCCCGTCCGGTCGCGCCAAAACTCTAACGCTGACACAGTCATCCAATACGTGAGCAGTGTTTAGACAAGTTTGTGAATACTTCTTCCAAAAATAAATAATTAACTCTGCAAAC
>NW_027185436.1:15532523-15700023 GCF_022577435.1 Embiotoca jacksoni | reverse complement strand
TTACTTTGATTGATAAGATTACTTTTCAGATAATTTTCACATGTCAAAGTTGTTTTCGGTACTGTCCAAAGATTTAGAGTAAAATAGCTGAAGGTGGAAACACAAGCTCTAATTTTGTTGCACACACCAGTAGTACAATGATTAAAAAGGCACTCTGTGTTTCTTCTCCTAACTCCACATTTATCTAGTCAAGCTGAGGGTAACTTCCTCGGTGATTATATTTGGTAAATTGGACTGGAGCTGCTTTGGGCTTTTTTGTGTGTCAGTGTGAGACCTGTATTTTTGTGCACCTATTGCAGACTTTTTTTTTATGCCTGAAATAATAAAAACATCACATCACTGAAACTCAATACCATTTTTTTCTTCAAAAACAAAGGCATTTGTTTTCAACAGAAACAAATTCCTAATTTCAGCTGTCTGTTTTTTTTTGTTTTTTTTTACCTGGTTGCCAGAAAATATTTAATTTCCTGGTTATATACGCAGATGCCTAAGAGGGCATTTACTCGATATGCAGTACAAAGACCTCAGACAGGTAAAGTATTGCAGTGGCAGCAGTGTGGAGGAGTAAAAGGACAGATTATTACAGTGGCTGCGTGTTCTTGAATTTTATATAATGTGATTAAATCCAAAGTCTGATTACAAGCGACTCTAAATAATTTCACAGCTGAACAGCCTGGTTGGAAAAAAAAAACACACAGCAGGAGAAAATGGAAGCTGAAAATGTCTCTCCTATTACTGTGCAGTCACAAACACACAAGTAGCACATAAGGAGAAATCTTACCAGTTGTGTGGTAATGGGTTTTAGACTAACCACTGTATTGTTGTCTGATTCAGCCTCAATCTGATTTCCCTCAATAACTCTGTTTGTCATGGGCATGTAGTACTATAAGTGTGATTTGTGTCCACTGGATTTGGATTTGATCTCTTTAACATTGTTCATGGAAATTAAATTGTTTGTAGCTACATTCTACCTCTGTGTGCTCATGACTGAGCTGATTTGAGATGATTGCACTGAGATCCATAAAGACGCACTCAACTTAAAGAATTTTCTTACAATGTTTCTAACATTTAGGGTAGAGTATTTGACAACATAAAATTAAATAGCAATTTTCCTTGGTGGTTGGATTTTATTATTTACGAGAACAATCTCGGCATTCTGCGTTATGGGAGAAAAGCTTACTTTAATTTGATTTTATTTTTCCTCTGTATTGAAGACTGAACTATAGATATCTGTCATTGATGGCTGATTCGGATTGGTGGAGAGCAAAAATAGATTGATAAAGAGTGAGACGGGGGGAGAAAAGAAAAAGAGAAATCTATATTTCAGGTCTTTTATCGTTTGTGGCGTTGAGGCTGAGGGCAAATGATGAAGGACAGGCTAAATGTGGCAAGTGAACAAAGCCTCACTCTGGCACCATTAGTGTCTGGGACTCATCCCTTCTTCACTCTCTCTCACTGTCTCTCTCCCCTTTTCTCTTTTTCTTTCCTTCCTCCTTCTAAATGGGAACATAATAATTGAAGATTCCACATCTTGAAACGAAAACCCTTGGGTAGGTAATTCAAGGCTTATTACTGAAGGCCGGGCCATTTTTCTGCTTTCTAAGCATTAAAGGGTTATTTTGTGTTCCTGCAGATGGGAGAGGGATAACCATTATGAGAACAAAGCATCCAGATAATGGAGAATGGGGCTAAAAATAAGGCAATCCTCCTCTCGCCGTGGGGGACCACTGGTCAGTATCTCTGTCAGACTGCAGCTAACTTCCTCCCAGACTACTTCAGGACAAGCCGTTTTCTGTTGGGACACATCCATGCTGCAGACTTATACACACCCACACACATACAACAGCTCACTCACCTGCCACTTAATTGACTTATCAGTGTCTGGGACAAATTACGGAAGTGGAGGAGAGTAAAGGGAAACTGAGAGATGGAGGAGACGGAGCGGCCCACATCCGTGAAGGACTCCAACCTGTATATGGGTCAAAGTGACAGGCCTGCTCCTAGTTCTCAGATGTCTGAGATTTGCCTAAGAGCTGCTCCCTAATTGAAGGAGATTAAGATAGGCTGACAACGGAGCTGGCTCCCCCAAATTGAAATGCTGTAATCCATTAGTTTTCATCAGATGGGACAGTGCAGGGGTGGGTGAGGAGTAGGGCTGGATGGTGTGGGCCACCAGGAAAAGATCTCTAATGAAGTGTCAGCATAGGCCTGGAGACTACAGACAGGCCTCTAGTTTCACGCTGGCAAGGCAAATGGCTCTCACTAGTCGCCTGCCAATCTTGATCAGGATACAGTATATCAATACTTTTACATTTGATTCTGCACAAGTGTGTGCGTGCTTCCTATTATGGGGATTTTTAATATGTGTGCAAGCTGAGGAAACTGAAAGCTTGCCACATTAAGATATTGTGTAAAGTTTCTTTTCACTGGACAAAAATACTGATCTGTAGTCCTCGCAGTATGTAGTTGATTTTGTGTTTAGCTGTGCGTGACACGTGTGTTAAGTTAGTATATCAGCTGTATCAGTTCTCCGGTATCATTGGCTGGGCTGGGTGACTGGGGGGGGGGGGGGGCGCGAGGGCACTAAGTGGGCGACAGCCTGGGCCAAGACGGATTTGTTTTCAGCCTGTTCATTCAAGCCCATTCACTCCTTTTCCCCTCGCAGAAAGGGACCCTTTGATGGAGGAGATATTTAGTTCTCAGGCGGCTGGTTTGGCACTGACTGGAGCTGGGGCTTATTTGAAAGGGATCTTCCTGCCCCGGTTGTCTCCAACCCCCCACCTCCTGTAGGCGAGCGGAGGGGAGCGGAGCACGACAGACAGACAGCCCCACAGCAGCCCACCCACACTAAATTAATTCTGACAAGGAACTTAAGATAACGTCAAAGCGCTGACTAATCGCAGGATTGGGTTTCTGTAAGTCAGGGAGCTGTGAAATGTGCCATCATATCTAATAAAAGACCTCCAGTTGCTCTCTTTCTCTCTCAGCAGTGGTGAAGGTTGGGGGGAGTGCGGTTGCGGTGTCGACTGTCTAGCTGAACCGGGCTGAAAAACAATTACATTTCACTTCGGCAGTGAAAGTGTGTGTATGTGTGTGTGTCGCTTAGGGTAAGATGATTGACATGTTTGTCAAGAGGCCTAAAGAATCCTTTCCTCCTAGTTTCCTCTGCTTGTTTTCTCATTCTGTGGGTCTTTTGTTGAATTCTGCTCCAGGGTTTTTGCCATTAAGTGTTTGTCCATTGTCGTCTTCACTCAGAAAATTGAATGGTTTTATTTTCTGTGACTGCTCTGTTTTCAACCCATTTTTACCCTCCTCTTCTCTCATACTCCCTCTGTCTCTTTCCTTGGCATCTGAGCCGCTGGCAGTGGAAGTCATCAGGTTCGGAGCTAATCCCGCCAAGTTGATTAGGCTGCAGGTAGCATTCACACTGGCGGGCAAAAGGTCACCACATTGTAGAGAGCTGGATGGACTTCTTGACACAGATCATCCACATTGACTTTATAACTTACAGCACAAGGCCTTAAGGAGTGGTAATTGAAAGGCGAGAGTAAAGAAAAGAAAATTAGGAAAGTAAGAGTTGTCAGGAGAGAGCAAAGAAAAAGGAGAAATAACGAGAGAAAAGCTGTGCAGTCAAGGCTTGAAAATATATCTGAAGAACCAAGCGTTGTTGCTGTAGCCATTAAAGTACATTGTTTTATCGAGTGGAGGCAAGAGTGAGATGATTGGGAGTGGAACTAGAAAAAGAGAAGTGTAAAAGCCATTCTGCCCCCTGTCTTAGTCTGTGGCTTCATATTGGTTTCAAGTCAACAATCTATTTTTGTTGTGTCCACATACATGTGTAACACTGAGTCCCAGGCTATCAATGTTGAAAGGCAGCTTAATTTGTCATCAACTTTGTTGTAAAACTGAGTAATAAGAGAAAAGTTCACAGTGTAGTCCACTCACATTTTGTCTTTTTAATGAACTTCAGAGAGTTGGAGAAAAGTGAGCTACAGATGGAAGGCCATTTGAAACCTGCTGTCTATTTAAAGTCCTGGGGTGGAGCCCTGAACAAACATCCATGTTTATGACATACAATAAACACACAGTGCTCTGTGCAGCCATTCACACAAAATGTAAACTTTCTAACTTTGGGATTTGTTTTTTTAGATGTGTATTTTTTATCTTTTTTTTTTTGTCAACCTTGAGTGGTTAAAAAAAAAAAAAAAAAGGAGAAGGGGAGTGTTATTGTGTTAAGTATACTTACCAGAGCTACATTTCCTCAGAAACTCATTGCTATACTCTCCTCGGAGAAAGCAAAGCCAGAGGTCACACAAACAAACCAGCATCTCAACAGTCTTTTGTGTTGTTTAAAGTGGTGTCTATTAATTTTACACACAGTGCCGTCAGCGATCCTGAGCCGTGCCGGCTTTGCTTGGACCTTGCTGAAGCTGTGTTTTACAGCTAGTGAGCTTTGGGCAAGCGTAGTCAAGAGTTGCTGCAATCACCCAATATGTCACAAGGCAATGTCTTTCCTATACAATAAGCAAAAAATAAAAAGTAGGAACACGCACAGTAATACAGAATCACAGACACACACACACACACACACACACACACACACACACACACACACACACACACACACACACACACACACACACACACACACAGGATGAAACATGGTAAAGGCCTATTTTAGTGAACAGTTTGATTGCTCTCCACTTGTGTAACAAACATTGCCTGGCATCAAATCACTCCAAACACACAAAAAACACCCACTTTATAATCAGGATTCCTGTCAGTCAGCACATTGGTGTCAAGAGAATAAAGTGAGATGTATCATCTGGCCTGCATAAAGAAGAGGAAAAGAGTGAGAGAGGAAGGTAGTTAATGAGAGAGAGAGAGAGAGAGAGAGAGAGAGAGAGAGAGAGAGAGAGAGAGAGAGAGAGAGAGAGAGAGAAAGAGAGAGCAATATCATTAGACAGTGTTCAATCTAGAGGATAGCGGTTTGTAACAGTCTATAACATTTTATCCCCTTGCGTTTTTCCCCTCTGAAACCAAAGTGTGTCAGATTGAACGGTTATTTAATGTGTTGCCATTGGAAGACATCTGGATGCGTTCATGGCCCAGGAGCAGGCAGGAGGCAGTTTATAGGCCTGGGTTAGGGGATGAGCTGTCTGATGGGGAAATGGCACTTTGGCTTTGTATCATGGATATTAACACACGCACACACACATATTTGGGAGACATAGATGTAGGTGTGCAACTAAAAAAACATTTTAATTTTCCACTAAATAGTTGTTTGAGTATTTGATGAATCATTTATTCTGTAAAATGTTGTGACAAGTTCTAATTGCAAGTTCACACAAAAAAAAGTTATGCATTTAAATTTAACCTGTCAATACACATCTATGAACAAAATAGCTGCATTCACAACACAACTCCAAAATATGTTTAATTATGCAGGCGTGTAGGTCCACACACACACACACACACACACACACCCACACACACTGTCTTGCATATCCAAATATATATGCATTGATTTGCATGGAAATGACTAAACATGTCGAGCCCAAAGATGTCATTTCTAATCTGTCATATTAAAGAGGAAACTGAATAGGTGATGCCGTCTGTTAAAATCAAAAGAGCGGTGTTTGTGTATGTGTGCGTCTGTCTGTGTGTGTGTGTGTGTGTGTGTGTGTGTGTGTGTGTGTGTGTGTGTGTGTGTGTGTGTGTGTGTGCGTGCATCAAGGGAACGAGTAAGACATGAGATGGCAAGAAGTGTGTGTCTCAGATGCCTGCCGATGCCTGTAATGCCACTTCACACCAGATGCTTAGCACACACTCGCAAGCTGATATATCGATGTCTGTGTTCATTACTGTTGATGCTTCTGTATGTGTCTTTTCACAGTACAGACACCGAATGAGAGTGAGCGAGAGCCGAATGTGACATGGTGTGTACGTCTGCGTGTATTTTCAACATGGTGTCTATGTGTCTGTATGACTGCACTGTGACTGGTTTGTTATTTGTGACTGTGCCTACTGGGGTGCAGCAGCAGCGTCTTAACTTGATTATGTTTGAATGACTGGGTGATACTTAATGTCTCAACTGTCACCTTTTCAGCATGAAAACACTCCATTTTTTAACAAAAAATACTGTAAAGTTGAATCAAAATTTGGTTTTAAGTGTCAAATTTCTACATACTTTATTATTCTCTGTTGTTGTCAGGATGGAATATTTGCTGTTTTAGAGCTATTCCCCACGCAATATTATAAATTGCCATTTATTTTGATGAGTGTTTTACTCTTGTTCACTGAGCTTGTATACAATTTCACAGTCCTCCTCAGACTTTCACGATGCATCTCCTCTTCACTCAGCATTGAACAGCAGCTGAAGGAGCTCCAGGCCAAAATGGGAGACTCCCGGGCAGGGGAGCGTCCACCGAGTCCTACCGAGTGTCTGCAGTGGTTTAACCTCAGAGCGCAAAGCAGTCTCAAGCCAGGACATCAAGAGCTTATGGACTTCTTCAGAGCTCTGGTAATGCGTCAGGATAATAAAAACAATGACTGACGATGATTATCATCATCATCATCATCATCATCATAGTACTACTTATGTCAAATATTTTACAGATAAACTGAAGCAAAATGTTTTTTTTCCCTCTAAACTGAGAACTCTAAAAGACTGATAATAGATGGTGGTTATGATCATAATGATTTATTCAATCTGCACTATAGCTTTAGTTTCCCACTTAACTGTAATGTCCTTCCCTTTATTAATTGTAGCTATCTGTTGAATTGCAGCCCTGTTTATTTACAACCCCTTCAGATCAGACATTATACTGCATTGTCTCATATTTTCAGGTAATTTCTTTCTTCATTCAGTGAAATTAACATCCTCATTCCTCTGCTCCATTCAGCAACAGTACCTGAGATCCAAAGAGGAGGCGAAAGAAGAGGTGACACTGCAACTACTGGTTAATCTGTCTGCCCAGTGTGGTGTCTGCTTCCCTTGTACCCCCTCATCATCCTCTCTCCACCATCAACCAACTGCCTCCTCCATCCACTTGGTACATACAGTCAGAGATGACACTTCAGCAGAGGTAATGAACCATTTTTGAACCAGTTCAATGTTTCTTTATAGTATTTAATTTATTGTTGGGTTAATTCATTTAATGTAGGATTTGTCTGCCGAGTGCCCCAAAATAGAGATATACATATATTTGCTGCACTTTACCTGAGCTACACTGTTAACCACAAAAAGTAAATACTCGGTTACCTTCTATGTGGTGTTTCTGATCATCTTTTTATTTCCTTAAGATCCAGGAGGCGTGGGATGATGTGCGTCTCCAGCTGCGCCGCTACCTGTCGGAACAGCTGTCTTCCCGCAGCCCAGAGCATCCTGGACCCAGACAAATTTTCACTCTGTCCATCCTTGAAAGGGTCCACTATTTGCAACAGATGTTCTTCCTTTATCCAGAGTGTGAGGTGCTCACACATTACCAGGTGCAGTAAAATATTAAATAATACAATAATCAAAAATCTAGTGAAATATCACATATTTTTCTTTATAAATACAGTTTCGATTGGTGTTCAAACATTTATATGAGTGTTTTTCCACCATAGTTTGGCCATAAGACATATTGCTGTTTTCTTAAATTCCAAATTAACATTGTAAATTTGATGTACCAATATAATGCAGTAATGCACCAGTGATTACACAGTAATGATATACTATTTTTATTTTATTTATCCAGGGCCTAAGACGGCAACATGTGCAGGGTATTCTCCAGTCAACCCTCTGCTCCAGCCCAGGCGGTGAGACCGGCTTTGACAGACTGGCTATGAGTTTCTCCCACGTGGTTCCAGTTCTGACCCAAGCCCTCACGGAGGAGCTCCATGTCCTTTCCAGACTAGCAGAACCCCACACGATCCTTGGTTTTCTTAATGCAGCCTACCTCAGCACTGTGGCCCAAGAACTGACCTCCCTGATGGAGAGAGAATGTGAGACAGCCCAGAGGGACAACACTGCACTGAGCAGCAAGATCAAAAAATATTCAGCCAAGTCCCGGGCAACCGTAGGTAAGTGATATTTTTAAGAATCTGATTTATTTATTCTTTCAACTTGGTCTGTTTTTTTTTTTTTTTTTTCTCCCTGAACGGGGTTAGTGCTTCTCAAAGTTTATTTAGATGAGACTTATTACTGTTTCTTTCTTCCATTTCTACCTTCTTTCCTTTCCGCCTACTGCTTATTGTTACCCAATAAAGGCAATTTCTTCCCTCCCTACCCTCCATTTTTTGTTTTCTGTTACTTTCCAACTACAGTGTGTAGCAATCTGAGCCAGAGCCAAGGCCTCTGTAAGCGACTGTCAGTAACTGCTGTTCCTATTGCAATTACTTTCTTTTTACTGCCCTCTTTCTTGTCTGCCATTCTTTCCCCTTTGCCAACAGAAAGAGAAGTGCAGTATTTCCAGGGCCAAGATTTCCTTTGAAACTACTTCTAAACTGTATTTATCACAAACTGTAGTGCATCCATGACTGAAATAAGCCCTGATCCCAAATACGACCAAGGTCTGTTCCACAGTGTGTTTAAACCAGAGTTAATTCACTTCCTTGAAGTGCATTGAACCCAAGGCGATGTGTGCTGTGTCATCTTGGCCGATGGTATATTTTGCGTTAATAACCGTAGCTCCGCTGTCCTCTTCACAGGAAGTTTATTAAAACATAACAAGGGCAGAGCAGCAGCAGCAGCAACAGCAGCAGCACCAGCACCAGCACCTTCATACAACCTCATGGCCTTACAATGGAGACGGGAAATTTATTAATCTTAACCTTGCACTAAATTTTGAGCAGTGTTACAATCGTGTAGGGAAAACAACAGGGGGTTTAGAAAGAGCAGGAATAAGAGCAAGGTTCAACATTCTCTTGACCTTGTTACACAGTGGAATGGTATTGAAGAGATAAAAACATGAACGAATACTTTAATTATTTGCCATTAATGCAGAATATGTCACTTTCATGGAACAAGCAGTGATTTTATACACTGAGACCAGAGAAGAGCAGGGACCTTCACACACTGTGTCACTTATGATACTTAATTCCCCTAATATTCTCTTTGTTTCATATTGGCCTATTTACAGCTTGCTGAGGGTAAAGATTGAAAAAAAAAAAAAGTGTGTGTGAGCCATTGTTTACTTTTTCAAAAATCGTGCACATGTCAGCTTCCCTACGGAACAGGGAGAGGAGTGCTTTTGTATCTGCCATTCTTCGATAAACACACCACCAGCCTCGCTTCTTTTTTTCCCCTCCCTCCTTCCCTCCATCTCTCTCTTTCCATCTCCCTCTCTGGTTTTTACTTTCCCTCTCCTTAAACGTGAGATGAGAGGAGGCAGCCAGGATAATTGGCCATGCGTCAGTTGGTCTGTTTGATCACGTAACGCGGCGGAGGCTACACACCTACGTGCCGCTCAACAAACCGTCAAATGTAGCACCGGAGGCAGAACACGGCTCCAAAGGGAGCGAGGGACCCGTGCTGTGTAATGATGGTAAAATGGAGCAGTTTTGCCTGTGCTGGTTTTACTTATGTGTTTGTGTGTGTGTGTTTGACTATCAGCTGCAACACAGCTTTGAGGGCTACAACTGGGATTACATTTTTGTGTTGTTCATGTTTTAAGTCCCCCCCAAAAAGCTCAGGAACCCACATATCCACCATCCAAATGCCCGTGGCTCCTAAAGAGCCAAAGCTTGAACATTAATGCATAATCTGCTTTCACACTTTACTGTCTATACTGTATGCTACGCCCATAATTGTCAAGACAATTATGACAGTGGTAAAAAAAAAAAAAAAAGTGATTCTATTTTCATAAGCTTCCAATGACTCCTTAGATCTCTCCCTCCTTCCCTGCTGTGTTATTGTTTATTTCTGAAGTAGAGGCAGGCGGTAGGTATATTTTGATAAGAGCCATGCCTGGGAGACTCTGTGGGCTCCCAGGGGAGCAGCGCTGTCTGTAGCATCAGCCACTGTCAAACCACTGAACCATTTAACAGCGTTCACAGCAAGATCTGTCTCCTCTTTTAACCCCACCGACTCAAAGGCAGGCTCTGACATTGTACCGAGACAGATGTGAAGGGTCTCAGCCCCCACCCCACCTCCCACCCCACTCCTTTTCCTTTACTCCATCTCTCCCACATCGACTTCCTCCCCCTTTTTTCTTTTCCCATTTTCCTGTAGTTTTCCATGTGTAATGGGGTGGACAGTGAGACCGGGGAGTGTGCAAGACAGGTTGGTTGGTCAGGAACAATACAGGCTTTAGACCTCGCTAACACACCTCACTGAGTCTGCAGGGAAGTGGGTGGGCAGAGTCGTCGTGTTCAGATCTGTATGTGTGTGTTTTGAATTTTGCCAAAATATAGAAAACTCTGGTATTTACATTTTCATATCTGTGCCATTAGCTCCATAGAGTTATGTTGCAATAAATGTTATTTCCTATTAGTTACACTTTTAATACTTTTTAGAATTTCAGATTCTTTAAATTTATGATTTTCTTCAGTAAAAGTTGCACTTGATTTGAAAATTTTTCACACTTTTTCCTGAACAATGTAGATAGTTATCGCTCATGTAACAATAAGAGATATTAGTGACCAGAATGTAAAAGAACCGAAATATAGATTTCATACTCTAAAATGCAATTCATAAGCACAAAAACACCAATACTACCAAAAACCTTTCCTTTATTAACTTGCTTTGACCTTTTATTTATGGCCTTAACACATGCATGTGTGGCTATGTTGAAGGACATGTGTTCATACCCACTTAGTTTGTTTTCAATTACCTTCGAGCCTGTCATCTGCACGTGTGCCTATTTGTCTCTGAGTCGATGCTAGTGTGCGTGCGTGCACACTAATTGCTGGCTTACTTAGAAAATTGTGTGATCAAGAGTCATTTAATACCTCCCTTTTAAAAATGCATCATTAAATTTCCATATGGCATCAGTAATTTGCATACGTATGCATAGGAGATCCGTGTTTTTGTAGGACATCAAAAGCTTTCATTCCAACTTCTCTGCATACACACTTACAATTTATTCCCTAACAATCGACCACAGGGGTGAAGTCGAGGTTGTGAAATTCTGTTCAAACACTGTGCAACCCCATTCTGATAGCACTGATTTGAATTCCATTTCCACTAATTTTCCCATATGACGACGTCGGCAGCTCCCTATAGATAAAAACGGATTGAGTTTGAACATGTATAGCAAGCACATTCACCACCACCGCACACCCCTCCTCGCCCTTTCTGGCTCTTTGAACTCTTTCTTAGAGAAGGCGCAGCAGCCTATTCAGTGGGGAGAAAGGTTCTGTAGTGACGCGAGATAGCTAGGCTGAGGCTCTGACTGGCATTGGAGGTGCTTGTGGGGATTGAGGCTACTTGGGAATGGCGTTTGTTAATATTTAATAAGAGCAGCTCCTCACTAGATCATATCTCTGCCTGAGTTTATACACACTGTCAGCCAGGGACGTGCACCCGCATGCTGCCATGTAATTATGGGCTAGGTAGGGGGTTTGTGTGTGTCACTGTGTACATGTGGGCACATCTCTTTGCGTGATGCTTACAGTTTATGGATGATGTTTTTATATGCTGCTCTCTTCTTGTCCTTGTGGATGATGAGAAGGCCTTGTTTAAGAAAGTTACGACACAGAGTACATGGTTGTTTACTAATCTTAATGAGAAGAGCTGGGTCTTTGCTCTCTGGTTGTGTTTATTTGTGTGTGTTTGTGTGTGTGTGTCAGCATTCATTTTCTCTAAATCATAGCTCCAATGAATTTGCAGAAAAGAATATGTTTCATGGCCCTTGAGAATGTGTATTATGCGTGCCATTTATTTCTTTCCCCATTTTCCTCAGAGTGGTCACAATGGCTTTTGTGTATCACTCTTGAACAGCTCAAGGATATGAACATTTTCCTGGCACCTTCTATTGAGAAAGCACAGACAAAAATGGCTGGCTTATTGAGAGCAGCCAGCACTTCGTGATGAAGAGTCAGTGTGATTCGCCGAGGGCTTGAAAACAATAATGCGAACAAGGGCACTAAACAAGTGGGATTTAATGAAATGCTCCCATCAAGACAATGCATTCTTTCGGGATCTTCATCCAGGCTACTCGGTTCAAGTACGCAGAGGAAGCCAGAGAAATCTTAACCCCTATCTCACTGTCATTGCCCTGTTCACCAC
The DNA here is from genome assembly GCF_022577435.1 of Embiotoca jacksoni. Classification (NCBI taxonomy): domain Eukaryota; kingdom Metazoa; phylum Chordata; class Actinopteri; family Embiotocidae; genus Embiotoca; species Embiotoca jacksoni. The sequence continues at coordinate 15,687,809 of NW_027185436.1, read as the reverse complement.
AAAGAGAGCCAAAAACAAAGACAGACACAGAGGAGGATAGAAAAACAAATTTAAGGCAGAGGAATGTTAGCCCTGCTTTTCTATCACTAACAAAAACACCACCATCACAAGTACACCTCCTGCTTAGGAAAGTAACTTAATTGAGATATCATGTATTGTTACTTTCTCCATCTGTGAAGGCCAGGTGGCCCCTGCTGTGGCCTGGTTGGACAGCACCCAGGGAAAAGGCCACAAGAGACCAGGGCCTGGGCGGTTTGTGTGTGTGCATGTGTCAGAGTGTATATTGGGGAATCACAGTAGGAGGCCTCCCATAATAAGGCTGTCTGAGTGAGCAGTGGGCCGCAACTGACGACGAGGACCCCAGCTGTCACAGGGCCTAGCAGGCGGTCCGCAGTGGCTCGTAGGCTCCTTCTAGCCACATACACACTGATACAAGCACAGACGTACCCCAACGCGCCCACACGACCCTGCTTGACACCCTATGAGATGAACACAAGGAGGCCTGGATACATAGGAAACAAGTGCACAAAAAGAAACACACAGAACTGCTACTGCGTAGCATTACAACCCTACAGTAAATCCCAATGTTAAGAAGGAAGTGATGCACAGTACTCTCACACACATAGACACAAGATCAGGGCAAGCCCATTTTGATATTTAAGTCCCTGGGTATGTTGGTTAACATTTGTATCACTGTGGATCCCAAACAGTATGATAAGAAATGTAGGAGAAACTTAGAGTTGTGTGGAGTCATTTGCAGTTGGTGCTTTGTTTTGTATTTTCAAAGTTTGTGTGAACTGTTCAGTTCAGTCATTTTTAAAACTGGTTTATGTTCCAGCAAGTTTCTATTTGTAGACAGGATATATTTTGTTCCAGTTTGCATTTTAGTGTCCAACCAGGCAACTTTGCCCTACGGAGTACAAAAAGGTCAATAGGGGTCTACAGGTCTTGAGGAATACTATCGTATATCCGGACAAAAAAAGATGTTGTATTAAGCTTTTTGCTGCTCCAAAGTGAGCTGTGCCTTGTCTGAAAAAGTGCCTTAATTGCTTTAATTTAAAGGAATGCTGATATCACTCAGGACAACTTTGCCTATGGAGGACCAAAAAGGTCAATACAGGTCTACAGGTCTTGAGGAATCCTACTGCATATGTAAAAAAAAAAAAAACTTGTACAAAGCATTTTGTAGTTCCAAAGCAAACTGGGCAGTGTCTGCAAAATTGCCTTTGTGAACCTTAATTTGAGGGAATGCTGATGTCAGAAAATTAAAAAAGTGTCTGTGCACATTTAAGGAGAAATGAGCTAACCATACCTCTATATCCATATATTCAACTCTGCTTGCTATATTCTCTTATATAAACACACAATGAACTGTTGTGGTAATTCTGCACCGTGGGTAATATATTGAATAAAAGAGACAATATCTGTATTTCTGCTCAATTGTGATACATCAGTGGCATAATCTTTTTCTTAACATACCTGTGCAGATGATACCCAAATCTTCGTTACTTTCAAACCCACAGCATTAAACGAGTTGATGAACTGATATATCAGCATTGACTTAAAAAAAATACAAACAAATCAAAAGTGATCGTTGCCAGCACACAGAATAGCAGAACGTTAGTGTGAAGCTTGATTCTTTGTCACTGGACAGAAACCTGAGTGTCACTCTGTTCTCATAACATCAGTTACCACCTCAGTCTTATTTATCTGAAGATTAAAGTCAGAGGATTCATGTCCAGACAGATCTCAAAGCAGATCTATGCTTGCAAAAGTCTCTTTTCATTGAAACGCTAATACAACTGCAGCTTCTCCTACTTTCAATTTCCTGGATCTTAATAAAAACAGAGATACAAAAAAGTTACCTACCTTTATTTAAAAAAAAAAAAAAAGTATCTCAAATTCAGGTTTCTGCATTTTTTTGCAATATGTAAAGCACCGCCATTTCCCAATATGTAAGGTGTACTAAAATCACATTATCTTCCAAAATTCCCCTTTCCTAAGCAGTCTGGATCTAATGAAACCAAATGCTCAGATCACCTGTAGAGGGGGTTGTACGCCACAAACATCTGCACAAACACAGAAAACTTGTATTCACATATTCACATGTAATCACATGATAAGAGACTACAGGACAGTGTGGCAAAGGAGAGGCAGATCACCCCTCTGATGGTCTGATTTACACTACAGAGGGACAGAATGAAGGAAAGAGGGGAAAATGAGGGACAGAGGATGAGAGAGGGAGAGATGCTCTGCTGGAGAGAAATTAAATCAGTGGCTAAATTATTGCATGATTGCCCATTCCCCAAAGACTTGGGCATCATTTGGAAGAAAGTGTCTAATAATTGGTTTTCGGCCATGTCAGACACATGCAATTCCCCCTACTAATGGCTCTGTTAGGAAGAACTGGGCCTCTTGGGTCAGAGAAGGACAGAAAATAGCCAGTCGGCAAAAAGCGCCCTACACCCTTGTCCTTTTTTCCCCTCAGATAAACGAGGGAATGAGACAGAAAGAGCGAGACACGGAGAAGGGGAGAGATGGCAAGAAGGAGAGAGTGTGTGTGTGTGTGAGCGAAGAGGAAATGAAGTGGCAATAAGTGCAGCCAAAGGGGAAATGCTCTTCACCGTGAGTTTAATACATCAGACTGGGGATTTGGCAGCCCGCCACACAGCAATTGTTTACCTTTTTGCTCACTGGCTGCATCTGTTCTGTTTTGTAAACGGCACTAAACTATTCGCCCGTAAACACCGGAATCAATAACAACTGCTAAGGGAATTCCCTTATCCCGCCCCTCCCTCTCTCCCTCTCTCCCCCTCCCTCTCAACCCAATGTTTTTATCCCTAACCACCACCCCTTTCCTTCCCCAAGATCTCCTCCTCTCTCCCCGCTCTCTCTGTTCGCTGCCAGTCAAGAGCAGTGTGTGTGTGTGTGTGTGTGTGTGTGTGTGTGTGTGTGTGTGTGTGTGTGTGTGTGTGTGTGTGTGTGTGTGTGTGTGTGAGAGAGAGAGAGAGAGAGAGAGAGAGAGTGTGTGTGTGTGTGTGTGTGTGTGTGTGTGCTGTGGAACTGGTGGAACCCACAGAGACAAGTAGAAGACTGATGGCTTGCCAAAAATACCTGCTCTGTTTTGTTTTTTTTTCCTTTTTGTGTTACATTGCTGTCATTATTAAAAGGTACAAACTAAAACTGGCCACTGTAGACCAACAGAGTTTTGTATTTTCAGACATTTCATTCCACCTGAAATATGGAATGAATCTTTCATGTTCCACATAAAAAAAATTTAAAAAAAAACACACATTATGCTTACCAACATATGCTTTTTGCTTTGAGGGATTTTGATACGATACCTACTGCTTTTATGGTTATCACGGCAATATGGCTTACCATTTATCTTTATGTTTATGAGAACGTCCTCTCACTCCTGTGTCATGTGGAGGAGCTCTTATATAGACATAATTTTTGCCCTGTGTTCAGCACCAGCTCCTCCCTTATTGATTCTCAGTACATTGACCTTTGGTTGAACTCTTCTGGCTGCTAGTGCCCTTCCTCATTCTGCTCTATAAGACATGCTATGTACTATGCTATATGACACACCTGGGTGCTTTTAAGCACACCCTCTCCATCAACTGGCTATGGAAGCCTCCATTTGGCCTCACTGTTGTGACAAAGGGATAATGAGGTTTAGATGGCTATGTACTAGACTGGGATGGCTATAGGGCTATTTGGCTAAGGAGACAACTATAAATACCTATATAGCCTGTACGGCAGAGCCCAATGAAAAGCTGAGGCGCAGTACTGCTAAACATCAAGGTCATGTGCAACTATTTAGAGTATGACTTACTGTGCAAGCGAAACACACATAGGGTCACAGATTGAGGGGATGAATTGAATGAATGGCACGAACGGAGCGAGACAGAGCTGAAGCTCTGGAAGAGGTGATGCTCCACATGAAGTGGAGGTGAATAGTTGCTGGACTCAGATAAATGCCCCAGAGAAGGTGGAAATGGGGGCAAAGGGGTTGTGGTGATAGCGTTTTAGAGAATTCTGTGGCTATGTGGCTATCTCTTGTGTCCTGTCTCATCCGGTTTACATTGTTTACTCTTGAGTTGTTGACAACTTTAGTTTGTCCCTGCATTAGGCATCGAAAGCTCTTGATTTGCTGGTGACTTCAGAAATAGACAAGATTGGTGGTGCGTGTGTGAATGTGCAAGATGGAGCTTGAGGCTGGCACATGGGTGTCAAGCAGGTCACGCGTGTACACATGCAGCACGAGGTAGTTTCTCTCGCACAGACTCCCACTGGACCCCATTACAGAGGAGCCGCTGAGCTGCAGACCCATGCAGCTTAATTACGCACACAAACAGAAACACAAGCACACACATTTTAACACACCCTAAATAATTACACAGCTATTCACTTGCGACTTCATACATGCATGCACACACACTTGCACATAAATACATGTATACACGCAAACAAACTTGAGGTCAGAGCATATTCCATGGTGACCAGAGTCTGGTTGCAGTGTGACAATTATCTTGCGAGACTGACATGTGCAAATGTGTGTGAAAGTGTCTCCTACAAATCAAGTTATTCATAATGACCTGCATTACATGCACATAAACATGTGTGTACACACCCGACAGACACAAACACACAAAAACTCATTGACTCTCACTCATTAACACTGATGTAAACATACACAAGCCCCCCCACACACCACATCAAGTCAAACCTCATGCATGATTAAACCAGGCATCCTTGGGGACAGTGTGTTGTCATATTGTCAGATTTTGTTTAACAATATAGCACAATTACATTAGGATCCAGAGGCAATAATGTTACAATTATTGGAAAAGGACCCCCCTCTTCTTTCCATCTCAGCGCTCAATCATCTCGGAGCTTTCAGAGTCAAGGCTAATACTGAGCTCATCCATTCCCACATGCCTTTGCAGTGGAGGAGCTCATTTAGGCGGACACACAAAAGTATTTGTGCATGTGTCTGGGAGTATGGCAACGCATCTCCCAGCCGCCCATTCTCCAGCTTAATGCGGAACATCCCCCGGGTGATGGCTTTGGCAGCCTCCAAAATGGGAAATCCATATTTGCCGAGGGGGTCATCGGCGGGTTAGGGGGAGAAAAGTTTTGTGCTGAGAGAGAAGGATGTTCATGTGTGACTTCTCAGGGAGCAAAGTTTTGCATATTTTTTCACTGCCTCTTTGTTTATACTGCGTATTGGGAAAACATGAATGGGTCGATATTTATAAGAGGTGTCGTGCGAGGCAAGACTTGTGGAGGGGGGTGTTTTCTGATGAGTGCATGTAGACGGGGAGGTTGGGCTGAAAACCTATTTTCATGAAACTGTTTGTTCCTTCCCTGAACTGTAAACTTTCGTGCATCTTTCAGTCAGTCATACATTCGCAAGCATATGCACTTTTATTTGATTTTTTTTTTTCTTGTTTCCCCCTTTGCAGCACCAATGGAGCTTCCCATGAAAAGTAGGAGCTTCAGTTTGACCTCCCACCAGTTGAGGGCCTTAACCCAGCTGGCTTGCACCCTGCTGGGCTTTGAGAGCGAAGTGAAGGATCTGGTCACGAACATGACCTTCATTAACTGTACAGGAGACACTCCCTGTGTTAAAGGTACAACTTGGCTTCTCTAAAATGCACACATACACTCACATGTATCTCTAAAGACAGTGAATTTACCTTTACATTGTTTCTTGTCTGTGATCTTGATGGCATAAACTGTACTTTGCATTCTACATTTTAAAATTATGAAATATTTTCAGACTGAATATTCTTAAACTCCTAAAAATTTCTGGACCAATATAGTAATAATGGTAATTCCCCACGAGAGTTTTGGCCTGACAGTGTGCATAAACAGCAACACACACACACACACACACACACACACACACACACACACACACACACACACACACACACACACACACACACACGAGAGAGTTGTGATTGAAGACATGTTATTTTGGTTTGGAAACTATTTGGGGCGTTGTATAAGCCTTTAGTATCCCTTTCCTCTCTCCCCTTTGAACTGCCACTACAGAGATGTTAAATGAAAGCTTTTGGTGCATGGAGTAATTTCCATAAAGGTTACATTTACAAAAACAAGACTTGCAGAAAGGCTCAATTTACAGAGAGGTAAACAGCCTTTAAAGGGCAGTTATCCAAATCATTAATTCCAGGCAATCAAACGGCTTAATTACCAGAAATTCATCAGATGGGCTTAAAGGTCAAAAAGTGATGCGCTTGCTGCTTCCTCCTTCTTCCATTGCATGCGGTCTTGTTCGGCTAAATTGCCTCGCCTGGGGTCTTACTCTTCGCCTTCTGATTAGGAAACTGTGGCCTTGATATTCATGCTTTTTAATTGCCACCCAACCCAACATCCTATATACTTGTCTTCATGCCACCCCCCTACACTCCCCCATCTCTCCACACACCCGCACCATATCCCCTTATGGAATTACACCATATGGTTGATACTATTTGGGTTCAAATCAAATCTAAACCCCAAATTTAGACTTGAAAATCTATCACTGTTAGCATCTTCTTTCTACTCCCTTTGAGGCATGTACAGTTATACTCTGGTCACTGTGTGAGGGAAGAGATAAGCAATTAATTTAACACAATTTATTATGCTTGATATGTAAATATCCATGCTAAATAATGCATAGACTTGAAAAATGCTACAAACTATCACAACATACGGCTTAATTTTCAAATTCATTTTTTGTATCATTGTTGGTGCCTGGAAAAAAATTCCCAAATATGATTTGAGAGCTTGACCAAGCATAGTTACTGCACCTTAGCTGTATTGCACAATATTTTCAATATATTTCCTTTAGGCATCTTGAAAAAGAGCAGAGAGGATTCAGAGATGCCAACAGAAGGCAAGAAATCCACTGCAGAAACGCTTTTCCACACAAAAGAGGTGAGACTTTTGCATGTGTTCCTTGCGCAAAAGTTGCTATTCTGTTACAACCATTCAATGTCATCCAGGCTTATTATCCTTTTCTATAATTACAAAGAGGAAAGATCATTTGTAGAAGTGAAATGGTGAAATATTCCCTTCAGCATTCACACATTAATTGGCTGTTGGCTCATCTCCTGTTTTTCAGGCACAGGTTCTGGAGTTTAACTGGAGGTCGGCTTTTAGGGGACTCGTCCCTCACATGGAGCATTGTGTTAAAGTGGTGGTGGATGATGTTTCTGCCAAGAATCTACACCAAGAAGAGGCCTTACATTCTTCTGGACACACCTCTGTCACCTTGAGCCCCATTACTGGACAAACTGTCAGCACTCCCAGCAACCCACAACTCAAAGAAGATTCTTTCTACACCTACTCAGAGAGAGAGACTCCTAAAATGATAGCCAAGGTACTGTTGGATATAAAGTGTAATAGAAACATATTTGTTTTTATGTCTCTGTACTGGCAACAGCTGGGGCAGGAGGCATTATGTTTTTGCTTTGTCACTCTGTCCGTTCATCAATGCTTGTGAATGCATTGTCTCAGGAAGGCCTTTGGGGAATTTGGGGGATTTTGGGGAATTTTAACGCTCACTTGGACTTAAGAATGAACTAAATAGATTTTGGTGTTTAAAGCTCACAAAACAACTTTGTGGCCATAACTCAAGAACTCATGCTAATAATCACAAAATTGTACACAGATGTTTAGTCGGATAACATGCTGAAGTCAACTTAACTGTAACATCATCATGTTATGCAAAAACGCCTTTCTGGCCATTATTTACCGCCATAACTCTGGAACCGAAGGGGGAATTGTGACCATATTTCACATTTAGTCAGATAAAGAATTGATGACAATAAACTTAGGTATCCACCTTGAAACTCTCCATACCAACAAATGGAAATTCAAAACAATGTTTTCTTTGTCTCTTAAACTCAGCTGAGAATGCAAACTGAAAGAAACGAACAGGTCAAATGCATAGGTTCATTCTGTGTATAACCTCTGTGTAAGACTCCAACTTGTCACTCCTCATCTTGTGCATGAGCTTGTTTTGCTCATACACAATGGAGTTCTGTCCTGGTCATCCTTCTTTATCACTACCTGACTGAACAATGGAGGTCTACAAACAACTCCCAGACTCAGGGAGATTAATGTTTTTTGTTGCCCAAGCGTAAAGCTCCCTCTGTAATAGAGAGCCCAAATGATTTGGGCCTGACACAATTGACACCCTGGATCAGAAAGGGTCTTGGGAAGAGTCATCAGTATTACTTGAGGGGAGGACTCTGGGGACAAACGCAAGACAGGAAGAAACAAAAAAGCAGAATAGGTGATATTATGAGGGTTAGATCATGTGTAGAGAAAGGTGTTGAATGGGAGAAATGGAGGATATTGGGTGCACTAATGATAGAGGGATGTATCACAAAGGCAAAGAGGCTAGGGTAGTTGGCAGGATAAAGAAGGGATAGTGTTAGCGAAGGGATGAAAACAGAGGGCCTGGGAAATGGCAGAGAGGGGTGAAGAAGACACCAGAGATTACCTTTTCTCAGGAGGAAGACCAGTGTCTGATGTGAGACCAGGCTTAGTAGCTAACTCTACAAAATATCTCCAGTGTTTTGGGATGGATAGCCATATACTGACACTCGGGTGTATTCTTTTTCCTTTTCTTCGTCTTCTTTCCTGTTTTAATACTGTTGAACAACTTTTCAGGGAGTTTCACCTGAAACTTCCTGAAACTTTCTCCAAATCACATTCCTCCATCTTCCTCTCAACTCTTCTGCTACCCACCACTCTCCTCTACACTGCACACTGTACAGACTCTTATCATTACTGCCTCACCTCACCTCTTTTCTCTCCTCCTCCTCCTCTAGCCCTTTTACACTGACAGTATTTGTGGCTCTCATTGCTAACGAGTGTCAGAATTTGTCTGCGCTCAGGACCTGTACAACGTATTTATGTGTAGGTCAACGCTTCAAAGATGAGAGCTTTTCAGCTCAAAGGTTATACATGCATGCATTTGCATTCAATAACACAAAGCCAGACAGACATTCAAGACAAGACCATAAGATATTATATATTTATATATCTATTTTTCCCCTCATCCTTTTTTGACACATGCCCTAGTCTTTGAGCAGAGAGCAAATTACCTTACAAGACATAACCATGAAATATTGAAAGTTCAAAGGCATTATGATTGATCAATATTTCACACATTTATATTCATATGTTCCTACCTCTATTCTCACTTTTTTTCCCCTGTGAACTCACTCCACTGTCTATATTACCATAAATATGGAGGCTCCAATGAAGCCATTCATCCATCAGAGTACTTAGTGTACTATTTTATTGGCAGGTAGATGAAAAACAAATAGCCTCCATTCAGCTGCTGGACCTCGCCCTCCTGTCAGAACCTGGGATTGAACTCTCCATGTTTCATTACACCCTTCTAACCTTGATAGCTGTCTGTTATAACAGCACAAGTACCCTTTCTGTATTCAGACTTTAGTGAAGCCCTCACCTGCGTGTGCAGTTCTCTACTCGTCTGTCTACTCCACATTCTGCACACACAAACAGGCCTCCCTGGCACTTAAAAACTTTATACAATCTCTTTCACCTTACTGCAATAGTCCTGGTGGGATTCCAGGCTTTGATCTCAGCTAGTTAAGGCTTCAGTCTAACTTCAACATGGACGCATACGTGTGGTTGTTTATGTGTGAGTGAGGATGACTATCTGCTGAGTATCTGTGGTTTGTGTGCCAATACTGTATGTGTATGTGATACTTTTTCTGGGTCTCTCCATCACCCAGGCAATGCTGCATGTCTGGCTCTGCTTTCTTTCTCTCAAAGCTAAGCTCCTAATGACTACATACAGTCAGGTATTGACTTAATTGTCCAAACAGCGATTGTTCTCGAGCCCCACTGGAAGCTTTAATGGAAAAAATTGTGTGAAGAGATTGTGGGATTGCCAATTCTGTAGATACACTGTAGCTCTGATGTGGCAGAATGTCGAACTTCCTCCCAAGCCCCTACAGTAAGTCAAGTAACAGTGTGACTGTAGAAGCAAGTAATACATGCTGCGACTGACTGATTGATTAACCTGGCACAGAGTTTTTGAGTTACATTTTATTCCTTCAGTGTGACCTGGCTCGGTATCTCCAGGGAGTATGGGAAATGGGCTTTTTTTTCATGCTTTTAAGCATCCGCCTGACTCATAACTCAAGTATATACACAAAAAGGTGTATAAATTTGGATTTGATCTCACACATATGTGACTCCTCAGCACTTGCCTGATCATCTTTCACTGTTTTCAATGTGATGTCATGAAGAAGCACATGAGGTAGTGGAGGCAGTGGTGTCAAGGTGTGCATGCACACATTTATGAGCTTTTTTTCCTCAGCAATAATAGGTATGGTGCTTTTTAAAGTATCTGCAAAATACATATTATCCTATTACAGTACAGTACGATGGAGTATTAGGGCCACATTAAAGAAAACAAATGAGAGGAAGGGAATTTTTAATTTTTTTTGTCTTTCAAGAAAAAAAGGTGAAATTTTGATAATAAAGTCAAAAATGCAATTTTAATTTTATTCTCGAAATTTGTACTTTATTTTTTAAAGCAAAATTATAAAAATAATCATTTTCCTCTTGTGTTTTTTTCCTTTATATGGCCCTAATACTCAGCAGTTGTACAATATGTATTTCTTTTGTTCATGAGCTAGCCCCCAGCAACACAGCATTCTAACACACAGACACGCACACCTTAATATTTCCGATCATTAACCTACAACAAACTACACCAAGTGTAGTGCTATATTTGTGGAATTGTTTCACTTGAAGAATAATTACATATCAGCATTGTCTCCATGCTGGCCATGCCAATTAGCTATCATTATATGAATTAAAAATACAATTTTTGGGGGGGCTTTAAGTAAATACCAGCAAATACCAAAACTGTGTATCTTTGTCTCTGCAAGAACACACACTCAACTCCTTTACCGGCTTGACCAGCCAATCTCCCAGGCCCTGGAGACGGGAAGGTGTGGACAACCCTGTCCCTATAGGCCTTTCTCCAGGACAAATAAGTGTAGCTTATTGCTGTGGCAGTTTATAGAATAAGCTGTAAGTCTTTTACACTGCTGAAACAGCTCGCTCTCCCTCCTTCCCTCTCTCTCATTCTCACCTTTGCCTGACCTTTACTTTTTCTTTCCTCTGAGCCTGTCTGATTCTCCAGCTCTTCCTATGTATTGTAATATTTCTATTTGAATGTGGCTAACATGTCGCATACTGTTATAAAATGTGTTCAGTGATGTGATGATGTATGCTCTGAAGTAAAAGGTTTTATTTGACCTGATACCAGTTCTGCATGTTCAGCAGGGAAGTTGATGTCAAGGGCATGTTTTCATACATCTGTATTCTACATTTGCTCTGATCACTGTTTGCTTTTCGGCTGTAATGGCTTGCACAATGTTAGAGAAAAATGCATGTGTAATACTCAGCTCAATCTTGAGTACTTGTCATTCAGATGACTCCTTGCAAATGTTCCATTATTTACATCTAATGAGGTCTCATTCTGATGTATTCTTTTTCTGTTTTTCCTGTTACTGACAGATTTTCCTTCTGTTATTGAGATAATCTTTTCTCATCTTCTCTCCCCTCAGTTCTGTGGAGCAATCATGACTGAACTCAATGCCTTACTACCATTGGCAACAGCCTGCAGGGACAGCTCTCTCCTTGGGGTGCGATCAAGCTTTGTGGAGGCATGTGGCAGAGCAGCGTTTGCCATGTTGGGCCGTTTGCAGGAGAGGGCCCTGGAGGTGCCTTCCTCTGCCCCCTTGAAAAACTTGCCTGCACTGCTGGCAACTTGCATTTATGTGCACCAACGACTAGAGCACTACGATGCCAGGCTGAAGGATTCACATACTACTGCTACTAAAATGTAAGAAGGAAGTGGAAAATAAAAAGAGTGAAGCAGTGGATCAAAGACTTTACTTCCAAAACTGTGAAATAGAAAACAGAAAAAAACATTTCAAAGTTTTTAAAATTTCAAGAAAATTGTTTATTTGAGATTAAGAGGAGAGAATAAGAGACTCTAGGGGACAAAAATGATTGACTGGTAGTAATGACACCTATATTGTGTCTGCATCTGGTGAGTTTTTATGCCCCTTAATACCCCCTTAACCTCTGCTCCCTGCAGATCCCTTCTAAAGGCATCTCCGGTGCCTTCTATGCTCCTGTTGTCCCACCTCTGGCCCTATGCACCCCTCCACCTGCACTTGAACTGAGCACCCGGTCTTAAAGCACTCTCCTCTCTCTACACCATTCAGTCCCCCTGGTTTTAAGCCTCCTGCACCCCTGTCAAACTCTTTCCTCTTTCTGGAAAGTATCAAGGCAGGCGGATTTAAAGGATTTAAAATGTCACACTGAACTTTCTGAATAAATCATCTGTTCTTTCATCTAATCACTTCACCTTATGTTTGTTTAAGAGAATTCCCTGAATATACAGTAATTAATTATGCATCTGAAATACAGGATTGTGCCCTTTTGAACTCTGAACCCTGTTTTCGTCTGCCTTGTGTATTATATAATATGTACTTTATATTATTGCCTTTAAAGGTTTGTTTCCTTCCTCTGTGCCTAGACCCCTGACCCTACTACCTATCCAGAAGTACCAAGATACAGTGGAGGCCATTAGAGAACAGCTGACCTGCTACTGTATCCAAGTTTGTTCCTCCTGCCTTCTTCAGGACGCAGAGAGTCACCACTGGGCTGACCCCAAACCCTTCTATGAGGTAAAATGTCCTTACATTTCATATATCCTAATTTGGTTAAATTGACTTTTTCATCCACAAAACCTTGAAATAGAATTATCCACACCATGCTAAACTGTTATGATTTTAAATACTTTTTTTTCATGTACTGTAAGTACAATTTATATCATTTGGGCCTATTTGAGTATTACATGTTTACCCCCAAATCAAAAAGTAACACATAAAACAGCTCTAATATTGTCTAGTGTTGATTTCGCTTCTTTCATTGTAGAAAGAAGAAATTCTAATGCCATGTGTCTTAGCAGGCTTGTTCCGTAGATTCCGAGGAACTCTAGGAATTATACTCCAGAGCTTTCTTGCTTCTTCTTTTTATTCCCACAATACACTTTTACCTCCCACTCTCCCTCTTCTGACTGAGCCTTCTACTCTGAGCTCCCTGAGAACATCTGTGGCTTCCATGCTGCCCTGGGGGCTCCAGGGATTCAGCTGTCTGAAGTCTGCAATCTACACTGGGACTGTCTGGAAACAGCATAGGGCCCCTGGAACTTCCCTACCTTTATGCCCTTAAACCAATCTAAACCTTCCCTCTCTTTCTTACTTTATCCTGCTGTTGCCCCCCCCTCCCCTCTTTGTTCCTCCCTCCTTCCCTGGGTCACTGGTGTCAGACAGGCCTGCTGTGTGCAGGTGTGTGCTTTTGTTCAACCATCCTTGTGTACATCTGTACAAATGAATGCATGTGTGGGTGTGCAGCAGCATCTCAGGGTGAGTTTCAGTTGGTGTATGTATGTATGTATGTATGTATGTATCTATCTATCTATCTATCTATCTATCTATATTTTTGATGTGTGTTATATGTGTAGTTGTATTCTTCAGGTTTCCATCTCCTGGATCCACAGCTTGGCTCTTTCACAGCCTAGTGCAGCTCCAGAGACCCCTCTCCAGCTTGCTTTCTTGTTTTTGTTCTTTTTCATTGATATTGACATGTGAATCGTTATTGGCAAAAAAAATATTTAATATGCTGCAGTAAAATAATAACATGAGGTCAGTTTAGTCTGTCAAAGGCGGTTTCGAACATGACCTTGGCTACCCTCCTTATCAGGATTTTGCCTTTTGCGCTTTTCGAGCCAAATGCTGAATTTCAACTGAGAAAAAAAGCACATGAGTTTTTCAAATCTATTCCATCCTCAGTTCCCTAGCCCAGATTTAGTCCTCACTCTTGGCAGTCCATCATCCTTAATAGGAATTTGACCATTGTTGACCTGGCTGGTTAAATAAAGTTTGACTTGAATGAATACAAATGCACTTTTAGTGGGGGCTGCTTTTGATTTGGATCCAACATTTATGTCTGCATTGGCTCAACTGAGTCCATAGGCAGAAGATGGCAGCCGCATCCCGGATATAGAACTTGATCACATCAATGACCAATACTTAAATGACAGGCTGCAGGGAAGCGAGGGAGGGAAAAAAGTAAAACATGAGTATCCCTGCCACACGCACCGTCAGTTTATTGCTGGAGGTGGAATATGAGGAGTTTGGGGGAGTAGAGGTGGAAATATGAATACATCCTTCCATATATTATACGACAAAGCTGCAGGTTGCCAGGATAATAATCTGTTTCTGTCTCCATCTGTCCTCCCACCGTCTTTGTCTGTCTTTCTTTCTTCTCACTTTCACTTGTCTTTGCTCATTTTATTCAGGAAAGTTCTTCCCTTCTCTCTTTCACTCTCTGTATGTGTGAGCGTGCATGTGCGTGCGAGCATGTGCCTTTTGTGATGTGATCTCCAGCTCAGGACTTTAAAGCAGCCTAAAATCCCAGTGGGAGAAGAAACCCAGGTGCAGAGTGCAGGTGGCATGACCACTGAGACACCCTGGTGTTGACAGACCTGCCTCTGTCTCTGTCTCTCTCTTTCTTCTCCTTCAGATTTTTGCTCTCACCCTCTCTCCCTCCACCTCTATTTTTATCTCCTCCTCTCTGTGTTTTTGCTCCACTGTCAATGTCCATATCATAACATATCTTCATCTGCAACCCCCTCCCTCCCATCTACCACTTTCTTCCACAGGGCGAGCGGTGTTCCTTCTCAGTGCAGATGTGGTTCTACTTCCTGTGTGGGCTTCGTAGTGACCTGTGGGCGGTCCTTCCGGCAGAGTTGGCCAAGGAGATGCTTGGCCAGGTGCTGTCGGAGACCTTACAGCTGCTGGTGCAAAGATATGCCCGGGTCCGTGCTTCATACAAAAGACATCAGCAAATCAGGTATTTTATCATGGATTGCACTGACATTATATAAATATGAGCATAAATTAGGCTACTAAAATAATAACATACCAACTTTTCTTTTTGCCTATTGTCCATACACTTCAATATACCTCAAGTATTAATGTGATGGAATATACCATGACCTGATACATATATTTTTCAACCACAAGAATTTTCTGTAATTATTTTACCGAGGAAATTAGTATTTAATTCATTAGATCAGACAAAACCGGAATTGCTCTCTTTGTGGACAGTTTACAAAATCATCATATACAGTATAAAAGTATCATCATCACAATATGAAATAACAGATTCTTCATAGAATATTTCCTCCCTATTGCCCACGGCGGCTGTTGAGTAGACATATGATGAGATGATAAGTGAGTAAACAGTCTCTCTACATGGTCCTTTACCTTTAGCTTTGAGGACTTATTGTTCATGCTGGCTTAAACGCTGAAGTCTGAAAATGATTGTGGGATTCTGATAGTGGAGGTCTGACTGCACATCATTGGTACACTCTGTAGTCTCTGTTTTTGTCTCCTTAAAACTTAAATGATAACAATAAATGGGTTAAACTGTGACACACGGTAAGAGGAAAAATGATGACAAAGATAAAGTGCAGTATACATGTGTAGCACCACAGGATGTCGACTCAAAGCCTGGTTTATGCTGCTTGGAGATGTCGTGTTTCAGGAGGGACAGTTGCAGCGTGTGAGGCTAGGCCAAACGGATGTCTTTTTCAAAGCTTCTCTAGGTCTCCTGTGTGTAAAGCACTCACATGGGTACTCTTATGTTACCTCAGCTCTCCTGTGTGTCACTCATAGCGATTCAGGCCATAGGGAAGCAAGGATGAGGAGATGAGAGATGGTGAGCAGGATCGCCCAACCAACTGAGAGAGCAGATTTATGGCTGTTTATATAAAAGCAAGGGGAGGGTGCAACATAAAAGCAATGACTTTTATAGTTAAATGCAAAGCCCGGACATTTTCCAGTAAAATCACAAGGAGGTTCTGTTATCTGACTGGCCGATGAAATGTTAGATTATTTGTATATGTTCTTACATATTCACTCCCTTCTCATCTTTTGTTTTATACATTCACCTTTTCTGTTTTCCTTTCCCCGTATCTAAGATGTGACATTACAGCCGTGTTGCTGTATGTAGAGCATCTTATGTGGAGTGTGTGTGAAAGTCCTGAGGCCTTGGTGCGCTCCAACCCTTCTTCAGCACTTACCATAATAGCAGGTGGTTCAGACTGGTCGTACCAAATCCACAGCCTGTGTGACCAACTCCTGACAGTCCTTGTCATTGTCACAGCACCCGTGTCTTTGCTGCACAGGTTGGTACATGTGTTTTTTTGTTATTTAACTTAGCACTGTGGTAAAATATGACCAATGCACAAGAGAGTTATCAATGTTTTTGTACTTTCCATCTGACACAAGAGAACAAAGATAGTCAGATAGCTTTTTTTTTTTTTTTTTTTTTTTTTTGTCAATTGAATATGTACATTTTAAAGCTGCCATGTGCAATCGCATTTCCTTCAGGACATTTATGATAAATGCTGCAAAGGATTCCCCACCATACCAACCCGACAGCCCCATTGTACACTGGCTAAATGCTATCAACCCTGAACTCTTCACAGAGGAGGCCATACGGTATGTAAAATACACCCATCATGCCATCTGTCACTCATCATACAGTCGGCACACATACAGTATGCATGTGCACACACAAATGCACATTTGCACACTCAGGTATGCTATGCCATCACACACCTCCACCCACTGTATAGCGAACCATATGCGAGTGTGTGTGTGTGTGCGGAGTTAAAGCTGCATATGTGCAGATATATAACCCTCTGCTCAGGCTTCAAGCTAGAGTTGCTCTGGTAATATAACACAGATGCAAAGGGAGAAAGGAAAAAAAGAAAAAATAAACTGCCACTGCCGCTGACACTGTGTTTGTTTATGTTGATGGTTGCTGAGGGTTTTACACATGAGGCATCAACAGGGTACACCCCTGAATGTACACAAGCATGCATAAATACAGTATATGTTCTCATTTGTGTCCAGTTACTATTGTGACCTCCACTGTGCAGTCAATCACTTCCTCCCCTCACCCTGGCCTCCACCCTCCTCCCCTCTCATCTCCTTCCCAGCCAGAGGTGATGTCATTGCCTGCTGATGGAGCACAAATCAAAGTAACCCCTGCTCTCCAGATCCTAAGTATTGCAGAGCTGAAATTAGTTTATTTTTATGACCTCTTTATTTCTTTGCTCCCACCTACTGCCTTCTTGCGTGGGTGCCAGGGGGCCTGCTAGTGGCCTGTGGCCAGATCCACAGGTCCTCAACTACCACCTGACCTCTGTGGCCAGATATTTCCTCAATCCATTAAACTAAAACCCATTGTCATGATTATTGGATAAAACAATAACAAAATCACAAAAGAGGAAAATACATCATCCTGTATTACAAGTCATAAAGAAAGCATGTAAAGTTGTGTTTTTTTTATGTGTTTCTGTATTTGCTCTCATTCATACTCTGTATTTTTCTTCTTGCCTTTACTCATATGTGTGCGTCTGTGTCTGTATGTGTGTGTGTCTTGGTTCTGTAAGCTGACCCTGCGCCGTAGCTGGATAGATTTATCAGAGCAGTTAAAAGAGGATTTCTTCTGGATTTGCGGCCCCAGTGACATCATAAATTGTGCTGTCAGATTGAGGCATAGTTTTCCTCAGTCAAGCAGCAGGGTGCACCCTACTCGAGCCTTTTGGCTCAAATAGAATGGTTAATTTCTGGGCAGACCCCCCCCCCCTGTGCTGTGTCCCACCTCCTCACTCCTCAGACAAACTCTGTACATTCCTTCCATTAGATTTTATTGAGATGTATAAAGTAACATGCAGTCACATACATGTCAGCATGCCCTCACACATGCACACATACAGTACATAACCACAAGCTTAGGCTCTGAAGAGTACAAACACACACACACACACACATGCACACACACTTATATTCACACACACCAAGGATACGGCTCATTACCCACAGCTGGCTACAGCCTCTTGGTTATACAAAAGATGTAGGAGGGGGGGTACTGCTGTATATTCATGTATTTGGCTGTCTCCCAAATGTTAATTTGCTTTTAGCTGGCCAAGATTAGAGCTAATTCCTTCCCGGTGCACACTATAAGTAAGCAAGAGTGAAGGCATTTAGAGACTAAGCTCATATCTTGAGTGAGTGACACTAAGGGAAGTTCACATTGTTGCTATTCCCTAACTATTCCCTGCCAGATTGTCATCCAACATTTCGGTCTTTGTCTTTCACTTGTGAAGCTTTTTCTCTTCTTTGTTGTCTCTTTCTAAATGGACTGCTATCTGTATACTCACCTGACACTGCAGAACTGTCAACTTTGTTTTCCTTCCTTCTCTTCCATTTCTCTCAGAGATGGCCTTATGGGCCAGGCAGCCTTGGCATGTCAGCTGAGGGTGCTGACCTCTGACCCAGGACACAATCCCAAGTTGCTACTGCGGATGCTGCTGTACAGAGACTGTCACCTGCCCAGAATACTCCTGGAAAATTCTTGTGAGTCAGTTTTTTTGTAGTGTACATGGATTGGTATGTATTAATGAATAAAGGATGCTGTGTGTGTGTGTGTGTGTGTGTGTGTGTGTGTGTGTGTGTGTGTGTGCTGTGTGCATGCCTAGCTCACATTTTAGTAGAATATTGAAGCCACCTTCTTTAATGCTTTAATATTTCATTTTTGTTATAATTCTGGATCCAGAGACCGGATCTCACAGAGGACATGTGTGGGAAGTGTTTACCACTGTCTTAATTATGGTGCTCTAAGATGCTAAGCGAGTTATATAGACCTTAGATGAGCTCTATCCATTTTATGAAGTTATCATCAGCATCTTTGCCATCATCATCATTTTCACCTTGGTCATCATCATCACTAAATCAATAGAGCGCAGTAATAAACACTCAACAGGCCCAGGCGGAGCACATGCTCTGACCTTTAAAGATTTTCCCTTCCTTCCTTTCTCCTCCACATAGCAACAGTCTAACCTTTAAAGACTGTTGTGCACTCGCACATTAATTCACATTATAGCGACCTCATTAATAACAACTCTCACTGTCTTGTTCTCTCGCTCGCTGTTAGTCTGACTCAGAGGCTCTGCAATGCTTCTCCCCGCACACTGCCGTAAATCAACGCTAGAAGCGCTGACTCTCACGTGTTATCACGGTGACGGGGTAATTAACCAGGGAGCAGACAGACAGAAGGAAACAGTTTGACTGAATGCCTACACCCCCATAAGCCGTTGCACTTCCCCATACATGTATATACAGGGGTGTGTCTTGGTGCTCTGATGCTAAGAATAGTGTAACAATGAATTACTGTGTTCTCTAATTTATCCAATTCAATTGAGTTTATTTTGTTTTTTAAAGTCAGCTGCTATTGGATAAGTAAGATTCTTCCAGTTAAAAACAATGGAGCATCATTTTGTTTTGTTTAGTTTTTTCAAATATGCTTGCTTCAGTGCTTATTGGCAATTTTTTTGTAATACTATGTATCTTTCTTATCAAAATCTCCTAACTTTTTTGACAGCTAGCCGGTCAAAAATAAATGACCATAAATGACCTTCACATCTTCTGATGATTTGAAAATGTACCTCCTCCACATTTACAGTGTAATTTTTCGTGTTTGCATAGCTTACCTTTAATTAGAAGGTACATTACCCCTAGTATACACACACACACACACACACACACACATGCGCACACACTTTTTATTATCTTCAGTGTGTCTGCTACCAATTACAGAGGTTTGCAAAGAGAGCCCCTATGACTGGTTGACTGGTTGTCCAGAAGATAAACAGGTGTATGTGTTGGCTGTATATCAAGGTTGGAAGCTTAGAGATGGAGAGGCAGGAAAAGTAAAAAAAGCAACTGAAATAATGGCATAGAAACAAAAACACACTGGAATTATTGTGTGCTGCACGAGTAGTGGAAACTCCACAGAGATGTGCCAGTGCACTGACATCTGTTTTTCTCAAGTCATCTGCTGCTACATAATGGGATCATTATTAAAAGGCACCTAGTTAACCTGCCATGCTCTCCTGCACCCCAAGTGGAAATTAATGTTAGTCACCCCTGTTTCCTTGGACCACTGAAGCCACAGCAGTGATATCCAGAACACTTTCTCCTTAAGGACCAATTACCAGACAGGCAGCGAACAAGATGCCGGCATAATCCACATATTGCTGCCTAATAGACTGATTGTAGGTCAGGTTGGTTGACACTTTTGAATTGTACATATTAGATGTGTGATTGTGAATGAAAAGGAGTGTGAGAGACATGGAGGGAGACTTAAAGACATGAAGCTAGAAATCAGTTCTCATATAGACCTTGAGTAGTATCAGCGCTTCTTACCTGAATGTTATTAAGGTAGGTGATATTACTGTCACTGTAATGCAGTAGCTAATTTACCCCTGTCATTTTAAAATAGTCCGGCATTAGTCAGAAGGAAGCCATGCTGCCCTCCATCACAGCGCCCCCTCATTGACTGCTGTGTTTCATATACTCTCCTATTCAAATAGCTGTCATCTCCCACACAGCAGACTGACAGACCGCTGGATGTCTGCCACCTCTGGAGCAATGGGCCTTTCTTCAGAAACCCCTGTCAACTTAACACACACATACACACACACACACACACACACACACACACACACACACACACACACACACACACACACACACACACACACACACACACACACACACACACACACTTGTAAGCACACAACACACATACCGTATATAGACATCCATATGGGTTACACACAAACACACACACACACACACACACACACACACACACACACACACACACACACACACACACACACACACACCTCCATCCTCAGCCCTGTGCTCAGACAGCAACCCCCACAAGGACACCCTGTCAAAACCTCTTCCTTTTCACTTCCTGTCTCCATGTACTGTGGATCCCACAGCCGGGGGGCTTTGAAATCTGTTTCTTTTTCTGTTTTTTATCTGTTTTTTTTTTCTCCATCTAACACAGATGTGAATTTTTCTTCCCCTTCTATTCCATAACGCCTTTTGTTCACCCTTTCTGTTAACATGTGTCAGGTTGGGCAGCCTTGACATTTTCCAATGTGTTTTTCTTTGCAGGAATCAAGATGCTGTTTCATAGGATAGGGTTTTACATCCTTTTATACCTGCCTCCATAAGGTTGATATTCTCTGAGTTATAATTTAAATAACAGTTTGATTTTACACTCACCTACACACCCCTCAGTGTGTGTGTGTATATGAGTAAGCCCTTTCTCTGTGTGCATCCAATTGTTTGTGTCAAATGTTCCAGAATATCAGGATTTCATAAATTCATTGGCATTTTAAATATGCACACATTTATTTATATTGTTTGCAGAAGTGTCTCACCAGACTGACTCTTTTTTTTTTTCAGATTTTTGCCAAGAGAGCAGCTCTGAAATGTCTACAGAGAATTGCAAGGCAGGAGATGACTTCATAGTTGCATTGTTCAACCTTTTCTCTTGCCTGAATAATGTTCCCAAGGCCTTGACTCAGGCCCTTCAACCATACTTGGAGAGGGCACACATTTGGGAACATCTCTACACACTGGCAGGTAAAGTAACAACCGGCTGCTCTATAATGTTGTGGTTCAAGGGTCATCACCACAGACAGGCATTACATTGATACAGTTTACAGTTGTCTATCCTATACCCTACATTGTGTAAAAAATATTGCATGCTAACACAGTTCAATTGAATAACAGTTCAATTTCAAAATCAATAGAAATCATATGTTTAATATCATGTTAATTTCTTGCTGCAAGAAAACAACTTTTATGTTATTTTTATATTTCAATTGCTCATTTTAGAGATTTGACCACAATCTTTTTTGGATCAACTATGTTTTTGAGAAACTGTTCAAGGGTAAATACAAGAGGAACATTTGCCTGCAAAGAATATCTCAATATTATTTATCCTAAAGGATATTGTGGACATTCTGTGCACATTAGCTAAAGCATGACTATAATATGCTGTTACACAGATGGCAATTATTCTCCCAACTTTTTCTGGTGCAAACTTTAATGCGGAGCTTAATAAGAACTCCTGTGGAATATGGAGCTCTTTTTAGTGGTGATTCTTGTATCCTGGGTGAGTGGTAATTATTGTAGCATAAATTAGGGTGATTGTAGAAGAGTATTTGGATGGAGACAGAGCAAGGGAGGGGTCGACAGAGGGGAATGAGCAAAAGAGATAGAGTGTGCCAGAGAAATTTTCAATGTCATCCAATCATCATTTATCCTCACAGGGTAATTAGTTTAATTATTGGACTGTTCCAAATCTTTGTATTATAATTTTGGTTACAGGATACCCCTAGTGCTCCCATTTCTATTTAAACTGTTCACTGAGTTAACTTTCATAGATTACGGTGAGAGTTTCACTATTTCTTCACTTACACTGATGTTTCATCACACTGTAGCAGGTTGTTTAAAATCAATACAATAGTCAATACAGTAGCAAGCAGAATAAAGTCTGAGAATCGAGTGACTTTGAAAAATAGGTCTAGGTCTCACCTGCCACAGAGCATTTCTCCCCCTAAAAGCGATATCATTTTCTGGTCTGCTCTCCTCTTTTTCTGGGGCTCTGAGGTCACACATTTGTTAGGCATCCCTGGAGATTCTGGTACACTTCCAGAGCTGCCACAATACTATTTCTCTCTTTTGTAGCCTTCACCTTTACAGCTGGAGCAGTAGGAAGTTTATGGGTGCCATACAACTTCATGCTGTAGCTGCTCTACTATCAATATGAGCAGGATTTGAAAGGGCAGAGCGATGAAAGACAGTGCACCCGGAGAAGGTTGTAAGATTCCTACCGTCAGGCCACCTCGGTTTGATTGAAATCATCTGAATTGAACTCAACTTCACTTGCCTTTAGAGTATATATTTTAAGAGAATACCTTAGCACCGTGTGAATTCAAGCTATTTATGCCTTTGTATTGTCCTATTGTTTGAAAATTAATTTCTAACAAACTATGTGGACTGTTGCTTGTTTGAAAACCCCTAAAGCACAATAACTATACAATGAAATGTAACCTAATAGTAATCTAATGTGGTAGCAATCATCATTCATTTTTATGTCAGTTGTATGACATATCTGTGGGTCTTTAATAAGTTTTATAAGTGCAACCCTTTATTATTTAATGCTTAGAATAGTAATAGAATAGTATTTTGATAGAAGAGTATTGAAAGCTCCTAGCTATTTTTTTCATTGTGCATTGAGAGACCTCTGTGACACATGCCTATTATTAAAATAATTAAAAATGGGGTTTTCTATTCAGCTGACAAAATATTTGCTTAATAATCTAAGCAGGATATAATTTCCTTCAACTGCTGATTTCTATTCCATTCAGTCCATTTAGAACTAGCATTATATACCCTGTTATCTAGGTTTCTTCTTTGCTTTCTTTGTCCTGCAGTTTGGTGCTTTAACAATATAGGTTTGTGGTTTTAACTAATTGTTTAAAAAAGTATAGATAGAATAAGTAAGGCTTAATTTGATATTCTATAAGCGACCCATTTTTTACCTGCTGCCTTCATTTACCATTTTTGTCAGACACCACGCAGACAGTACCTTTAATGGTCAGCTGTGTCCGGGCAATAGTCAGCAGCTCTACCAACAGCCTCCTGGTACACCTGGTCTCCATGGTGTTGGGTTGGCAGGCGACAGAGGAGCCCAGTGGAGCCTTGTTCAAACGAAATGTGCCAGACACTGTCCTCTCTAAAATACCTAAGGACTGGAACTACACCCCACTGGATGCAAGGGGAAAGGACACTGTCACTAAAAGTAAGCACAGACTGGGTGTTACATTTTCAAGAAAAATGCTTTCAATCCATTTTTAATTTGTTTTCCAAAACTGTCATTTCTTTCTCCTTCCAGCTGTCATATCCTTAGCAATTCAAGCATTGTCCTTCATTTTCACCAACCTGCCATTGGCCGTAGCGTCCCTGCCTCTCCCCATCCGCTTCCTCTTCCAAGTGGCAGAGAAATACCTTTCCCAGTATTCCCGTCAGCTGCGTTTAGTGGGACTGTTGCTCTGGGCCCTGCTGGGCTCCCTGATCCAGGGCCTGGAGGACCCAGACACACTAGAACAAATCAGTGGTCTGGCTCTGGACCGTGGAGCAAAAGACTGCCTGTCCCTGCTGGCAGAGTGCTTACAGGCTGCTATGGGCATTCAGCAAAAGGTAACCACTATGATTTCTTTATTAACAATATCAGTCATAATTTATTTATTTCATTATAAGTAGGGGTTTGTTAACAAATTGTATCACAATTCAAGATTGAGCATTTTACCAGTCTGTTTTATGTGGACATGTTTGTGTATGACCTTTCATATTAATTTAATGTGTGCCATGCATTTGTCCTTTACCATAAATGTCTCTGACAGGGCATTCCCAAACCCACAGTGCACAAAGTGCTACAGGCTCTGGAGGACAGAAGACCAAAGTGGACAAACATGCAGCTGCAGAAGGCCCGCAAACTCTGCTCAGACAGGTGAGAGGTCAACTGAAAGGATTTAGCAAGAGGTCAAGGTCAGGATTGTGCTGACTACTTTAAATGAATGGTTCTATACGTTCAGGAAAGTTCTGTTTGTTCCATCATTAGTCTCAGTTAGTATTGACAGTGTGAACCTTCAATAAAAAATGATTTATTATTTTATTAAGACCATCTTGTTTGTAAACACATCTTTTCATAAAACCACTTTCCCAATATATAAATTATATGATTTATCAATAAACTGGAGTTTGACAGCTGATGAACGAGGAGGTTGAAACTGATCAAACTGACTGATGGTGTAGTTACTTGACATTTAAAATAGATACTAAATTAAACACTAAAAATAATGCAACTTAGATATACTTTTTTTTAATTGTGCATTGAAGTTCTGATTTATTGTATCATCAATATCATATTTCATAGGAAAGATCTATGAGTAAAATCAATGACTCTCTTGTTTTGGTAAAGTATGGACATACCGCCTGACCGATTGGACCGCTGGCTGGAGTGATGGGAAAACAGCTTTCATTTTGGGCTGATCTGTGACCTTTGGCTTTGCGTTTTGTAGCTTGTTCCCAGAAACGGTGTCTCTGGTTGCTCACTTCATCATAACAAACTCTGGATGCATCCATCCTCATAAAAGGGTGATTCAGTGGCGTAAAAATTTTATTTTGAAAAATGAAATAAATAAAAACACTGAGTAGATTATGGCCAGTTCTAGGAAATGCTGTCTGTTACAGTGACAGGAAGAGGGGATGAGAGGGGGAGAAAAAAAGAGGAGATGGGGCGGCGGTGGGAGGGGGGGAGTGAGGAGTTTGAGTGGGAAAGTGAAAGAAGAGTGATTATGTATCACCTGTCGGAGGCAGTCAGTGGGATCATTACTATTCATTAAACTAACCTTCACAGGGAAGTGACGCCTGGCTTGTAAACAATCAGAATACAGCGTCAGAAAACGGAGAGAGAGATAGAGAAAGAGAGGGAGAGAGAGCGAAAAAGAGAGGGGAGAGGGAGAGAGAGGAGAGAGAGTTGTGGATGTAATAACTCCAAAAACAACCGACACTCACTGTGCATCTCCCACACACACACATACACAGTAACCCATATCACAAAGAACATTTGCCCCTCGTGTGAGCCCTCCTCTGTTACTTCATCCCACTTTCCCTCTTTCCTTTCCCAACTGTAACCCCCCTCTCTACGCCACCCACCTTGTCTTTGCAAAGTAATTTGTAGAGGAGAAGATTATTGTTCTCCATCATGGTGACCCTGACTGGGCTGACGGGATGCATACACAGATGAAGATGAATGCAGTTATTCCTTGGCGGAGGTCTGCCTCTTTCAGGGCACATTGGCCCTAATGACATGATTGATAGGCTGTCCCAAATCCGGAGGGGCCCTCATTAATCACCCCGCTGACTGAATCCAATCATCTGCTTCACCTGCACAGTGATGGACAGGAAAGGATACAGCGCAGGTGCTGACACGGATGCACAGCCACCATCGCCGACAACACTAACGCCAGGCCGCCAGCCAAAAGAATGAGGCGATGTATATGGACGAGACAGGACTCCTCTTCTTTTGCCACTCTCAATGTCAAACAGCCAATGGCTGGCTGACAGGCGACACAGTTTCTGCCACCTTATAATTACAAAGGGAAAGAGAGGGAGACAGAACAACGACAGGAAGTGTATGTGAAAGAGACGATTTGATGGACGGTAGTGTGATATCCATCCATACAGGAAGGGCAAGAAAATTATGCGGGCGTCTTCCAGGGTTGGGGACTGCACATGCATGAGGACCTTGACATACAGTTACACACATACACACACATACATGCTTAAAAACACAAACAGCAATATTTTTTTTTAGTGATGCAGCATCCTTTGGCCTAAATGTTTTATATATCTCATGAATGGTAATGAAAAAGTTAAAATGAGTTTGTTATTCAACCCTTAATATTTTGTTTTTATTTCTCACTCATTTTCACAAGTGTTAGCCTTGACTGGACCATGTGGTTTTCAGATATTGGAGCAGAATGTAATTTCTTTCCTTGTCAAGAATTACATTTTAAGTCCCTTTGCCCCCTGGAGCGAATGCTTTTTCTAGGAACTGAAAACAAAATTATTTTTTTTAACTCAGGAGTCAGGATTCAGTTCATTTTCTGTTGGATAGCAAATTCCAAATTTCCACCCAAATTCCTCTCTCAACTAGAACATACTTCCTTTGCCAGCGGTGGTTGTCCAATATTAGCTGACACCCTCCTTCTTACTGTTTCCTCTCCTCTCTGTTTGTCCCACTGTGTTTTTTTATTTGTGTTTTCATTCCCATCTCTGTTTCTCTCTCAGTGTATTTGAGCAAGGAAAGGAGAGAAGAGTTGCTGCGGCTGAACTGACTGAGCAGAAAATAGGCCTGATGCTGCTGGAGGTCTGCCACAAAGCAGGTGGCAGCAACTACCTGAGGCAGATCTATCACATCATCCAAGGCAATGAGGTAGGGAAGCACTCGCTCTCCCCAGCAATTAGGTGGCTGCTGGCCTGAGGCCGCAGGCTGTTCAGGAGGGGGAGACAGAGGGAAGAGGGGCTGCTGCTTGTGTGCAGCCTGCTTGTTCTGATCTTCTGTTTTTCAGGTGACCTCAAGGGTGCAAACCTACAGTTATTTTTCTGTGTTAAACACTCGCTTCATGTAAAGGAGACGGAGCCATGTGAATTACCAGAATCAGCATTGAGCTCTTTGGGGGAGATCTTAGTCAGAAAGAGCAGAGATTCTAGCAGCGGAGGTTATTTTAGATTAATTCACTTCAAATGATTAACAAAATGAAAAGTAACCGTTCTCTATAAAGTGCCCAAGTTTATTTGAGTTAAAGTATGTATAGAGAGAGTTTAGTGATTTGTACCATTAATTACACGGTTGATAAACAAGTGCTTTAAAGTTTGACTAGACTTTTGGAAAATACATTTAAGAAGTACATACGTAAAAAGTACAAAGTGTTAGTTATTGCAAATCAAGTTATTTTAGCTCCCTCTGCTTGAAAAAGATCAATAACACCTGCAAAACTGTGAGGCCAAAATGAACAACCTTTAGGCTCTCTGGATAAGACACACTTGGAATTATTCTGCCTGATCAACTTTATAAATTGGAGAAAAAAGAACAACCTCATAGCATGATATTGACACTGATATTGTTCAACATCAGCGGCATCTACCAAATTTGATGTTGCAGAAATAAAGCAGAGAAAAATGCTACAGTTACAGTCAATTTGATTGTCAACAAATTCCATGAAAATACCCAAAACCAACCATGTTACACAATCTCTCTCCACCCGCTGACAGCCAGCCTCCTGCCCTTTGGTTCCTAATGTGGATGTAAATCTTTTGAAAATGGCATGGTTTATATGCTTTCGATTTTTAAAAATAAAGACTAAATCATTTCTTTAAATGACTTATGATTACCTGTTGAGGAGAATGTCACTTAAACATGTTGAAATAGTGTATTTGTTGGGTACTACTTTCAGCCACGGAATTGGTACTTTTCTGAGTAAAGGAAGACAAGCATGATGTTTTATTTAGGATGAACTCAAAATAAACAAGTGTCCACGTTCAAGACCATGAAAAGAACATGTCAACAAATGCAACCGTGTGGCTTCCTTGTGTGTTTTTTACAGTTTTTGGACATGACAGAGGTCTGTGATGCAATTTATTAAACTACATGAGGCTTTGGCTACACAGACATAATTCATTGTTGGTTTTAGTCCTTTGTGAAATTTGTTGACATTAAGAATTATATAGAATATCACCAGACTTATCTTTTAAGTAGCATGGAGCCTAATTATCTCTCATCAGATAATTGCTTTTGCAGATTGCAATCATTAATAAAAACCCATTCCAGAATAAAATATTTAGTAATTTAAAATAGTAGCAATAACGATAAAGAAGTCAAAATATGAATATGCTTGCAACACAGCTCCAACCTCATTAGGACTGTGTGAAAAATACTTGGTCCTCCAGAGTGGGGGACCCTCACTGGTCATCACAGTGTGGCACAGTGTTCTTTAAAGAGCTAGCTGGCGCTCATTAGATTGTTGACATAATCCTGTCTATTAAGACACAGCATTTAATCACACAAACACCATTTACATTATCTGCTGTTGATGTTATTCATAAACAGCTCTGACTCTGCATAGCAATTTGAGAGAATTTGAATGGGATTCCCAAGAATGGTCTGAGTTACCCTCCTGCCAGCTCCAGCATTTCTACCCAACCAAGGTCGAGGCAAGAACATGCAGGTCAGGGACAGATTGGGCTGGTGGAGAGGTGGAGCGAGGGGAGGTTCAGAGGCCATGTCAGGCTGATGGATGGGAATATAGTGAATTCACACCATGATGCCCATGTACGCATGAAAGCACACATCACGATGTACTGTACACAGATGCATTACTTTATACTTCTTGCAAGACACCTGCACTAAGTAACAACAGCAAAGGTTATAGAAATGAGAAAAGTGAATGGTGTTCTGTTTCTCTTTTTCTCCATCTATACATGTTAATTATTTTTTCTTATTACTTTATTTCTGAAAAGCTCTGATTCATTTCTGCTTTTATGAAGCTGATCAATTCGGGAAAATATATGTGGAGAACATTATATTTGTTGTTATGCTTGTCTGAAAATTGCTGTATAAATCCTATCTGAACTCGAGTAGTTTGTGCATTTATTAGGTCAGTCAAACTGGACAACAGTGAGAACATTTTAATTATCATTATTAATTTTCCAAACATCAGTATGCTGCATGTTGAATGTCCATGAGTGTGCTCTGTTGCTCTTTGTGTTAGAGGAAGGTTAGTTCGCTTGTATATAACTTTTTGGCTGCTCTCTAGTGGTCTTAGTTTGCCTTAGTTGGTCTTTTTCTTTACAGAATATTTCTTGTCAGTCTTATCCGTCATGATGTGTCTCTCTCCTGTGTTTCTTTCTCCACTTTCATCTTGGATACAGGAACTGTTGATGTCTAAACTGAGTGGAAGCGCAGACTTGCCAAATGGTCCTCCTCACTTGGTGAACTTTGACCTTGGCTCTGAGAGTCATGTTGCCTGTTTCAACCCTCTGCACCAGTTTGACCACATTGGCAAAAAGAAGCTGGATCAGGTTTGTGAAGCCTTCCAAGGTTATCATCACAGTTTATTCTGCAAAATATGTATTTATTACGTACTCCAGCTCCATGAAATGTCTTTGATATTCTAGTGATAATTCATGTGATTATTCAAGTCAGCTTCTTCACATTTTTAACTTTGTACAGTGTGGGTGTACTTGTGACATGCAGTGTGGTGTCATTTTAACTTTAACCAAGGCCAGAAGCTAATGTTGAAGGTTAGGAGCTGTTTGAGTCTCTAGCGAACTGGATACTGTGGCAGTCTCTGAAGTTGTTAGGTCTATCTAGGGCTTGGCTTTCCCATTCCCTATAGGCTGCTGCCTTTTCCAAGCAGAAGTTTGGCTGGCAGGAAGAAAAGAATACTGAAAAGGTGAAAATATGAGAGAGGCTTTCTTTTTCATAAAGAAATGAGTAATGTTAAAAGAGTGCATCTTGAAGTGCACTTCTTTGGGGCTTTGAACCATATACCCTCTTATCCCAAACTTATCCCCAGGAGTGCCCCACCATGATGTTCAGTTAATTGTTAGATTTTTCTTTTCTCCATAAAGGGGTTAACTCTAGCTACAGCTAGCTTTAGCTGACGGTGAGAGTAGTCAGCTTTTCTCCTCATTTCTCTCCTATTACCAAATACTGTTGACATCACACAAAACAATAAACATTTCCTCAATTCCGGCTTGTGGGTTTTTCTACTTTTTAAAAGTAGATTTTACATTTGTGATCCCTCATAATGTTGCTGTGTTGTTGCCATTGTTTTTCAAGAACAGACACATTTTAATCCTAAGACTTTGCCTGTTTTCGGCTTATCACAGGAGGCTACATAGCTTTGCATAGAAACACCCTATTAAGAGAATGATTAAAATGCCTTCTCCGCTTCAGGTGCTTGTGTTGTTTGTCAAATAAAATGGAGGAAGGAGGGAAAAAAGTTACATCCATCAATCACCTATGAGGAAGGAGCAGAGGAGGATTGGATGGATGGATGGAACGAGTGGAGTTCTCCTCCTTTTGTCAATAAAACTCAGCCTGGAGTTAAGAGTGACATTTTTGCAATCAAAGCAATCTGATTTTTATTTGCTCTCCCAATATGGTGGTAGTGCCAAGTGTGTTTGTCCATGTGTGCACATGTGTGTGTGTGTTTAAGAAAAAGAGAGAGGGTAAGAGATGGAGAGAGAGAGAAGAGGAGAGAGAGAGGAGGGGGGGGTTGGCGGGGTGCCATTGAAGATGGAAAGAAAAAAGGCATCGCAAGAAGAGTAACGACTCCCTCCAAAAATTGATTTATCTTTCTATAAATGATGACTACATCCCCCCAAATGGATTTATAAATTAATTGCTGTCTTATTGGAATAAAAACCTTCTTGTGCGGACATGATTGATCGCCTGATGTCGGTGGCCTGCGATGGAGACCCCCCTCCTCCTTTGTTAGTGGATCCCAGCTGGAGCGGTAATGCACTGATGGTATTAACCCTGATTAATAACTAACAATACGCTATCCTCATACATCAACAGAGTGCCGTGGTCGACTGGGCATGGGACTGGCTGAGGCTGCTGCCAGCCTATCAGGGCATGAGTCAGGTCACCTTCAAAACTCTGCTGGCCAACAGGTAAAACATTTCACTTGTTACATAAACGCATGTGTCTTTTTGGGTTTTATGTTGCAGTCCTTTCATGAAAAAAAAAAGCTGCCAAACTCAACAAGATCAGATAGCTCAGCCTTTATCAAGGTTCCGAACTTCCATTTGGTCCATTGTAGCTTCCATAATGGAGGCTGTGCTGTGGAAGGAGCTCCTTGGAAAGAGGATAGTGGAGCGCTATAATGAGCTGTGTCTTCGATCATGGAATTGTCTCTTTGTGAATGCATGTCTGACTACATAGACAAAATGTTTGGTGATTGAGTTATGCCTGCTCATTGGGTAATTTTGAGACCTTTGGATGGATAGAGAAGTAGTTAAAGATGGATATAGGCTGGCTGACTCAGATCTTGGTGTCACCTGATTGAAGTTTTTCGCCCAAGTCCACCCTCCTGTCCTATCCCCCCCTCCCCTGCCGGCAGCTCTGCAACAGGCATAAATATTTATGCAGGTATGTGACACATATTAGATTGCAATACTTCAGGCTGTTCCCTGTTCTCCATTCACAGCTGTCACGCTGCCAGCTATCAGGGAGCTATGGGGCTACTGCACCTTGTCTCCACGCCTACGCCCAATCCATTCTAAATCACTGCCATTGTAACACACACACACACACACCTTTCTAACAAAGGGCAAGCTCTGCATCTGCCAAGGACACAGGCCTAATAAGGGTGAAGTACGCATCTCTGTGCTGTGCTGTGACGAGCTTTGTCGCCTTCATGCCTCTTACCCCTCCCACATACACACACTCCATTCTTCCACCCCTTATATGCTGCTTTGTTGCATGTTAAAACAGATACTGTCATTGCTTGACTGAGCCAAATTAGTGTTTGGGCATTCATGAATAGAAACTGACTGAAGTGGATATGAAGTCAGATAGGAAGAGAGAGAGACAGAGAGATTGGACTTGCAGTTTGAGATTGTGAGTGACATGGACAGAGAGACTAGTCAATTCCGACAAGGAACCAAAAAAGTATGTGAATGATGGGAGTGGGAGTGGGAGGGGGTAAAGGTTATATAATTCACCCTAATCTCACAGTATCAAAGTGTCTGAGATTCTGTCATTTGCCTCATTAGCCTCTCTTTGTTGGGCCAGAGGAGCAGATTTCATGGAGGATTTGGAGAATGGCTTTGGTTCTGCCTCAGTTGCTCGCACAGAGCAGGAAGTTAGTTTCACGGCTGGCGACATGTAAGCTGTCAAAGTTTTTCTCAGATCCATCTCTGACTCAAAAATATCTCTGGAGCTATAGAAGACCATTCACGGGATAAGCGCACTGATGTCTGATTCACTGATCCATTTGTTAGCGCAGATAAGGATAAGGCTTTCTGCATAACCACAGGCTGAAATGCCCTCGGCTGTTTTTCGCAGAAGCTTCACAACAATTACTCTTTTACCTCCAGCTGCTGGACAAACCACAGCATATATCTTGCACACTTCACGGTATAAATAGGAATGCTGCTGCCCCATACTGTACAAAAACACCTATCATTGTGACCTTGCTATGATCCACATTTTCTAAGTTTTAGTCTCCTTGGATGACTTTTCTTTCCTGTACACAGCCAATATTTTTTTTTTTGCTCCCCAGACTGCGTGAGTTAGCAGAGTGGCCCATTGGCCTCCTATATATTGTTATAGTGGCAGGACAGTTATTGTGCCCAGGGTTTATATCACATTCTAATGGAGCAAGGCTATGAGTTAAGGGCGGTAGGCTTTTAAACCAGGGCTGTTAAATCACTGTTCAGATGACTTCATTAGCAGAGCAGGACACATGCTGAGACACTTGTCCCTGCGCACACACATGCACACACACTCACATATACATACACTTTCACCCTGCTACCTTGACGGTGTAGCATCGGGGCCAGACAGCAGGGAGAGTGGATTTATACAGTTGTGTGTGTCCTTCTTTGTCACCTGTCATTTGAGCTCCCTCAGCATGATGGCTCATCCATCATCTGCAGATTGAGCTTTTCAGCAGAAACCAGACTGATTAATACTACTGGAGGACCCCCAGGGTTGACTGGTTGACTGGCTGACTGGCTTCCTGGCAGGCTGGCTGTTTGAATGGGTAGATGTAGAACGTTTTAGCTCACTTGTTTGATGACTAATTGGCAGACTGGCTTGCTTAAGTACTTTCTGATTGGTACAATAATTGTAGGAAGTAGTGTTTAGTGGTAAAGTTTTCTAGGTTAATACCAGGCTAAACAGTATTTTGACTGAATGACTGGGAGGCTGACTAACCTGTTGGTTGGCCTGCTTTGATGAATGACAGCTATCAAAACTAGATTGTAGGATGAATGATGGACTGACTGACTGAAAGGATAACTCAAGGAGTGTGTTTTATTTACTTTTGCAAGTCCTACATTGAATCTGTAATTGCATGAACAGTTTTTCATTCCTTGCACATTCCCTATAAAAAAAATTTTCTTTTATAAGTTTTACTTTGGGTTTTCTGTTTCCTTGCTTCTAGCACATTTCTTTTCCTAACCACATTTTTATACTTCCATCAACTCTTTTAATTATGTCATGTAGCTAATTTAATAGATGCTAATGCACAGTTGACTTATGAAAGGGGTACAGGAATGCCACATCATACAGTATTCAATAATCAAGGCTAATGGGCAGACCTCAACAGGACTGAAGCTCATTTCAGATTTTTCTCAACCATCCTAATGCTTATTGACTCACTTTCTTTATCATGAGTCTTTTGAAGATTTAAAATTAAGTTCCTTTTGTGAAATGCCCAAATCAATGACATTATATATCCAGGTGAAATATACATTTGATATTTCACCTTGAACAAATTGCACACCAAGGGTTCGTGTTAATTGCCACAATCCACTGATTGAAATGTGTCCACATTGCCTCAGTCTTTGACTTCAATTTATGAGCCACTCTTTGTTATCGAGGCATGGAGTCAAAGTACTAAGTGATTCATCTGACACTGAATAGTTTGTCTTTAACTAGTGATCTACAAATGGATAACTCATCTGCTTTGTCCTTGGTAACCCTTTGAAATTCTCTTTTCTTTAGTGAACACTTGTAACTCTTTCTCAGCATACTTTTGTACAAAACAGTCAAAAGCAACTCAATCCCTTTGTAGGTTGGAATTAATGGCGGCAGTGCTGACCCTCCTCTTTCTTCTTTGACTCTGATTGTATTACCAAGCCTTTACGCCCCCTCGACTTTTTTTGGGGGTCATTTTTCTTTTCCATGCAAGGAAAAAGAAACAAATCTTTGAAACAGTGTGGAGTATTGGCGCAGACAAGAATCGCATTTTAACTGTCATCTGCCAAGGTCACTTTTTGAAACCATTTCCTTGTTTGTGTATGTCAGGGAAGGTCCTGTGACCTGGTTGATAAGGGGCAGCCAGGTATGAGAGATGAAGTTTCATGTGTCACAGGGCACTCCTCCACTCCATCATAAGGACCTGATATCAGCCAAGGACATTCACGCTTAGATCTACTGGTTCTACAGCTCCAGGTTTCCTTTCTTAAAGCCAGCATGTGACAACAAGAAGACTTCAGACATTGGTTAGCAGTACATTAAGAGTTAGATATGCTGTGTCCTATGCTATTTTTCTTAATCAACACGCGTCCCTACTATGTTATTACGCACGTATTGACAGTTAAAGAGTACGAGTAACATTGACCCATAGATTTGGTAGCTTAATATGGTGAGCTACAATGTAACTACTGAACACTAAAGCATTTCCTCTGTGTTGTCTCATTGTCCCTGTTACCCCTCAGGTCCATAACAATAGCAGTTTGTGGAAAAATGCCAGTCTGTGGCATTCTCTTGCTTGAGCAGCTCCTTAAATTGCGGCGATAGACGCTTGTGCTTTCAGGAAGTGGGCAATCGCCATCTGTTCCTGGGCACTGCCATATGGCGGGCCTTTTTCTCAGGGAATAAAATAAAAACAAATATGTCAGAATGTTCGTCTTCCTCCATGGACGCTGATCAACCTGGGGAGAAGCTGGATCTCAGTGTGTCTGGATTAATGGTCTTACTTTACGCTTCAGGGAACGAGGGAGTGTGTGCTTGTGGTTGGTGGGGCTTTGTGTATGTGCGTGTGAGTACATGTGCATTCTGTGTGAGGGAATGCACACACTAATGCACATTTACGGACCTGGATGTATTTCTTGAATCATTTATCTGACTTAAAGGGCGATGTTACCATACCATTTTGAGCAGTTGGTTGCCCTAGTCTTGGAAGCATTAAACAACACAGGAGAGAAGAGCTTCAAGGTTAGCCAGAGTGACATTTCATGGCTGCCGCTGCCAAAGAAACAAGAAGAAATGCTCGCAAACCATCATCAGACTCTCCATCTTGCGAGGCCAGGAATTCAAAAGACTTGTCACTTTTGAAAATCAGGAGAGTGTGATGTGTCATTGAGGAAGGGCTTCTTTCTTCTCTCGTCGATCCCCTTGTGTGTCCCCTCCACTGACTGACAGCTGGGGATGGGAGTCTGTGTTGGTGGAGACAGAATACATCTTTTGTCTGCTTGGTTATACATGGTGTGTTTTGTCTTCGCTACCCCTGGACAGCACTGACACATTGAGGTTTTCATTAGCCGTAAGCAGGTGGTGGAGGAGAGGGACGAGCGTGTGCGCATCACTCTGTTTCCATCCCTGCCTGTGTGCATATGCATCTGCACTGCACCAACTTGTATACTGTAAGCATATCATGGAGGGCGTACATGTGTCTGCCTGCATGTGCGTGAATGTTCACTATTACATTTTTGTGTGTGTGTGATACTTGGAGGTTTGCTCCAAAGGCGAATAAATCAGTGATGCCTGGGATAAGGCCGTGGCCCCCTCCTCAAACTGCACAGACAAGCTGAGAGGCTCATTAATCAAACGGCCAGTCACAGATGTGATGGCTTCCACACAAACCGCCAGCAGACTGTGAAAGTCACATCCAACAGAGTCAACTGTCAGCCAGGCAGGCAGGCTGCACTTTTCCTCTTTCCTTCTCGCTCTCTCTCTCTCTCTCGCTCTCTCTCTCTCGCTCTCTCTCTCTCTCTCTCTCTCTCTCTCTCTCTCTCTCTCTCTCTTTCTCTTTCCCCTCTGTTGTATTCATCTCTCACTCTCCCTTTACCTCCTCTCACCTCCAGCATGATGCCTCAGTGTGATACATCTGAAATATTTGTCTTGTCCCTCTAAAAACGATCTCGAGGGTCGAGGAAAATCCATCTTCTCAGAGAGTGGTCATGGTCAAACCATTCTAGAGACACAAGACATCAGTCATTACTGCCCATTGCTCTGTTCTCTGTGGTTGCGGAACAGTTGAACAATATATTTTTCTCTGACCTTAGCTATCTAGATTCTCTTGTAACCTATTTTAATCCTCATTCAATCAATGTATGAAAGTTGAAAGTGGGGCGATGAGTCTCCTTTGGTAAAGCCAAGAAGTATGGTTGTGTTAAAGTTAAATGATGGAAATGACAGGCAGTGAATGTATACTGTTTACTGTGTTCAGCAATCGGGGTGCATTCAGGGGTAAAATGTGCATACCACCTTCATGGAAATGCAGTAATGTGAAAATGAGTTTCCCCATTTCTTTCTGGACATTATATCGTATACCATGTCACTGCTGCTATCTCCAGTCCCAGTGGGTTTAAATTGGTTACAATTGTTCACAATAATTTCAATAATATCTCCATTCACTGACATAATTGTCAGTGCATAGTGCTTATGCCATGAGCCAAGCTTCTCAATGGGATTATCTGGTTATCCCTTGTAAATTCTAAATTTATTGCACCTGACCTTTAAAATTGCTCTCTTAAAAATTGTCATTTCAAATAATTTCATCGTATAAGTAGCAACCTCTTTGATTGTTCCAACTTCAAAACTTTGGATGGATAAATAGTTGGTGAGACCCTAACACAAGAGCTAAATGGAAATGCTCCTTAATCTACTGAAAACCTCTCCAAGGATGGATAGAAATGCTGGCTGGAACAGGGATAAGACAAAGCCACCCGTTCCTGATTAAAAATGGCAAGTCCCAGGGCTCCTAAAATACACTGGAGTATTTTATGCTGCAAATAAAAACAGCAATCCACACACATAAATAGAAAGCTATGCATTGGGAATGGTGTTGATGGGAAGGAATTTCTCTTGCTGTGATGCCATGATTTTGAGAATGACACCAGTGTACTTTGCGACATGCAAAGCGGAACTATGTCTTGCAAAATCACTTGCTACACAAGCCTTCTTAGCAGCTATTTAAACTAGATTTGTATAAAAGTAAA
Organism: Embiotoca jacksoni; assembly: GCF_022577435.1. Taxonomy (NCBI): domain Eukaryota; kingdom Metazoa; phylum Chordata; class Actinopteri; family Embiotocidae; genus Embiotoca; species Embiotoca jacksoni. The sequence goes on along the minus strand of NW_027185436.1, from coordinate 15,650,184 downwards.
ATGAGCCATGATTCTGTAACTGTATGGCCTATTTAAAAAAACATGCAATTACTGCTTTTTCATTGTGAAAATGAAGTAGAAAATTGTCAAAACATGTGAAGGAAGGATTTTTTGTTAATGTTAATAAAATGTTAAGTTTCTTCATTATTTCTTGCACAAACTACTTAAAATAGTATGTGACTCCATGCCAACCTGGCCTTGTCACATTACATCCTGGTAAAACGTGCGCTTGCATTGTTGCAAGCCTTGTAATAATATCAATATTAGCTAAGAATTCAATATTGCTATAATACAGTGGCAAAAACAAAGTAATGACAATCGTCAGTGAATTGCTAAGTTATCACACTTGCAACCCTCGTGTTTCATTACGACACCTGACTTTTCTAGCTTTGGAGAAACTTCTTTTTAAATTCGAGTATGTCTACTGAGTAGTTGTTTTTCTGAGCTCTGTCAGCAAAATAATTCCATATTTTGCCCCTGGAACCAGTTTTGTCAACCAGTTTAGATATACTGGGACTCAGTTCAAGACGTGATAGACTGTTTGACACTGTTGCCATGTTTCCTGCTGATTTACTAAGATGACTTTTTAGCTGACTGCAGCAGTCCATTGTCAGGAGCCAGTTTGCAATCGTCTGTTCCGGTCCATCACTGTATGCTTTTTCTTCTTTTTTACCATTCCATGTGCCATCTTTATTCAGACCCTCTGGAGGTGACACTGTGTTGGGCTTTTATCTTGCAGACTGTGTTTGGTTGTTTGATGAGTGTATTGAAGGATTACACTGTAAAAGTAAATGTTAAAATTAAAAACCAGTAAAAATATTGTATTATACCATGTCAATATTGAAGTCAAGAAGAGCTTCACTGTGTATGCTATGTGTCAGTCACACAGCACTTGTTATTGATATTGCATATGATTGACTGAGAAATATGGGCGGTGCAGTGGTTAGGATTGTCGCCTCACAGCGAAAAGCCTGCGTGGGTTCTCTCCGGTTACTCCGGCTTCCTCCCACCATCCAAAAACATGCATCTCAGGTTAATTGGTGATTCTACAAATTGCCCTTCGGTGTGAATGAGAGTGTGAATGGTCTTTGTTTCCGTCTGTCTATATGTGTTGGCCCTGTGATAGACTGGCGACCTGTCCAGGGTGCACCCTGCCTTCGCCCAAAGTCAGCTGGGATAGGCTCCAGCCCCCCGTGACCCTGTCCAGGATAAAGCGGGTATAGAGGATGGATGGATGACTGAGAAATATCTTAACATAGCTAATCTATGTGTTTGTGCCTGTGCAGTAATGTAGCCCTACGGTTAGAGAGACTGTTTCGTTGCAGAAAAGTGTAAGAGAGCAATTTTACTTCTGGTGGCAGCAAATATCATGTTATACATTTTTGCAAGTCATTGAGCCTCTCTATACTCAAGTCACTCTGGAAAAGGGCATCAGCTAAATGCCTAAAACATAATGTCTGTGTGTGTCCTGAGTGAGACTGTCTAACGGTGAGGGTTTGTTTTGATGGCACATCACGAGGTTGTATCCGGTCGCCAGGCTCATTAGCCCGTCGGCGGCGCCCAACCAGCCCCAGCCAATCGTTGCTCTCGACTTGGCTCTGCCATTTGCATGTGGTCCAGGAAGAGATAATTAGAGGGATCTCTGCCTGTCACTGTTAATCTGGGATTTAGTGAAGGGCTGTGACGCCGACATGCTGATGGACTGACACACATGTCTACACACACACACACACACACACACACACACACACACACACACACACACACACACACACACACACACACACACACACACACGGTGTGGTGTCCTACTCAAATGCACACATTGGAATCCGATGCACACACACGCACAGATTGAAGAGGAAATACAGTACCTGCACACAAACATACTAATGCTATCTCTCTCATCCTTCCTTACCAACACTGCTGCTGAATTATGGTGTCAGTCTTTATTAAGGCATCTTCTTCTTCTTTTTGACTTGTGACTCATAGAGTTGTTTTTTTGTCTTCTCTCTTATCTGTAATACTGCAGCATATTATACTAAAATATATTAGAGCTGCTTCTCCATTGGTATGTGAATGATAGCATGTTGACTCAGTGTCTGTTTACACCAGTTGTACTATGCTGTTGACACAGATTTTAGATCCCTGTTCAGATAGACTGTGCGCTTGTTGCTTCCCAAACAGGCAGAATGCTCAGTAAGCCTTTTGAACAAGCCCAGCTGTCAGCCCTATATACAGTACTTTTACACATACACACACATCCCAACAAACATGCTCATGCACTGGCACATCCCCTGCCATACACACACACACACACACACACACACACACACACACACACACACACACACACACACACACACACACACACACACACCACTGATTGGCAGGCCTCCTGTTTTCCCATAATTCCGACTGATTTATCCAATCAATCTCACTTGGAGAGCTGCTAAAGCGTTGACTAATATTAAGAGTAGAACATGCGACAATTAAAACATCCTTCAGGTAATTACAGAGCTGGTTTAGCAGCAAACAACTGAAGCATTTTATATATTCAGCATGTTGCCTGTGTGTGTTTTATTTGTACCTGCTTGATAGTTAATCAGGTGAAATGAGGTACATCTGTGAAAGGTACTGCCTTTAATGCACATGTCACATATTATGTAAAATTTCACATCATTAGCCCAATGTGTCTGTGCAAATATTGACTCTGTTCAACTAATTGAATATCATAGATGCTGTTTCATCCTGTACAAGAAAATCGTGTGTAAAAAGCCAGATAGATGTTCTCGTCTCTGTAAAGCCTTTATTCCTCCCATTGACAGGTAGTTCTTTTTGCGCACTGTGGGACTGCTAAATGGTGCATGCTTGAGAGAGGGGGTGAGTACCATTGCTGACCTCATCTGCCCTGCTCTGTGACCCTGTGTCACCACTGATGGCACATAATAGTTGACACTTGACTTTAGGGGCTCTTTAAGTGCCAAGAGTGCCCAGGGCCCTGGATTCATATTCTAATGCAGTCATCTTTGTACTATGCATCTCTACTCTTTGTCCAGGAGCTCTAGCTACACTTGTTTCCACTTTTTCTTTACCTTTCTTCATCACTCTCGCTCTCTTCCCCCCCCCCCTCTTGTCTCAAAAAAGAATACACACATGCAATCATATACACACACTGACACTTAAAGCTACTCAGACATGTTTTTGCTGAATCGAAATAGTCTGTCCCGCCCTCCTGCCCCTGTGCCATTACAGGTAAGCACAGTGGTGCACTTGTCTTGACACTTGTCTTGGCAAATCTATAGACAGCCAGAGTGAACAGTCCAGCTGGACTCAACCTCCTCTCCTCTCCTCTCCTCTCCTCTCCTCTCCTCTCCTCTCCTCTCCTCTCCTCTCCTCTCCTCTTCTCTTCTCTTCTCTCCTCTTCTCTTCTCTCCTCTTCTCTTCTCTTCTCTTCTCTTCTCTTCTCTTCTCTTCTCTTCTCTTCTCTTCTCTTCTCTTCTCTTCTCTTCTCTTCTCTTCTCTTCTCTTCTTTTCTCTTCTCTTCTCTTCTCTTCTCTTCTCTTCTCTTCTCTTCTCTTCTCTTCTCTTCTCTTCTCTTCTCTTCTCTTCTCTTCTCTTCTCTTCTCTTCTCTTCTCTTCTCTTCTCTTCTCCTCTCCTTCTCCTCTCCTCTCCTTCTCCTCTCCCCAGTAACCTTTTTTATCCTTACACTGTGTTCCTATCTTTGCATGCTCTCATTTTCTTGAGCCCCTAAATCTTGAAGATTATAGTTAGGGGTTGTTGTTGTTTAAATTTTAACGATTAATAGTATGTTTATTGATTCCTGTTCCTCAATTCTAATTTGGGCATATAATATTTTATGAGTCAGGAGAAAACCCAATATATGCGGAAAGTATAAACATATTTTATGCAGGGACTACTTTGTATTTGTTTTTGGTCAGAGCATAAAAACATTCTCTATGTTGCCATGCTCAAAATGAATGTTGATTTTACAGTTTGATGCACCAGCGTTTGGTAATAAGGCACCTACAGTGGGACTCGGGTTATAAAAAGCCATTGCATTCTTACAAATTACTGTAGTAAATGCTTTGGCTTGTGAAACCAACTTCCTCTTTTGATATTGTTTCGGGTGGCCAACCCACATTTTTAACTACAGTAGCTCAAGTCCATAGTCTTAGAAACAATATATTGGAGAAATAATTTTATTCATGTGTATCCTGTGATGCATGTGGGAGCACAGTAAGTTCCAAACTCCCAAATTAATATAGCATGTGGACAGGAGGAGTCAGTGATTGAACCGCCAACCCTGTCTGCGGTGGGAAACCTGCTCCTCCATCTGAGCCACATACAGCTGGGTCAGTCTATGCTGTTAATATGGAAGGCTGTCAATGTGGCAAATGGTAAATATGTGCTTGCACTCTCCTACTCTCTTTATCCACACCTTTGCAGCCTTTTACTATGTGTCTTTCAACTCTTTCTCCTTTTACCTGTTCTGGCTCCCCCTCTCTGCTATCTTCTCAGAGAAACCATCATGGGTCATGTTTTTCGGAGTCTTTGATCACTGAGTAGTCTTTCAGCATGTTGACTACAAGGCCTCTCACCTCCCCAGTGGTTGTTGCGAGGGGGCACATTTATCTGGCTTCTATGATGTTGATGGTTGAAAGCATTTGCTGATGTTGAAAGCATGTGTGTGTGTGTGTGTGTGTGTGTGTGCATGCCTTTGTGTGCTTGTGTGTGTCCACTCAGACATGATGAAAGACTGTGATATAGCACAGGGTTGTGATCAGTTGCAGCAACATTGTAGCTATGTTCTGAGTTGGTTGATAAGCAAGGCATTCTTATGTTCTGTATCTGACAAATAATGATCATGTGACACTGCCATCATTTGGGAAAGTAAACCTCGCAGTGGTAAAAAAATTCTTACATTGTTTTTAAACAGCTTAAAAGGTTGGAATTTACATCTCCTACTACCCTGAGCATTCCATCCATATCAATTTGTTCAGTTATTGCATGGAAAACTTCCTTTACTGTGCCATAATGGGTTTGTCCTCAGGGCACAAACTCTGGTTGAAATAGAAAAAGCTTTTTTTTTCGTAGTCTTTACACCTTCTGTGTAAACGATGGTTGGGCGCCTAAGAGCTTTGCTGCACCATCCAACTGCAGAATTCTCCCTTTTGTAGGATGCAGGGGATGGCCTTGATGTGACAGCTTGTGATGTTAGCCCAAGTTGTTTTTGACAGAAGACAAAGAAAAACGGAAGGAACGAAAGAAAAAAGATTGAAACCTAAAGGCAAAGCACTAGAATTTTTCTTCTGAGGTGAATTGCTTTTGCAGGAATCAATTCTTTCTCTCCCTGATTTTCTTTTAAAAACATCTTTGTTTTCCTCTGTATCTTTGCCTTGTCATGACTGTTAAGAAGAGTCTGTTTGATTGAATTTGCCACTGGAGACATTTAGTGATCTTGATAGATTCTTTGGATGCAGGATTCAGGCTAGCTGGAAGCATCTTTTTTAGATGCCCCCCCCCCCCCCCCATCCCACCCATGACATTATGGAAACAGGTCTACCCTTTACAGCCGACTGAACAGTGAGTAGTATTATTTGACATATTGTGCTGATACATGCCAGTCTATAAGAATGCCAATGACAATCATAGGAAAGGACATTTAGATTACTGTCGAGGGTCCCCGTCCTGTCTCTTCCTATCTGGCCTCCTATCACTCCATCTGTTTTCTAATCTGTCTTCTTTTCATCTTGAGTTTGACTTAGAATGATGAAGAGCTGATCAGAGGGGTATAGAGTGTGTGTGTGCGTGTGTGTGCGTGCGTGTGTGTGTGTGTGTGTGTGTGTGTGTGTGTGTGTGTGTGTGTGTGTGTGTGTGTGTGTGCGTGTGTGTGTGCGTGCGCGCGTGGACAACTCCATGCTTTGGTGTGAATGAATGGGAGCCTTGTATGTGTATGTATGCATGTGTGCCCAGCATCTCTGCCCTCACTGAGTCTGAGTGTGACCCTTGGGCTGTACCTCGCAATCAGTCAGACTGGTCCTCCTGACTGAGTGTTCCTCCTTGAGCTCTTCTTAACACTGTGTGGTAGCCCCTCACTGTTCTCAAGGTTAGCTTCTCTCTGCACCTTTTCTCTTTCGACTATCCTTCATATGCACCTTACTGCATATGTTTCTCCATACAAGAGTCTGGATGTTGGAGGTTTTAGCCTCCTTCTAGTCTTCCTCTCAAGGTGAGACTTTCCCAGTGCTCTCCATATGGCCTCCTACCAGTTCTCCATCCAGTACTTATGCACATCTGATGATGGAGTGGACGTTTAAAGGTGTTTGAACTCCCTCGTCCCTTTTCTCTCAAGTTGAGTCCTTCCTGCTCTCATCAGTTTTATTTCACTTCGCCATCTTGTCATCCCACAAACACACACTCAAAAACTTGTTTCCCTATCCCCATAGGAATTTTCATTTTCACAATGCCCCTTACCCTAACCTTAATCATCCCAACTAAATGCCTAACCTTGACCTTTACCCTTACCCCAAACAATTCTAACTCTTACCCCAAACCCAAGTCATAAGTCTCAGTAAAACAGACTCTAACCCTGTGGTCTTCAAATTTTGACTCCACAGTGACACATGTCCCCTTGGGTTGATGTGCCTTCAGTCCACACTGTGATAGAAAAACATTTAAACACACTGAAAAATGCACTCTCTTTAAAGAAATCAACATATTCCGTGTTTTATAGCCACATAAAATGATTAACCCTCACCCTAAACATAACTAACCATAACTGCTTAACCAAGTCCTACCAACCCTCATAAAGCCATTTGAAAGTGTGTCAGAAAGCAATTAATGGCCAAAATGTCCTCACTTTCCCAAATGTCCTCATTTACAAGGTTTAAAACGGAAACTGGTCTTCATAAAGATATGTACAGGTATAGAAACACACACACACACACACACACACACACACACACACACACACACACACACACACACACACACACACACACATTATCATTCTTACATCCTTGAAAAGAAACACTGAGTGAAAGTCACGCCATAATACCATCGCTTTCCTCCTCCCTTTTTTTTTAGTATTCTATTCTATCTTCTCATATCTGTAAGGTATGTGGTTTTGATGCTGTGAATGTAAAAGTTATAGTTTATCATTTATTCATATACATATTTTTTTATACATTTCTGCAAATGTTTTGTGTGTTTTTTAAGTTCTAAGACTTGCGGCCCGCTTTTCCAATGTCAATGATGAACAGTGAGGCATTTTACGGGGTACAAATATATTACTGCAATAAAGAAACAGAGTTCAGACGACTGCAACAGGACAAATTGAGCTCATGTCTTTCACATCAGAAAATAGGTTGAACCAAAGGGATAGTCAGTCTACACAGCAAATTCACATATTTGGAATAAACTCTCTCTGAGTTCAAATCAACTATTTTTGCTCATACATGAAACCATCGAATACAGTCTGAAGCAGAGTGAAAGTAACTTCTTTTCTTGGGGTGGAGTTTCTTGGAGTTGATTTTTAACACTTTTCAGGAGTTGAACCTGAACTCTTTGGGAGTTAAAACTCAACTCCCATGAAGAGTAAATTTTACTTTAACCTTGAGTTGTTTGAATGTGAACTCTTTCACAGTGTTAACAGTCAACACTTATAAGTGTGTATTGTTTGACATTCATGGAGTTAGAATTTCATCACACCATAAAGCTTTTAGATAAGACTGACAACAAGCTATCAACATATTCTCACAAATTAATATTTAATAATTATATGCATTGTGATTATATGCAATGTGCAACAATTAATGCTGCATGAAAACTTTGTATAACAAGTTGCAAACTGACCAATATAGTAGTGTCACTGTGATTGGTGTATATATGTTACATTCCTACCTTGTACACTCATGGTTTTGAATGATAGCCCCATTTTATTTATCATTATGTCTTCATTGAAATATTAATAAACAGCATGTTTTAACAAAACTAAATGTAATTTCTGCCCATCACTTAGATTTAATCTGGTTGCTTTATTCTCAAAAGTTACGAAGAAATAACTAAGGCATCCTGGGAAATGGTAATACGGCAACAAAGTTGTGCAGTCAACACCGGGAGTAGTGTTGAATCATGCTCCTCAACACTCAGCGACTGAACACCAGAATATTACCCCACCAGAGAGTAACACTGAACATAAGCAAAAATAAACCCCAAAAATTAAACTCTTTGTTTAACTCCAGGATTTTTCACTCCAGAAATTTGCTGTGTAGGAGAAATGGTTATCTGCTTGTGTTACTAGTCTATTCACTAACACAAGTGTCACCATGACTGCACTTAAAACTAGCCAGTAATTGCCAAGAGGTAGGTTCCAGGTCATTGGCTACCAAAAGTGTAAATACATAACTATTAATGTTATAATAGTATTGTGCTGGAATTAAGCATTATTGACCACTTTCACACATTGAACTGGAGAAATTTTGTATTTAACCAGTTGCTTATTGGTAAAAATTTTTAGTTGCTGCTGTGTATGTATAATCCAAAAAGGCAAATATCCTTTATCCTTCAACATTTTCACAATTTGGTTTGTGATGGAAAACCCAACACACACATCTTGACAGGTAAGCAAGATACACCATAAAAAATGGTATGTATTCGATAACTTATTTCTCAAAAAAAACACTTTCAGACATATAAACAAACGTATCATTTGGTGTGCAGTAACATACAGTACTGGATACTCATCACTCATCACTTCCTCTTTAGGTCGTTGCATCCATGCAGTGAGCGACCAGTGCGTGTTGATATCTGTCTCTCTGTATCTGTCTCACTGAGCAGATATGGCTGATATCACAGGATCTGACAGTACCGATCATAATCAGTACCCCTTCAGCTCTCCCTCCCGCTATCTCTTTTTCTCTGTATCACAACCTAACACATATATTGATGTATTTGTATTTGTCTTTATCTTGTTTAGTGTTGCGACTCACTCTTTATATCTTAATGACGCCTCTCGTTTTTACTTCCTTCCTCGCAATGGTGCATTTTGGGAATATACACTATATGCAAAGGGGGTAGGTGTTGGGAGTGATTCTGCCGTTATTTCCGTACAGTGTTGTGTGTGTGTTAGTATGTGTTAGTATGTGTTTGTTTCTGTGTGTATGTGGGTAGGTGGGTTTGCGTCAGAGATCATTTATAAAGGGATCAACCCTCGGGGTGTCGATGCATCGCTGCAATGGAGGGCGAGCAAAGGGGGTGGAGGCGAGCTAGTTCACAGCAGATGTAAGCTTGAAAACCTTGGCTCACTTGGCTGTGTGCTGCACTGTTCACTACTTATTTATTTATTTGGGTTGGGGGGCAAATATATGTTCAGTGGCGTTGGATATCAGTGACAGGAAGGATCAAAGAGCGACACCACAAATGAAGCTGTCAAAGTGGCCCGACAGCTGGGTCCCGAGGCGAACATCCCTCGCTCGCACATTTTATTATGATCGCAGTGAAACCTCACAGCAAGAAGGAAAGAAAGAAGGGTAAAGAAGAAAACCATCATCTCCCCAACCAGAGAGAAAGAAAAAGAGACAAAACGAGCGCTGCTGTATCATTGCCGTCCATGATAGAATGAATTATGAATGTGTGAAGGGGATTAGGAAACAATGGTTGAAGTCACTAGGATCCTCGCCTAGTTTCCTCACCCTCAGCCTGGCAACTAATTAGCACTTTCAACACTAGTGTATGATCTCATTAATGTGATTTCTGCTTATGTAACGTGCATGCAGTCGTGCTCACTTACATACACACATGCACACACAGAGATTGCAGTATTATTACATAAAGCAAATGAACATGTAGAATGTCGTGTTTGTTGTTAAGCTAATACAGTTAGATTGATGAATCAAACATTGCAGTTATGCTGTAGGTTTAGTCAACAGTGCCGTTCAATGTTTAGGGCATTTACACCCAGCTTTCCCTTCATGTCTTGCAATTATCTAAGCAATTTGATAATGTGTGATGAATATCATCATAGTTTTGTTTGGTCCACAGAAAAGACAGTTGCTGTTGGAGTATTTGTGTACGACTTCAGCGGATAAAAGAAACATTTCGGGATCATACAAGGGGTACAAATGTGTAATGTTTTAAAAGGCAGGAAGATAATTTTTTCACATAATTGCACAGTCTATTTGTATAGTAGATATAGTTCACGTCAGCTAATTAGTATCCACACTCTGAGATATAGTGAGAGGGAGAAAAAAGAGGGGGAGGAAGCAGGGAGAGGGTAAGGGTAGATAATTAGACAGAATTAAGCCATCTCTTTTAATCTAGCTCCTGAAAGAAAGAGGGAGAGAAAGAAAGAGAGATGGGGGTGAGAGGGTGGGGGTACTGGGGGTGAGGACTACATATTCACCCCTCTGCTCTCTCGCTCACTCCCTCTCTCCCTGTCTGACACAGGGTGTGAATGTGTGGGAAAAGAGGGGCCTGGTGCCTTAGCTCAGCAGAATGGATCAGCTTGTGTTTCTGAGGCTCAAGAAGTGTCCCATTGTCATGATGTCACTGCAACTCAAGAAGGCTGACCTGTGACCCCGATGGATTCATGGCAGCCCACCGCAGCACCCCCACAACTCCACAAGGGCCAGATTGCCACTGGGCGCCCACTAGGGGGTACCCAAGCCTTTTGCTGTGGAATTTGAGGTGCTTGCGGCTTTCCAACGCGCAACAGATAGTATATTTGCCAATGAACCCGTCCGTCTAGGTCCCCCTGATTAGGGGTCCTTTCTCTCGCTCTACCCCACTCTTTTTTCTTGCTTTCCCTCAGTTGCTCTGCCATCTCAGCCAGCCATGGCTCTTTTTTCTCTCTCGCGCTCTCTTTCTCTCTCCCTCCTTCACGCGTTGTATCTCAGTATCCATGAATATAGTGAGTGCCGCCAGATGTCGCAAATACATCATCTGAGGGATACGGTGGTGATGGAAAAAAGTCAAGGCACGTACGAGTGGGGGATGTGAGCTGACTTGAGCTCTCTGAGCATTTGTGTGTGTGTGTGTGTGTGTGTGTGTGTGTGTGTGTGTCACTGTATGCCAGCATTCATCTGTGTGTGTGTGTGTGTGTGTGTGTGTGTGTGTGTGTGTGTGTGTGTGTGTGTGTGTGTGTGTGTGTGTGTGTGTGTGAAAATTGTTGAGTATGTCCCTTTTGTGTGTGTACGCATGTGTGGAGGTCACAGCAGGTCAGCATATTGTCCCTCAGATGTTTGATATTTTATGTATAAGAGGGTGGCTAGAGCGAGAGGATAAGCACGTTCCTGACAGAGGCATCTCTCCGCCACAATCCGCAACCTCAGCAATGTAGAGCCCAGAGTCAGATCAACAATGGAGAGGAGCTGCCTTATACCCAGAGATGGCTGATGGGAGGAAGAGGGAATGGTGGTGGTGGTGGTGGTGGGGGGGGGGTAGCAGGACTGCTGCTGCTGCTGGGGCAGAAGACGGCAGTGTACCCTGATTGCAAAGACCTACCATGATTATGCTCAATATTGTGTTTATATATGCAATGCGCTGTACTGCATGCAGCAAGGCTTATAATGAACATTCAACTCCAATACATTAGAGCACCCTTACTTATTCATCTACACAGAGCAAGCAAAATCACTTGAAATGTAGCCACATCAAACACACAGAGGCTCTCTCGCTGTAGCAGGTGTGTGTGTGTGTGTGTGTGTGTGTGTGTGTGTGTGTGTGTGTGTGTGTGTGTGTGTGTGTGTGTGTGTGTGCGTGCGCTTGCGTGTGTGTGTATGTTTGGAGGCCTGTCGGGGGCAGAGGAGGGGTAGTGGCACCCTCCGATCAGCCCGTGTTGGGGAGGAGATTCCCCAGAGTGGAGCTATCCCGAACAGCACTTCTCTCTTTCTCCTTCAGGGGGAAAAGTTTACTGCCAGCTTGCTTTTGTAGTCGGCCTCAAAAGATTTGCGGCAGTCAGCATTAAAAGGCAGAGATCTAAGGAGACGCCTCCAACTGAAATACCTACAGACGAAGGAGAGGAGGAGGAGAACGAGAGGGGTGCGAGCTGATACAAACATTAAAGACGGACGTTAAACGTTCCTCTTTATATCGGCTTTGTACCCCAACAACAACAAAAATAACAACAAAACTACCAAAAATCATCTCATGGTCCTTTTTTCCCCCTCCTAATGCTTTGATTGATCCCCCCTTTTTTGGCTTTGCCCTTTTTCACACTCTCCCCATTTGTGCTCAATTGTTAAAAGGTTGATTTCTTTATTCCCGTCTGCATACAAACACGCACACGTAGGCTGGTTACCAGGGTGATGATGTGGCAGATGACATCATGCCCTGACTGTATTGTATAGTGGGTCGCATTCTGGCAGAGTTCATGGGATGGTGGCGTGGGCTGGTGCAGCACTCCTCACTGTTCCCTCCATCTTTGCCTCTGTTTCTCTCCCTCTCCTTCTCCTTCTGTGTCTCTCCGGGCTCTCTGCATTGGTTTGTCCAGTGCGCCTTGTGTTCCCTGGGAAAAGGATTAATTATTCAACACACAGCCTCAATTAAATTTGAATTCGGCAGTTCAAGTAACCTTTTAGCATGGCGCATTTATTATTAAGGCAGATGCTTTGGCCCTGTTTAGATTTAGAGCTTATCGGATTCTTTCAGCCCCTTATCACATAGGCAGTTTACTTCTGATGGCTGTGAAGCCTGGCCTTGCATTGCCTTGGTTAGAATGCAGTGGGATATATTTTCTGAAACAGCTTCTGCTAAACATTTCTCACTATGAATTTCCGTTACTGAAGATTTTGCAGTATAATATGCACTGAAAAGTATTATAGTTTTACCTGTGACTCATGCAGAGAACGTGTGAGGGATAGTTCGTCCCCAGTTTGGACTTGCACCATTTAAAATATCTGTAAAAGACAAGACAAGACAGGATGTCATTCTGACCTGAATTTTCCAGTATAATGAATACTTGGAAACTTGAAAACCTTCATCACTTGCAAATGCCTTCCTTTTTTCCATCATGTTCCTCTTCGCAATTCTGTCACTGGAGAGGCAGGAACAAAATAAGTACTATTAACAGCAGAAACAATAGCAATATCAATGGACATACACAGAAGAAATTAATCCATTTTCATCTTAGAACTGACGTGTACTCACAGCTGATACATATTTAACAAATGCTTAATGAGTGCTCCGTGACTACAAATGTTTTATACAGCCAAAGACTGATACATAAAATACTTGCATTTACGCCTGCACACAACACCACCGTGGAATGCAACATAACAAGAAACGAGAAGTAACAGCCTTGACGGTCCCTTTCAATGATCCCCCTCCCCCAGTTCCTGTCTCCCCATTTCTCTCTTCCTCCATCAGAGGAGGTGGTGCTTTTGTCAAGCTGGAGCACAGAGACCTCACAAAGCGAGGGAAGATGTCACAACAAACAAAAACAGAATAGTAACCCCCCGAAATCTAATCAGGAGCCATTGATTCATGCTCTGAATAGAGACTGAGTACCTTGAGAGTGGCTCATCCAATAAGGCCATAGACAGCCTGACAGGGGGTTTCACAATTCAGCTGTATGGTTCCCTATCATTCTGCTCTCACCTTTAGACTCGACTCTATCAACTCAAAGATGATACAATCATCACTCCATTCCAACATTTTATGTCCTTTTTTTCTTGGTCCACTAATTCATCTGTCATCCGTGTACCTCAATCAATGATTTTTTTTTTTCTCTCTGATTTGATATGTTGAGTATTCTTTGAACACTAACAGGCTTGCTTTATGGATGCGGAGCGATATGAGCCTTTGGAGCCTTAGTTACACTGATTGTGCTTATGAAGGATGCTTCGATCAAGCAATTAAGCACAAGGTAAACCTTTACTTAGCAAGTTTGCCTTGGATGTCCTCTTAAGATTCCGTCTTAAAACTTAAATGGAAAAGACAAATTTCACTAATGGTAATAGTGTGCAAACACAAAGGGTGCGTAACTATCTTTTATTTCTTCATTACATTATCATTATCACTGTGTTGCCTCTTGCTTTCTTTGTCGTAGAACCAAAAGAAAAAAAAAACATATTTATAGTGTAACTCTATTAACACTTGTAGTGTGACATTTCAAATGAAATTATTTAATATATAATACGTGCATGCCCTTCTGAGTTTTTTTTAAATGCTCAATATAATGCAACAACTTTGCTCTTATTATTTGTAATGATACTTTGGCATTATAGGGTAGAGATATTGATTTTGGAACCCAAAGCATTTATTGTGGAGGTAAATGTTATTATTTTAATATTGGACTCATGCTAATTTGATAGAGCGTAACATACACACCAGGGTAGGAGCCGCAGGGGTCTCTCTGTCTCTCTTGCTCTTGGTTACACTCATTGCCGCTGAGTTTTATACAATATACAATAATCTCAGGTAATGTCAAAGACCAGTCATGGCTGCTCCCGAGTTTTCATTTGGTGGGCCCTGCCTCTGCAAACAGAGATTGCATGTTTGGAAACATGTTTCAGAATTTCTTTCTATATTTGCTCAAATAGGTTATTGTTATTGTTTGATAAAGGCATGTGAGTATTTTTGTGACCTCCCCTCAATCCACAGTAACAAATTATTACATATTATGACCAGTGGGGAAAAAAAAAAAAAATCATGAAATCACTTGTTCACTCCAGCCTCATCACTTACCTCCTCAACTCATCATCTCAGTACAGTCTATTAAGATTAAATTGATTGTTATAATATTAAAGGAATTGCACCATCTGTGAGGGTACCTCAGCAGTACATGAAAGCACCATGGAGAGGTTGAGGAGGTCAGGAGGTCACAATCGTTAGAGTTATGCAATCAACAGTGTTCAATCACTTAATGTCTACTGAGAAATAATTATTTTTTTAGAAAGTAAAAACATCCAAAGCTTCTTAACTGAAAATTCCCAGACCTTTTTTCTTATTTTTAAATGAGGTATACAGTTGTCAAATGGTAATGCCACGGTCAAAGTAATTATCGATGCTCTGTCTAAAGCTGTGATGTTTTAAGTTGTTATGGGCTAATAAAACACTCTTGAAGACTTCTGAATCTGCCCACAATCATCAAGCATATATGAAGATATTTTATACCAATAGTTCACATCCATGTCCTCTGGAACAAAGCATACAAGCACTTTCGGAAAGATCATGGTTTGAGTTGAAAGAAGTAGTTATGGAACAATTATTATTGTGTATGTGTTCATATGTGTCATCATGATGACCATCTATCTCACTAAGTACAACTCATCTCACTTCTTCTCAGATTTATGAGCATGTGCATGAGGTTTGGGGGGACGTCTTCCCCTACTTTTCTTAATTGACGAGAAGATCCCTGCCCTCTCACTTGTTACCATGGCAACTGACCCATTTATATGAAAGTGAGGGCGAAAGAGTTTGAGTAAGTGTAAGACAGGGTCAGACAGATTGACAGACAGACAGGTGTAGTTGTAAGAATATAGGAAAGTCATTCTAGTGTGCTATCGACTCTTCGCCAGAATCTCTGTTTCTGTCTTGCTCTCGCTGTCACTCTCACTCTCTGTGTGTCTCTTTCAGCCATCTGATCAGCTGTATTAACACAGGGACACTTGCTGAGTAGGGTTAAAAAGGGCATCTATTCATTCAGCACAGACACCCTTCACTGCTCTCTGTGCATTGTGTGTGTGTGTGTGTGTGTGTGTGTGTGTGTGTGTGTGTGTGTGTGTGTGTGTGTGTGTGTGTGTGTGACTGTGTGTGTGTGTGTGTGTGTGTGTGTGTGTGTGTGTGTGTGTGTGTGTGTGTCCTTTCGTGTTATTGAGTGTGTGTAAAAACTTATTAGAGTGGAACGTAGGTGTGTGTGCACATCTATAGATATGTGTGTGCTTACCCATGCTTGGACAAAGAGGCGGAGCCTTTTTTTAACACCCTGTCAAAGGCGTTACCAATAGAAAGGAGGATTTTGGGGTGGCCTCCCCCCAACTCACAGATATGAAGCTGTCATGGGAAGAATAGCTGCATTCATTGAATGACACTTATTTTCTCCCACTTTACACAAGTGCAGAGAACAAAACAGGCAGTGGATAGCAGCTGAGGAAGACATTTTCTTCACCTTCGTTGGCAATGACAGACATGCAGCAATTACTTTAAGTCTAAGCAGACACCAAGAAAACCGCTATTCCTGCTTAGCATTGTTACTGCATTCTTGCAAACTGCCTTAGGCCTTATGTGCTGTTAATGTGACGTTTGTGTGTGTGTGTGTGTGTGTGTGTGTGTGTGTGTGTGTGTGTGTGTGTGTGTGTGTGTGTGTGTGTGTGTGTGTGTGTGTGCGCGCGCACTTGTATTACTATGTCATGGGGACATATATCTGTTTACACAGTCATACGTGTAGACCCGCCTTCCTTTTGGGGACAAAAAGTAAGTCCCCATAACGTACACCAATTCAATTTTGTAAAAAGACTTGGTTTAATGTAAAAACTCCACGTCTGCATTTTGTCCCCGTACACACTGTCCACAACAAATCTAAAGGTTGATAACCAGGTTATAGCAATGCATAATTTACCTCAGCTGTTATGTCAAGGCCTCAGTCAAATTACATGATCAAATGTTGTGAAAAACACCTGATTAGCAGACAAAAATTCTCCTAAATCTTTCTGTTCTTCTCTTGTTTATTTTGCACACAAATCTGAAAGGTCACAGACAGAAGTGGATGTGAGGCCGTGCTCTTAAACAAAAGCAGCATGCGGTGGGGAAAAGAAAATACATTTTTTTGGGGGGTAATTTATGATGATTTTCCAATGAACAAATCAGGTAGTGTAGCTTGTTTTATGGTCCTTTGCAAACTCATTCAGATTAAATGGATTAATTCTGTCAAAATATGATCAATTGATCAAAATAAGCATACTCTAGAAAAATATAGGATAAGAACTGAATCATTTTAGATTTAGACCATGCAATGTGATCTGGGTGGCAAGCCCTTGTGGAATTTCAATTTGCTGAGATAGTACCAGTTCTGCAGCAGTGTATGTTGTATTAGCTTTGTAGTGAAGTTGTAGTCAACTTGTCAACAAGCTCTTAAATACACACATTGATGTTTTCCATGTCCTTTGGCCTTGCAAGGGACCAAGTGAATATGTGAGTTCATATGGTACATCTATTTGTGTGTTGACACATTGCCCACTCTGGGTTATCTAATAGCTTGGCAACAATGTGTCTCTCCACCTATGCCACATGGCATAGGTGGTCTAATCTGACCGTGACTAAATTAAAAGTCCTTTTGGTGCGGAAGTGGATAACAGTGTTTCCCTGTAGCTCACCTTGCATCCCTTCTGCCTACCCCTGCCTTTCTTTCTTCACCTACCCTCTTGCCCTTGTGGCCCACAGCCCAATTTTCCACTGAGACCAGGTGTCCCACCATAACAGAGAGGAGTGTGTCTTAATCAGTCCCACAGACGTCGCACAACATAGGGTACACACACACACAGAAAAGTACACATTCACACGCACTCCACATTGAATAAATAACCACGCATTCATTCGTGCAAAGTCAAATTAAGCACACACACACACACACTGCAAGGGATGCCCCACTGTCAGCCTACCTTATGTCAAGGAGTGACACTTGGATGACACCAGCAGCAGGATTATAAGCGCATATTTATTAGCCTTAGCGCCGTCCGTGTGCAACGACAGGGCCAAGAGTGCACACACAGGTACAAAAGAACATTGAGTAAGGGAAGCCAGGAGCAGCAACTAAATGACACTTAAATACCATTAATTATGCGATGACTAGACCAGACTGTGGAAAATTTTAGGTGCAGATCAAATTCTTAAAAACTTAGATTCTCTAATTCATAGATTGCAAAATGTTGTCAAAAGCAGGATTTTAAAGATGTTTTGGGGCATCAATGTGTGTAACTTTAACAAACCAAAAGTAAAACAACAATGGAACGATGCAGTACAAAAATGCATTGCCTCAAAACCCTGAGATCAACAGGACAACCAGTGGTTATAATATGTCCTTAGAGAGCATTTTTATTTTCCTTGTATGTCCTGCATTGTGCTACGAGATGTGTTTGCCCTGCATGAACCTTGACACTGGAACGCATTGGGAAGTTTTTCATACCGAAATTTTGAGACAAGTATTAGCTAAGGATGAAAGGACTTTGCTATTTCATGGAGATAATTGTTAGAGAAGCAAAAACAAAGACATGACTTGCTTTTGCCATCTCTCTCCTCCTCTGTCCTATTATCCTGTTTTGAAGCTTTAGAGATACAAATGAACTTCAGGTGCCTTGAAATCTCTTAATGAACTCTCTCTTACCCCTCAGCCTGTCCTGCCTACACTAAGCTGGAACAGCAGCAGTTACTTTGTTTCTCTTTGGTGTACGAGTGGCTACATAGCTACAGAAAGACTTACCCACTTAAGTGGAGGCCACTCGCTGAGTCGTTTCTTACACAAGGCGCACAAACATACACACCTGCATTAGGATACTGTTGCACGCCCACATGAAACTCACACACATGCACACACTCACACATCCCACCTGTCTGCCACCCGAAGCATATGTGCACTCCGACACAATAAACATACAATGGATCGCTTAATGTGTAGATGAAAAAGCTGTGCTGTTGCTTTCTTTGTGTTGACATCATTACAGGCAGGCACCATATGAGCCTTCTTTCTTTCCTATATTAAATAATCACTCTGATTATCTCACTCAATAGAAAGACAAGCACCAAACAAATAGCATGGGGCATCTTCTCCACGAATAGATTTTCTGTTTAGCCCAATCCTTTCTGCTACCAACGCCAATTACTATCTGTCTCTCTGTCTGCCTATTCATTTGTTTTCATATGTATACAGCTCCAAAACTAAGCCAAATTAGTGCAGTCTAAATTCACCAATGGGCTTTATGATACTCGTCCTCCTTCTCTCATAAATTTCTGTTGTTCTGTCAACGATATGGCCACGTGACAACATGCCTAATGACTGTGGAGCGAGTCAGCATTCAGACACGGGAGAGCAAAGTGGCCACTCAGATTAAACTTTAATGCTGCGTAAGAGCCAGTTAAGCATTGCCAAATCATAAGGATGTAGAGAGAGAGACAGCGAGAGAGAGAGAGAGAGAGAGAGAGAGAGAGAACATATCATTAGTACAAACGCAGACACAAGAAAGAGAGAATGAGAGCGCCACTGAGACCAAGGAAGGGGAACAGGCAAATGAAGAGTGACATGGATTGGAATAGAACATATGTTAGGCTCAGGCAGCATGGCTAGCTTTCTAGCTTCCTTAAGCTCTTTTCACAGTTATGGATGTATATGGACTTGGCTGGCTGGCTGGCTGGCTGGCTGGCACTGTTGGCTGCTCAGTGGTCCTGAACCAGCCTATTTGAAAAGCCTGATGTGTTTTATTTGGGCCTGCTTCACACTGTCATCTGTGCACGGAGATAGACTGTAATTGAGAGTCAACTCTAATCTGCATGGAGGCAAGCTGAGGAACGCCTGGGAGGTGAAGAAGAAACGGGGTCCCTGAATTTATGGAGAGTTGCTTATCACACCGTAAATCACGTGGTGGCACTTTTACAAGAATATGAATATTATTGACCAAATAATTTCAATGTTTTGAGGATTCTTTCCTTCTTTGTGTGGGTTGGGTCATATCATTTCCCCCTTCCTCTCTCCTGTATCTTTCACAGGGCTGTAACACACGTCCATTTGAGTCCAACTTTACCTCACCGGAAAACGCTGAACTCAAGGTCACCATTGCCGATTACCTTTTTCATTCCCCCCTGTCTTGCTCTTCATCCCTGTTTCTAATCATCTTCCTCCCTTCCTCCCTTTCCACACATACGTGATCTCTCTCTTTGCCGTCCCAGGTTATAAGCAGCACAACTACTTTTTTGTAACTAACCACACCAAATAGACAGTTTGGGTAGCAGGAGTGATTTTGTGTGTCTGTGCGTGCGTGCTCATGTGTCTTTGAGCTTTTTCTGGTGAAAACACCCAATCCGCAGTAAGCCTTGGGAAGCCAGTAAGCGCTCAGAAGAACAGTGTGTTTGGAAGGCCAGAACCAAGCCTCTAATGGTACCATCTGAGGCAGGTCTGACATGTCAAAGAAGGGCTCCGTGGGGGTATGCGTGTTAGCGTTCGTAAGTGTGGGTGTGACGCCATGGCTATGCGTATAATTTAGTGTTGCAGTGGGAGTGGTAACGTGTATGATACGCATGCCCACATGCATGTTCCGTGAACGTGGTGGTGTGTGTGACACTGTAACAAAAGAGCACACACTCGGTTTGTGTGTAGCCCACGCTAACAGACAGCCAGTGAGGACATGGAGATACAGTATGGCTCTGGGGTGAGGTAGCGAGCTGTACAGTATGTGCTGGGGGCAGGGAACGGCTCAGCAAGGCAAGGACCTTCTGTCTCCCTGTCATCTCCTCGTGCCATTGGGGGTTGAAAGTGCCAGTGTGTGTTTGTGTGTGAGTGATGCAGTGATGCGGGTGGGCGCACAGCCGAACGTGCACTTGACTGGCGCTGTGGCACTTAGCTAGCAAGTAGCTGCTGGCTTGGCGGCACTCCAGGTTAACTCGGCATGCTGTGAGGTTTTTTGTATCCATGTGCGTTGGGTGATGTGGCACCAGATGCCACTCCATGTGCCCAAATCCTGTTGACATTTGGAGCGTGGGCAAGCGGGCACACAGGAAGGAAGCAGAAAATAGGAGGGAAATTTAATAATGATGAAACAGCAGCCTCAGCCATTGTTGCAGTGTGTTGTAGTTCACATTGACAGACACTTAAATTCTGTAAAGGTATTTAGAAACTTTTTTTGCCAGCTGCATTGTGGCTGTATACATATATATATATATATTTTTTTTTACAGGAACAAGGTTCAGGAAAGGACCAGGAGAAGAGGGAGAAAGAGCAAAGGGAAGATGATTGAAAAATGGCTTCTGTGTGCATGCGTGAGGGGGGTAATTTGATTAAGCAGGCTGGCAGAAGGAGGAAGCGGGAATGGTAGGGTGACAGGTTGATGCCAACTTCTCCTGGCATGGCCTTCACCCTTATTCCTGACTAAGAAGAGATGGTGTCAGAGGAGGAAGGAGGAAGATCATAGAAAAGCTGGATGACAAACAGTCAGATTTAGACAGACGAGATGGAGGGTGACAATGGGTGCCAAGACATTGAGGAAGGAGGGGTAACAAGAGGAATGACATGGGGATTCAATGAAAAGGAGGTGAGATAGAAAAGTGGTGAGTAGGTGGTGATATGACGAGATGGCAGGAGGTGAAAGTGTAGGAGGTATAAAGGGCAAACTGCAAGCTCCGTTGTAGAAAACCACAGTTTATATTCAACTTTTACATCGTCAACTTGCTAAATACATTTTTTATGAATGAAAATAACACTATTTAGTCACTATATTGTGGTGATGAAATTTTGGAAATGTGTTGAAAGTGTTTAATCATTGGCTGTGCCACACACTAACAACATCAACACTGATTATTGACAATCACTATGCTGAAATGATAGCTTTTTTTTTGCCTTCATTCAGTTTTTGATTGTTTTTGTTTTAAGTACAAGTATTTTTCTTCTTTCACACCTCATTATTACCTAAACTACCTGTCCTGGAAACTGGCCAAGTAGATATGATGATGGCGTTATGGATTTTGGTTTTAATGCCCTCTGATGAACCCACTGATCTGCAGTGTCACCCTAATGCTGAGCACATGTACAAAACAGGCAGGCACATATTTTATTTTCAGAAACTGCAGCTCATTTAAAATTTTATAATTTTTTAATATTGCTACTTAAATTTTGTGTTTTAACAGTTAATATCTCAACGGTGATCAGTATGATTTAATCCCGGCCTTTTTCCTAAAAGTGTAGCTGTCTGAGTATTTTAAGTATTTTATAATTCTTCTTCTTAATACCCATAAACCTAACCACAGCTGGGCTTGAGGAAGCTTTGGGGTGCAGTTCATTCTGTTCACAACATGGTTTCCAGTAAGTAACACTAAAATGCAGGCAAATACATACACACATACACACAGCCTCATTTAAATGCAGAGGGCTGGAACTGAAGTCGAGCATCAGGTCTCACAATAATTATTTTAAATTGCTAAGAGGACACAGGTCCTGGTGGGATATATTACCTCTAGTTTAACCAGGGATGAATTCCACCCTGCTCCTACATACAGCACAACCTTCTGGCTTATATATTTATGGAAAAAATATTTGTGCATGTGCGCACAGAAGCATGCATGTGTGTTAGTGACCTCACACACGCATGCTTGTATTCGTGTTTTCAAACAAACACACTGTGGGTGTTTGGGTGTTCTTATTCTCTGTATTAGTGTAAGCTGTATATTTCAGGGGAGTCCAACATTAATGTTGACAAAAAAAAAACGTGTCCAAGTTTAGGGATGCTGTGATAAGTAGGTTTGCTGTGACTGCTCATTCATATAAGCAGTTATTTTGATCAGGTATCTTGAGTGTGGATCACTGCTGACCTGAGCACCCACACATCTACTATAAAACACACACACACACACACACAAACACACACACTGCTTGACGTAATGTTTTTGTTGTATTGGGTACTTGTACCTGTCTCAGTAGACTACACCCTGTTTGATTAGGTCAATTGGTGTAAGTGTGTCTGTGTGCACTTCTCTGTGTGTGTGTGTGTGTGTGTGTGTGTGTGTGTGTGTGTGTGTGTGTGTGTGTGTGTGTGTGTGTGTGTGTGTGTGTGTGTGTGTGTGTGTGTGTGTGTGTGTGTGTGTGTGTGTGTGTGTGTCGCTCTCTCTCTCCCTCTCTCATTTACATGTGGGCATACTATTTCACTCACAAATGCTCTGAACTTTGTCACCCAATTTTCTCCTGCTTTAATCACAAA
The DNA here is from genome assembly GCF_022577435.1 of Embiotoca jacksoni. Classification (NCBI taxonomy): domain Eukaryota; kingdom Metazoa; phylum Chordata; class Actinopteri; family Embiotocidae; genus Embiotoca; species Embiotoca jacksoni. The sequence continues at coordinate 15,627,288 of NW_027185436.1, read as the reverse complement.
CAGCTTTAAGACACAAGGTGTCTTGTCTGCTGGACACAGCTGAGAGGGTTGATATACACAAACTGATACAAAAATGAGGACTTGAGGATTTTACCTAGCGAATGTAGGTAACTACCCGTACTTTTTACTGATGCACAGCATATGGTTCATAAAACATTTCATTACTAAATAGGGTCAAATTAAAGTAGATTTGCTGACACACTTGAAAATGAACTTTCTGACCGCTATGACTGAAATTCAGCAGTAAAATAGCACCAACAAACAAATACATCAGAATATGTGGGATTTTTTTTTTGTTTGTTTGTTTATAGATGTATTTATATTCTGTATATATTGCATTCAACCACAACTGGATATACTAGAAAATGACATGTCTACTATCTGTAACTAAAACTGAGGATTTTCATTTAGTATGCAAGTGCCACCATCCCTCCTCATAATAAAGGTGGCATACTGTCATGGTATGAGTCTGCTGGCTGGAGAGGAGGTAATGGTGTGAGGTATATACGGATTTAACAGTCATAGGCCATATGAGGCAAGATGTACAGCTTCATAAACTCAACTCAACAGAAAGAGAGAGACAGGGTTAGAAAGTGAGATGCACACTTTCACTATCTGTGCATTTCCTCTTCCTTCCCTCATCCCTCTCTTTTTCTCCCTTCTTTAACCCACACCTGAACCTGTCAGCTCTGTATTGCAGAGAATTTTCCGGCAGCTCTTCGACATCTCACTCTCGCCCTGCCTGTCAAAGACCGCTGAGGGCAGAGAGAGAGAGAGAGAGAGAGAGGTGAGAGGATGCACTGATGAATCCTCTCAGAGCAGAGAGTTCACCTCTCAGGTAATCCTATAAAAAGCCAAGGTGAGATGCTCCTCTGCCTCCTGCTCATTATAGACTCTTTACCCTGCACCGTAGCCACTGCTCTCTTCCTACAGGTATATCGGGATGGTGGGGCATAAGGGGTGGGGGAGTTGGGCAGGTTGGGGCAAAAAGAACGGGGAGAGGGAGACCTTCTCAGTATGCACACAGTGCTTGCACGTTGCACCGCATGCGCCACATGTTAGACTTTTTTGTACCTCTCCTTATTATTATTATTTTTCTCCCCCCCTCTTTCTGTCTCTCTTTTCCTCTCCCTCTCTCTTTCTCTCTCTCCTCCTTTCTCTCTTTCTTTCTCTATGTCCCTCCCTCCCTTCCCTCCACTCCCCTCTCAGTTCCTTTTTTAATCTTTTATTCATAGCTTAGCAGGTGATGAAAAATTTATGCCCTGAGTCTGGCATTGAAATAAATGCAAAACGAAAACAGAAGCAGTTTATACTGACAGTCTGAATATCTCTATCTAGAACAAGGCTGTTCGCTGCAAATCAGGAAACCTGGTGCTCTCCTGTTAACTCCGCTGTGTAAATGATGCTTTGTGGCTTCCTGCGAAGCCAGAAGATTAGTGTGTTTTGTTTTTCCCTCTCCTCTCCTCCTGTCATCTTACCAGAGGGGAGGGAAGTGGGCCCTTTTTTGGGCACCATATCTCAAATCTTTTCAGTAACTCCCCTCCCATATACACTCACTCACCCCATCCCACCCACACCCACACCCCCCAGCCCAACCTTCTTACCCCCCCCCCCCCCGCACCCCCCCACTGACTTGTTTTCGGGTAGCCGATCAAAGTGGGCGAAGTGTTAGATTTGTTGTTCTACGTGTGTGTATTCTCAGGTGTATTCTCAAGAGTTGTGTGTGTGTGTGTGTGTGTGTGTGTGTGTGTGTGTGTAAACCCCACTTTAGCAGAAGCTTTAAAGTCCTCAGCTTGGCTTTAAAACATATTCACCCACACATGCATACACACAGACACACACATACCAGTTGGCCCTTACGGCTTATAAGAGGGGACTATCCCTCTCTTTGGAAGTATTATACAGAGGCTAACTCCTCCCGCCGGCGCTGGCATATTGCTGCTGTTGGTTTTGGAAGTGGTACCCCCCTCACCACCACCACTACCACCACCTCACTCTTATCCACCCTTCATTTAACATCTCTGTTTTATAAAACCCAACCAACAAATCTGTAAAAAATAAAAAAATAAAAAAAAAACTATTTGTGCAATAAAAAAAACAGCTGTGTGTGTGAATGCATCATGCAAAAAAAGTTGTACAATCTTTACAGCATGATTGTTATTGAATGTGTGGAAACCTCATGCTTTGTAACAGCGTGTGTGTGTGTGTGTGTGTGTGTGTGTGTGTGTATGCACTCGCCGCGCACAGCGAATAAGAACATGTACATAAACATGACTATGTGTGTGCACGCACACTTGCACGTGTGTGTGAATATTTGGTGCGTTGTGAAGTCCTGCTGTCAGCTGTAATGATGTGTTGTGGTAGAGTGCTGAGAGCGAAGAGGCTGGCTTGGCCTCAGCAATGGATCTAACTACCGATCTGATACTCTCTGACAGCCAGGGTGAGAGAGAGATATAGAGAGGGTGGAGGGAGGGAAAGGAGAACGACCCGATATAGGGCAGAGAGGAGGGATGGCAGGAAGTTAGAGAAAAAGCAGTCAATGAGGAGAGAGGGATGAAGGACAAGACGGGACTAAAAGTAAAAGAGCGCATTTTTTTTTCCTTTGCAGTGATGTTCTTGGTATATCTAATGCATAGTTTGCTCTACTTCAAACATGTTTTAATTTTGGTCACTTATGTCAAGGCACAATATTACTGCTTCCTGCTGTAGGACTTGAAATAGTCCAGTTACAGCAAGGCACATTCCTCTGGGAATTATCAGGGAAATTCTTGCAGTAAGAGTATGTGTACACACACATATGTCCATGTCCGTGAGAGTGTCCATGTTTGCAATGGTGTAAGTGTATGCGTGTGCGTGTGCGTGTGCGTGCGCGTGCGCGTGCGTGCGCGTGTGTGCGTGTGCCCGGCTCTGCCCCAGTGCCAGTCTTTGGCAGAGTGTGGCGGTGTATAGCGAGGACGAGTCGCCCAGCAATTAAATAAAGATCTCTAATTGGCTGCTTCATATTAGGGTCAGCAGCTGGAAAGAGAAGAGAGGTTTGTCACACATACTTTAACACACTCCGAAACACGCAGATGTGCATACATGTTACACGCGCGTATGCTCACACTCATATACTCACGTACACAAACATGCACAGCTCCTGAACAAAATTCAATTATTAATGGACTGATTGCTCGAGTAGAGCTTCTCTGGGAATCTGAACCTGCCACACTGAATAAAATAAAACCACTGCTTTACATTTTCATTATACCAAACCGTGTTTTAAATTGCAAATGCATCTCGGAAATCCACCGTTGTCCCTCCCTCCCTAGCTCCCCCCTCCCATCCCCCCTCTTCCTTGCTGTCTCACTACAGCAACCCTCTCCACTTTCCATACTCCTCCTCCTTGTCCCCTTCCTCACCAGTTACACGTATCCATGCATGTGCCCACACACACACACACACACACACACACACACACGCATATTTTACTGCTGTGTGTGTGTGTGTGTGTGTGTGTGTGTGTGTGTGTGTGTGTGTGTGTGTGTGTGCGTGCGTGCGTGCGTGTTCGCGTGCGTTTGTGTGTGTGTGTGTGTGTGTGTGTGTGTATACAGCCACCATTAAGCAGTCTTATTAAAGGGAAAGGCTGTGTGTGTTTGTGAGAGAGAGTAGTTGTGTGCATGAGGAAGTGCTTCTGGGCCACGGCGGAGCTCCTTCGCTTATTTGCAATCAGGTCAGACAGACAGCACAGCCACATACACCACTGTCACCTCCCTCTAGACTTCCCTCTCTCTCTCCTCTTCTCTCTTCATCCCTCCCTCTCCCCCCCCTCCACCCCCACCCCTTTCTGTGCTTTTCCCAGCACCAGTGAAATAGCACATTTTGTCAGGAGTTGGATATCTCAATTATCTCCTTCGTAATACTGAGTATGTTCTTCTTTGTTTCGCCAGCTCACTCTGTCTCTCTTCCCCGTGGTCCCCCTCTCTCTTCTACCCTTGTTCCCCTGCCTCTTAGATTTCCATTTCTAATTTACTTCTATATTTCATCCTCATCTTGCCCTCATTCTGTCATAGGTTATCTTAAAGCCAAAATACTTATTTCACAATGCCCACTTGTGTCCTCATGCAACAGGATTGTGTTGTTTTCACATCTGCCTTTTCATGTGAGTGACTTTGTTCAGCTTGTGTGCTTATTTTTAACCCACAAGGTCCTAGTTTTATGTCTGCATATACTTATATTTTTAATAAAGCTTTGCTCTTACTGTGTGTGATCTTTCTCTTGGTGTTTTTGATTTACACTTCCAGGAGATCACTTGCCAGTTAATATACTTTTGGTAGCACTTTTTTCTTCCTGCAGCCGTGCTGCAAATTCTAACTGCCCATTTCCTCTTATGTTTATTCCAATCAAACTGCTGGTGCTGTTGCTCCTAGAAATTTAAATTGCATGTCCTCCTGTGCACCCAAAGGATGTTTCCCATGAAAGACCAACCTGACACCAGATGTTTACAACAGCAAAAGTAAAAGAAGTGTGGAGAAAATGAAGTGGCCATAAGAATCACTATTATACTGTTATGTCAGTCTGCAATGGGAAGTAGCGAGATGGAAATTTACATTAAATTGTGAGATGATTACTTCCACCTTTCTTGTGCTTGCCGTACTTCAAATTCAGGTTTTTCTCGGTGGTATAAGTCAGCACTTACAGTACAATCACCAATATACCGTGTATGTACAGTACATGTAAAGCAGACATCCTCTATTATCTACAGGTAATCTCACAATGGGACCTCTCACAGCTGTTTCTTTTATGTTTCTGGAAGTTGTTTGTGCTTGTGTTTATTTATGTCTATGCTTGTATGTGTCACTGTACATGTATCCACTGACCACCTATATGCCTATATGTCTCAGAGTGTGTTTGCCAGTAAACACATACAGTATGTGTGTGTGAGTGTCTGTGTGTGTTACATATTTATTTATGCCTCCCTCATTTCCTCTGTGTTTCTATTTTTCTGTGCTGCTCCTTTTCTCCTTTGTGTATATCCGTACTGTTCATTTACCTGTGTGTGTGTGTGTGTGTGTGTGTGTGTGTGTGTGTGTGTGTGTGTGTGTGTGTGTGTGTGTGTGTGTGTGTGTGTGTGTTGGAGAGAGTGAAAGTGAGAGAGAGAGAGAGCTAGAGAGAATAGAGAGAAACTATGGCAGGGGCAGAGAGGCTCATGGGAGTTGTGCTAAGGGCCATAGTATCACTCTACTGTCTCTCAGGGTACATTGTTTATGCATGGGGCCAAATATGCAGCAGGCGCAGACACTCACTGCATACTCCCAGAGACCCGGTGAGACTGTATGTGCCCGTGCCCGTGTCCCTATAAAAGTGTACAGTATGTGTGTATGAAGGCAGACATGCCTGCCTGTTTATGTTTTCAAGTGCATGCACATGTGTTTATCCTTTACTGTGTGCGTGCATGCATTCAAGAGCAGTTCCCCTCACCGATTACAGCCCACAGGCAGGACAGTGATCTCATCCTCTGGTCTTCATCTCTAACGTGTCAGCACCCTGCCGGCCATGTTGTTCACCTTCACACTGTCTCTCTCTGCTCTCTGGGAACCTGTTCCCACAAAAAGTGTACAGTTTTGCATATGTATGTGGTTGTACCGTATGTGCGTGTGTGTCTGTTAGAGTTTGGTTTTGTGTGTGTACGTATGCCAGTCAGACAAGTGGAAGGTCAAGTGCTTATGTCTGCTGTCTCCTCCTTCCTTCTGCCTTCTCCCAGAGAGAAACAAGGCCGTGCCAGATGTCCTGTTAACAATCGCCCCTCAGTCCTTCCTGACTTCGCCTCCATTTGTCTGTCTTTTCATCCTCCTTTTCCTCATTTAATTGAATCCAGTAAAAGTGATTGAGACTACAGCTCTGATGCCTGTGTTCTGGTTTCGCACACATTGATGGATACATTACCGACCCAGCGAATGCACTACCTTCTCTTTTTCTACCCTCCGTAGGGAGTGGGTTTTATGCCTGTCACTTTTTCCCATTAACACATCTATGCACTCACATCTGTACACGTGCTCATGATCATTCAGCTGTCTATCTAGTGCAATGTTGCTTGGGCTAATGTCATTCTCATGGCAGTGTGACTGTGTATATAAACAGTCAAACAATATCAACTGTATAGCTTTAGAGGTAAACATTGACCCTTTCTTCCCATCTTTAAGTTTGCTCTGTTCAATTGATTACTGCAGTAATGCAAAAGAATGCAAAAGTGGACGTACAGTTAACTTTCATTTTCCAAATACATCTTTTGTGGACTCACATTACAGCTTTAAAAAAAACAAAAAACGCAAATCACCACGTCATGATGCCAATGTCTCATTTATGCTGCACAAGTCACTTAACACCATCTTCACCTGGAGAAGTCAGATAAAGTTAGAATTATAATGGCATTGATGCCCATCGACTGCTAAAATACAACATTTCTTCTGAGTTTACCTTGGTATTTAATTTTAAGGGCAATTTATTTGATGTAAAATGACATTTTAATTAAAATGTTGCTCATTAATAGAAGACCGTAGATCTTTGACCCTGTTCTTACAGTGAAGAAATATCACTCTGTGTAGACTAATGCATGAATAATGTTCGAAAGAAATACATGTTTACTTGTATGCATCCTTTAAAAGTAAATACAACATTTCACCACTGATCAGAATGCACTTTTGACACCTCAGGTTAAAGCATGAAAGCCACAGAGATCTGAGCTTTACACTCTTGTCATGATTTGTCTGACCCCTGGCTAATCCACATCCTACGTTTTCACATAAATAGATATTATGGAATTATCTATGTATGTGCTGCATTGATGTAACAATGTGTCGTGAGATGATGTTTGTCTTCTGTGAGTATCTGTCAGGAGTGGCTTTGAAAGAAATGTGTCATTGCAGTCTTGACAACAAGGTGGCACTCTGCACCAAGACAAATCCCCTGAGGCTTTTCAATCCCCCAGAGGACACCTTTACTCAGTGTTCTAGTGTGTCTGTATACTGTGTTTGAATGAGCTGCTACAAAGAGGCTCTCTTTCCAAACTCCTTCTGGTTGTGATTTGGCTTCATGACATCAGGGGGTTTCTCAATATGTATTTGTATGTGTGTGTGTGTGTGTGTGTGTGTGTGTGTGTGTGTGTGTGTGTATAAAATGTATGATGAAATAAAAAAATATAGGACCCATACAGTGACAATTAATAGTCTATGGTTAAGAAAAGTCATATTTAGCAGGTTTGTCAATCAAAGACATACTATTTGATTCTATTTGGAAACATGCTTTCTCTCACATAATTTTTTAAGGAGTGTTTATTGCATGTGGCACGCCTAACGTTAAGTGTCATAACTATCAGTCTTGTCTTAACTGGAAAATGCTAAAACAATTTGAGGTTGGCAGAGATAAAATAATTAAATGTGACATTCGTTACAGTAGAAACCCTCTGAATTTTAGAACTTTTGGAAAATGCTTTTAGGTCAAATTTAATGACACGTTTTATCAAGAAAGTAAAAAGCTTAGAGTTGATTTTGTGTGCCTTGTGTTTAATTTCATGTTTTTGTGTATGTGAACGTCTCTGTTTGTGGTCTGTGTGTTGCTCTGTGTTTAGGGATGGGCAATATCACCTAGAATCAATATCATGATTAATTGTCATGTTTACATCAACAATGATTAATTATTATAATATACACTTGTGCACAAAATCAAAGTAGAGCCTATAGTTATTTGTACTGCACAATTAACAGAAAATCATGGATTTGGACACTAAGTAAAACATTTTTTTTAGCATGCAATCGCAACAACACTTTGCTTTTAGAAAAGCTTTTCTTTTTGTTTCTTTTTACAGCTAAATCTATTTTCGAGTTCTTACATGTATTAAACTGTCTATCTTCTATCTTTAAAAACAACATTTTTATGTCACTGACACCTGATCATCATTTGATGAAAAAAAAAAAACTACCTCCGCATCTCTTGTTACTTCAGGAAATCCAAAATTAAATAGCTTTAAGACTGCAGGCCTTTTCATTTCCAAATAAAGGTGCTTTCCATATTACATAGTTGTAGCCTATGGAGTAGTGCTAACATTATATAATTGCCTGCTATTTATAAAAAGTCCCCTGGTTACAGATTTGCTTTTCTGCTGTAACCTTTTTCTTGAAGATGCATTCTACATATTCAGAGACATGGTTGTGTTTATGATGTTCAAACAAATTAGTTGTGTTCCTGCTAGCTGCTCGATAGGAGTAGGCATGCCACAATCACAAGCACATGCTAACTGATGGCGAGGAAATATTTGGTTTGTTGTTTTTGGTACAGGCAAGTTAAAGGAGCTTCAGAGAAGGGTAGACTGACTGCCCATGTGAACCAATTAATTTATTGAATATATTAACGAGTGAAATTGGGTCAGTTAGAAAGTCATGATGTTGATGAATCGAGTTACTCGATTAATTTTCCAGCACTATTTGTGTCCCTGTGTGTGTGTGTGTGTGTGTGTGTGTGTGTGTGTGTGTGTGTGTGTGTGTGTGTGTGTGTGTGTGGCATATCACCTCCTGTCCTCTAAGCAGAGTCCAGGTAGCAATGTGTGAGGGTGTTGTTCTTACTGGAAAGAGATCACTGGCAAGTGTGCCCAGAGCCATCTGCACCAGACCTCAGACTGCAACATCTGTGATATTTAGACACACACACACACACACACACACACACACACACACACGGCCCCTCACCATCCCATGAGGAGTATACACTTCTGTGTTGTCACACTGCTGTTATGTAGCTGTCATAAACCGAACATATGGCACCACACTTCCCCCCAAACCTTAAGGCCCAACGTCAGATGTGACAAGCTATGTAGAATTAGTCTCAATTCTTCTTCGTAATAAAGGGTAGTTATTCACATTATGTTGAGGTCACTCTCACAGCAACTGTCAAATTAGGGCGCATTTTGATTTGATTGCTCGACTACGTGCAAGGAGAGGCAATGATGAGTGATTCTTAGCCTGCACTTCAATAAAGGCTGATTTGTAATGGCTATGTTGAGTTTAGTCGATGGTTGAGGTCATCCAAAACTTGTTCTCCTCTGCTCAGTGTTATTATGGTATGTCAGAAAATGCAGCTGACAACAGACGTGTACAGTAATTCCTGTCTTATTTAAAACTTAGTAACTGGCATGTCTATACTCAAGATGCAGCTACTGTATCTGGGCTGGTTGAATAATTGATTGATGTGAGAAGTGGATTAAATAACATGTAATTTATCATATTGGATATAGCGCTTTTAGCACAGAGTTTGTATTGTAATGCTCGTTCCATTTCAGTGCAAAACATCAGTACTTTGGGCATTAAATAGCCTTTTGTTTGCAAGTCACTTTAAAAATGTGTTTCAAAACTATACACAACCCTCTTTGGCCAACACATATTGAAAAGCAAATCAGAAAAGTGGCTGCATACCTGATTTTCATAACATTGCAAAATTGGGTGTTGTTTGCGTGAGCCACCTGTATGCCCCCACCCTACACCCCCACCCCAAAAGCACATCTTTCTATTCTACTTATAAATATTATGCATATTTGAAGCAGCTGCAGTGGTATTTGTGTGTACATATGTGTGGTGGCCCAGGGCATACTCTAGACCATAAGACTGAGGCTAATCACCTTGCGGTTGTGATGATTGCATATTTGAGGGTTAATTTCTCTGTAAGGTTTGATTTCATTATTACCAAGATCTATTGTTAGACTTCTCCACTATTTAGCTGAGATCACTGTTATTAGGACATCCACAGTTAATGAATAAAAAGGTTTTGATTTTGCTCTTGACTCAAATTTAACAACTGTAGCAGCACTTCTAAATGTCTACTTTTATAAGATGTAATTTTATTACATAACTATTTTCCCTGTTTTACTTTTAGATTTTCTGCCTCTCTCTAATCTCCTGGCTGACTTCATTAGCTGTGAGAATTCAATAACTCTTCCTTATCCCCATATTGCATACTCACCAGCCATCTTTTATTATCAGTCATTTAAAACCCGAAAAAAGTCTCCAGAAGGGATGTTTGAACCATGATTTTTTGGGGGGGGGGTATTTACACTTTCCTACTTAATACAACCTCACAGTGTTATGTGATATGTTTGGCAGATGAGTGTGTTGTCATTAAGAGACAGCCTGCATTGCAGTTTCCTGCTAGGTTGACTAGTAGTGTTTTGTACATAGTATGTTGTATGTATCTGTGGAAAGAGCAGTTTTACTCTTGATCTGTTGTGACTGGAAAAAAAACGAAAAGATTAGAACAGTTTCTCTCCTTATCTGCAACATGAAAAGTTAAAATGTGCAGATTAGGATGTTTTAGACACTTTTTTTGAACCTTCAGTTTTTTTGTGCTTATAGTTGGGAAGGTTACTTTAGAAATGTTACAGATTACTAGTTATCCTGTTAGTTATCCCCATAGTAATGTAACTATGTATATACTTATTTAAACTTTTGTTAAAAGTTCTTCTATATAACTTGAATTAGGATGGGAACTGTTTGATTGTAAAACGCAACCAGCAAAACAATTCACAAGTATGTGGATCCCAGCTGACTTCAGTAAAGGAGAAATGTTCCCATAACCTCAAACTGAGTCTACATTCAGGTTGACTCCATGCTGAGTGATGATAGAGCTATCAACAGGGATGGGTACTGATTACAGTTTACACCCGTTCCTGAATGACTCCTAAATATCACTTTGTCTTATCTGACGATATGGCTAAGTATTTTACTTAAATAGGTTAATGTTGATATTGAACTACTATATTGCCATATAGTGCCCAAAGTTTAGGAGTTCAGAAATAATTGGACACTTGGGCACCAAATCCTTCTCCGAGCAGCTGTATTGCACAATAGAGCTTGATTGAGTTGGAGTTCTCTGTCACTATGAGAACTAAAAAGGTGACCATGCAAGTAAAGATGGTTTTAATGTGGCTTAAAAAAAAAAAGCAACAAAAATCCATAAGATAAAGGTAATCGGTTAGCCAAAATCAACAGTTGGGCCATTAAAAAAAAAAAAAAAAAAAGCAGATGGACATATGAAAAGTACAAAATGCCAAATTACCTAAAAAACAAGCAAGGAGTGCATCTTGTAAATGGAAAATCCTTTTCAGGTTGGAGTAAGACCTCCACATTACTGCAAATCAAGGTTGTTCTTCAGGATGTAAGCATACATGTTTCTTTTTCGATGAACCAGAGAGTACTTCATCACCAGAACTTCAGAATATTCATCACAAGATGCAAACACCTCAACCTCAAAAAGCACAGTTCTTAGGACTAAAACAAAAAATCGGACCATATCAAAATGATGGAGAGGAAAGTGCAGAGAAAAAAGGAACAGTTTATGACCCCAAGTCACCCCCTCATCTGTCAAACAAGGTGTGCTTCTTTAATGGTTTTCGCATGTATGACCCATGGAAGTGACACACTGACATTTATTAATGATTTCCCTGCTGACGAAGGGAAGAAAATGAATGCAGATGTATACAGGAGAATTCTGTGTGTTCAAACACAGAGAAATGTATCAGAACTCAACATTTCATTCAGCAGGACAACAATCCTCGACCACTGTAATCAAAGCGCTTTTTAGGGGGAAGAGGGGGAATAACCTCGACCTGATCTCAGTCTAATTGAGCTGCATTACACTTGGTGAAGACCAGACCAAAGGCAGGGAGACCAACATACAAGAGGTGAAGATGGCTGCAGTGAAGGCCTGGGAAGCATCAGCAAAAGTTTATGGGTCAAAGACTCCAGGCAGTTATTGGCTGCAAAGGATTGTCCAAAAAAAATTTAGTATAATGATTTTGAATAAGTGTATTTGTACATTTTCAATTAATTTTGATCCCCTGAATTTTGGAGACTGTCTGTAAAAGGGCTACATTTCCCACACAGCTCTTTCTATATTGATGCAAACCTGCTCAAATTAAAGCTAAGACTTTTCATTTCAGATGGAATGTGCTGAAACACAGAGCCTGAAAAACAAAAAATATGTAACTGTCCAAATTCTCACCGTCTAGACAGTCTTTCAGCCAGCAGCAGCACCTACAAAATGTCATCGAAATAGACACAAAAGTGATTTTTAAAGTCACAGTAGCTTTGCTCCCACCACTGACTTCAAACTGCATTTTATCAATTTAAACTCAATTAAAAATGTAATCACTAACTTTCCCTGACACCAATGCTACATAAACTGGAAAAATCCTTACATTAAATGTTCCACCTTGTTTCTTACCCACCTTCCGCCTTCTCCGTGTTTGATGTTCACGGTCCAATCCTGACTCAGTGTTTACCTCTTCACTCCCCTTTTTCCTCGCTCTCCTCATGTTCCTCGCTCTCCCTCTTCTTCACCCCCAACCCCACTCCTCTAAAAGTGAAAGTGCTGATTGCTTTAAAAGACCATACAGACACGTTGGCAGCCATTATCTATGGTTAGAGAGGACCAAGTAGAGAGCCAGGCCTTTTATCCCGGCGACTCAGCTCCATCCCACTCTACCCCCCTGCTGGTTTGTGTATGTCAGAGCTGCGTAATTTGGCCCAACGTATGGCCCAGCGTGCCACAGTTAATGAGGGGCTGTTTGAGAGTTAAATGCACATGAATATTCACTGGGGAGCTGGAGCTACAGAGAAAAAGAGAAGGAGAGATCTTAATATCATCACATGTAGAGTGGGCTGAGGGACTGAGTGATCAGAGACACAGTGTATAGAGTGTAACGGTAGCAGTCATAGGCCAGATATCAATATTAATGGAACAGCCAGCATCTTTTGTGCAACCAGTGAGCATGTACATGTTTGCTTTCATAAACATATAAGTACAGTAAATGCAAGGGACAGTGTGTATACATGTTTGAAGAAAGATTAATTTCACTCAAATAATAAACTGTAACTTCTTAAGTCACTGCTTTCAGTTTCAATAAACACAACAATATGACATGCAAAAGAATATTACATAATTGATACAAAGAAACAAAAACTAATGCCAATGCTATTGCTCTAACAAGGGGAAAACAGTTCTGTGTTTTCCCTTCAAGGGATGTGCGCACGTGTCTAAAATGGACTTCCAGGCACAAATAATTAATATAAACCTGATGTTCAGCAGTACTGCCCTAGGATATGAGAATCCTTAGTGGTTGCAATTAGCTCTATTGAATAGCTGGCGTGATGGCTTTGGCGGCTAAATGGCCTGTTGTTGACATGTTTGTGGGCCTGTCAGGTGTTTACATGGCTTCCAGTGGGTAGATGAGTGGATCCCTCTCTGTGGGAAGTAAACAACACTGTTCTATGTTGGGGATCCAGTGAGAACATAAAGTATGTCCAAAATTACAAAACAGCAACTGCTGGTGTTAGAATGTTATCTGTTTAACTCTTTTTTATCTTAAACTTGGTAATATATGTGCTTTATTGCTGTTTGTAGTAACTTTAATGTGAGTGTCCCAACTGCAACAAGCCAGTTTAATCAGAACTACGACATCAAGAGCTGAGTACTGAATCCACATATTATCCAAGTGCTGATTTAACACACTAATTAGACCGTGGTGCAGGGGTGTTTAAACACGCAGGGACCCTGTACTCCAACAAAGACCCACTCTGCCCGGCACCAGCTATCAAGGAGAAGGAGTGTAATGGTAGAAGTCAAAACAGGGCCATTCATTTGCTCTTGTTGAGCTAAGTGCATTCTTGGCTCACAGTTGGGGGGCATCGCACCAGACTGTGCAGCTAAAGCCAGAGAGCCCATTTGCGAAGGCAAATGTCACCATGTCACACCGCCCTGCATCTCTGCATCTTTCTCTCTGTGGCTGGTACCCTGCCGTGCCCTTCAGCTGCAACTCTTTCTCTGTGTTTACATCTGTTTCTGCTTTCTCTCTCTCACTATTTCAACCCGTGTCTCACCCTCAACCCCCTCATCATGTCCATCTTTCTGTCTTTCAAATCAGTTACTACTTACACAGAAGCTTTCTCTTTCTCCACATTGTATCTGCCTCAACAGCCTTCCAAATGTTACCCCTCACAGCTTTAGCTTGTTTTGTGTCCATGTCTTTCCATTTTGTCTTCTAGTGTTACTTTGTCTGGCCAGTCATCATTCAGCTTCAGCTGAACTCTAAAAGCAGATAGCTTTTTCATAACATTGCACTCTGTGTCACCCACAGTGCATTCATCCATTTCGTCTCCTCTGTCCTGTCTCCTTTTCTGTCTCTGCCAGCCAGTGGGTATTTTCTAGTGTGTTTATAACACTCCGAAACTGAAGCTTAACTGAAGGTGATCAAGGCAAAGATGGAGAGTGATCTCCTTTATCCTCCCCATCCCTCATTCCTTCTTTCTCCCTCGCTCTTCTTCCCTCCCTCACTCGTGTGCTATAGAGACTGTTTCATCTTTCCGGTGTCTGTTTGCATTGCAACCAGAGTGCGCCCCATGGTTTGCATGTTGCCACTCTATCTCAAAACCAAACAGTGTGCATGTGCTCTCGGCCCAGCAAAATGTTGTAACCGCATGTGTGGAGCTGCCAAGATAATGAATAGGCGACGCAGCTCATGCATGCTAATGTTATGTTGTAAGCAGTTTTGTTGACAAGTGCTAATACTTCTTTCATACTATCATCAAAAGCAGCTAATACAACAGCCATTACTCCACAGCACTCCATGCAGGACATGATGGATTGTGACCTTAATATAGGTTAGCTGAGTTTTGAAAGTTAAACAACCTGCAATAAATCACAGAATTATTACAATGCGCTTTAATTGGTTAAGGACTGTTTATTTCCTAAAGAGGTAGGAAAAATTGGGTTTCTGCACTTTTTAATTTGCAAAGTGCATTTTCATTACAAATGGCAGTTTAATATTACCCTCCTTTGTCATGCAAAATACGCAACACACTGGCAATCTATTAATTGGACAAAAATGCGGTGCCAGCGTAAATCCTCCTCCTCTCTCACTCTGTCTCTCTGTCTCTCTCTTACTCTCTCACACTCCACCCTTCTGTCGGTGATAGGTGCTAACATCGATCAGAAACGGAGACCAGGGAGACAAACTTAAACGCTCTCGCTCACTCCATGCCGGTCCTTATCTCCTGATGAAAATACAACAGCTAAACAGAATAAAAATAAATGCGCAAGGAAGCTGACAGGCCATTGTCTGCTCTATGTCAGCAGCTTATTAAGAGATAGTAAATATGAGGGACATGCTGGTAA
Source organism: Embiotoca jacksoni (assembly GCF_022577435.1). Classification (NCBI taxonomy): domain Eukaryota; kingdom Metazoa; phylum Chordata; class Actinopteri; family Embiotocidae; genus Embiotoca; species Embiotoca jacksoni. Next base: position 15,612,093 of record NW_027185436.1, on the reverse strand, counting down.
TTATGCCTGCCCCCTGTTGGTTTTGGATTTTAGCGCTTCCTTAGAGCAGCGGCACATGATTCATACTGTAAAAGATGAAGCTGCTCCAGCTTGATTTTTCATTTAAACCCCCCCCCCCCCAAAAAAAAAAAACCCACTACTTGTTAACATAAAAGTGATCAGGTCAGGGTATCTTATTACTACATTACATACAACCTGTAATACCTTCAACATCACAGCATCATGTGTACCTCTTATTTCATTTCAAGTGTTAGATTCTTTTGTTGATGTTCTTTTGTATTTACTCGAGTGTCCAGAGGGACCTTGTTCCCTGCGGCAAAATTTGAATAAAGATGATGAACATAGTATTTCACCATCTAAAATATCAGCAGTAACATATTCTACCATCGATCTTTCTGAATTAAAAAGTAAAGAGTTGTTAGGATAAAACAACAAACAAAACAAAAAACAGACCTGAAAATTAGCTTTCCGTTTTTTAACCCCTGGAATGCTGCCCTTTCCTCCGATTGTTTTTGGGTGAAACAAACACATTGTGGCTTTTTGTTTGGAGCGTTAGAATTGCGGTGGTATTCAACAAGGAAACCCGTCACTGGGGAAGCAGATATACCTATTTGTACAGTGACAACGGCCTCAGTGGACCATAATGTAATGCAATTGCAGGACTTAAGATTTGTGAAGGGCAGGACTTTTACTCTCATCATGCTGTCGTCATCACAATCTCTTGGTTATTTTGTATGTATTACCCAAAGCTGACACCTCCCTGCAAGTTCTCAAAATACATTATGGGAAATAAAGTATGGCAGATTTACACACACACAAAAAAAAAGATATCGCAGCAAACAAGTAAAATCCATCACATGATTTACTATACTTTACTACTTTATTATACAATGTAGAAATGTTAAATATCACACATTAATCAGGGATTAATTTAAAAGTACAGCATACTCTTTTCACCCTGCTTTTTCACTGTTATTCATTCTGTTTAAAACTCTTTTTTGGCATTGTTGATTAAACCATTGAAGTCTTTGTATTTGCTTTAATTGTAATGTTGGCAGTCAGGGATTTTGAGCTTTTCAAATTGTGGTCTCATTGTAAGTAAATATTAAAGCGATGACTAAATGTGAACTATGAAAATTCAACATGAGCTCCCCTACAGTCTGAAACTTGTTGTGCAATTTAAAGGGTCCATGTGTCGGATTTAGGGGGATATATTGGCAGAAATTAAATATCATTTTCATAATTACAGTATCATAATATTAATGTTTTTGTTTAGTTTATAATCACCTGAAACTACGGAATGTTGCGTTTTCATTAGAATTCTTTAGAATGAGGCCTTCATATCTACATAGGGGCTGCTTCCTATTCCACAAAGCGCAACATGTTGCACGCAATGCAGACAAATCCAACACCAGCTCTAGAGAACACCTTTCATATTATTAGAGAGTTTCGTGGCCACCATTGATTCTCTTACATGCTACGTTGGGGAGGGTGTGACAAGGGGCACTTAATTGGTTGCAATCTCCATCCTTACCGGTAGATACCATTGAATCCTACTATACTGCGTCTCTAGAAGATAATTTTTTTAGGACATGCACATATGATCTTGAGTTTGACATGCATTCATTATAATATCTTTGGTCAAACAAATCACTATATACAACGTCATTGGTGGGTTAAAAGCTGATTATGCTTCTATCTCTTTATCATAGTGATGAAGTTCACATATGGATTAAAACAATGTGAATCATGAAATCTGAGACGAGAGTGCCGTATGACTCCCTGATGGCAGCATTACGACACGTTGCCAGCTGGCTTTGACAGGGTGCCACCCAGACATGTCACAGTGCTGTCCTGTGTCTCTAACCCCAGCCAACACACACACACACGCAACACTCGACACAACTCACACACACGCTATATCCCCTCGAGGCCATCACTCACCCGTCATTCTTTGATGCCTCGTAGACCAATCAGGCGCTGTCTCATGAGACGCAGTGTCACACATTTAAGGATGCATGACAAAGTGCTCCTTGATTTCCCAGTGGCCACTGTCTGCAGCCTGCTCACGCTTCTAAACACGCAAACGTACACCCACACCCACAATATGCTTGCACCCACAACTTGCCTTCATATGTGGAAGAGGGTACATGTCAAAGGACATTACGTCAGCAGTAGGTGAGATGTTGAGAGTTTAAACTGGAAGGCAGTGTCTTGGGTCCATTTAGAGCTGTTAAAGAAAGTGAAAGAGAAACAGCATTAACAATAGTTTTAGTTTTATGACAGCATGTATTTATTTCAAATTTCAAATGAAAGGATATTACAGTAAAACAGTAAGTTTTATGCAAAATGTTTGAGTCTGTGTGACACTGAAGCCCTTTTCTGTCACTATACATCCTAGTTAGATAGTTAGATTGTATTGCGGCATAGAAGGCCAGTTATTGGGCACTAAAAGCATGCGCCTTTAACTCGTATAAGGCCATAAGCAGTCATCAGACTATTTTAGACTGCTCTTGGTTTGGCTTTGGACCCCGATTCGTTCTGCAGCAGGGGAACATCCACGGCCCACCAGCCCGCCCCCGTGACAGAGAGAAGCTCCTCTTTGATGCTGACATTTTCAAACAAGGAAAAAGCTGTGTGGTTGACCTGTGTTCTCTCTCTTCCTCCCCTGTGTTTTTCTCTTCATGTTTCTTTCGCTTTCTCTCACTTTTTCTCTCTGTATATTGGAGTCAGGCCTGTGAGATACTGAAGAATGGTTTCACTATTATAATAGAGAAAGAGAAAGGAGTTAGTAATAGCAATAGTCTGTTTGAGTTGTTGGGTCTCAAAGTTACCTCTGCATGACCCACAAAAACTGTGATTTTTCTCATGGAGAAAAAGATTTTGGACCCATTACTCAAGCCATTGTGGTTGTGCACTCATATGAAACAAGGCATAGAGGGTGGGAGTAAAGGCGAGGAAAGGTATATCACCAAAGCTCAATTGCAAACATAGCTTTTATGCTGGATGAAAGCCGAACTTCAATTGGTGAGAGCTTTCAGGGTCTTGTGTATGGCTTGCATTGAAGAAAGGCATACAGTAATGTTACAAACCCATTTGTGCCACACTTTTGCACAATTACAGCCTTTTCTCTAAAAATGTTTTGTTTATAATAGGTGACTGAGGCAACAATTGCACTGGAGTAGCTTTGAAGCTGGGTGCTCTGTGGAGTGCTGAGGCACAATGCACTAAACATGTGACAATAAAGGGCAGTATAATCTTAATAAACCAACAGCGAATCAACATTTAACCGGCATTATGTGTAGTGTGGATGTTAACGAAACATACTGTATATGCGAACGTGTCTCATGCTAAATCTTTGCACAAATGTGTGTGTGTGTGTGTGTGTGTGTGTGTGTGTGTGTGTGTGTGTGTGTGTGTGTGTGTGTGTGTGTGTGTGTGTGTGTGTGTGTGTGTGACTATTGCAGGCTTTGCCTTTTTCAAAACAAGCACAAAGTGCGGTGAGACACAACTCCCCCTCTCAACAAAGCCCTCTATCAATCACGACCAATTAGTGTTTTATACAGTGATAGGGGCCACAATGATGTTCTGACACCAGCTGGATGCGAATTCACCGTCTTTTCTCAGGCAGCTATATGAAACAGTAATTGTTTGTGACGCAAAGCCTGCACTTATCCAAAAACCAGCAATGTCTTGGTTTATGTGAGATAAATCAGTCATAAATCAATTTACCAAACCGTATAGTCTGAGCTTGGATTTTAAAACCGGGTTTGTTTTGGTGATGGAGTAATCCTTTTTAATAGAAAATACACACACCCACACTGTTCTCTTTAGAGAGTTTGATGGATTAGCTTTTCTGCTGAATTCCATGGATGACATCCTGGAGTGGAAATCCAGGTGTGGTGATCCTTTTATTTTTTTGTTTCTCTTTTCTTATTCTCTGGAAGCTGGAAATTGGTGTCTGGGTGGGTAATACAGTATGCCATCAAAATTATACGAGTAAAAAAAAAAAAAAAAAAAGAGACAGGGAGTTTGAGGCATAAACAGGCTTGTGTGAGTGTTTTCAAATGTATTTGTTCAAATGTTTTCAATTTATACATCACAAATAGCTTTACTGAAATTTATAATACTGAAGTGTAATGGAATATTTGTGTTCTTTATTGAATATTACATTTAGAAAGTTTCAAACTGAATTACTAATCAGTTTAACTGCCCACCAGTAACTGATCTCCTAAATATTCCTGTATTATTCATGTATCTCTCATTTAACAAGCTGCTTTTACTCATCCAGTTGCTAGATTTAATCATGTAAAATGCTATAATGCTGCCACTCAGCATAATGGATCCTCTTTCTACCAATTGGCCAGAAAGGCAAAAAGTTGAAATGGTTCACAGCATCATCTACCAACAACAGGATTCATCACCTTTAAGCTATTTGTCTTTCACTCCCCTCATCCTTCCCTTTCTGCCTTGTTTCATCTTACCCCGTTGTCCTCTCTTTCATGAATTTACATCCCTGAATGGCGGGTCAGTCATATACTCAGGTGCACTGCAGACAAAGGCGAAGAGAGTGCGAGTGAAGCTACTGTGACCACATCTATTTATCCAGCCATCTGTGGCTTAAAACACTGGCTGCGGCCATTCCGCAACTCTGTCCTGTTTTCTTAAACGCAAGGCGTGACATTGGAAAGTGAAAGTACCTGCAGCCATGTTCCGCCTGGCCTCAGGCGTGACGGCCTGTCAGCGAGTGACATGAAACACCTGGATAGGAACACCAGCCAGCCAAAACTAGGATTGCGCGCATGTTTTACTGCTGTCTGAATCAGCTATTTGTTGTTTTGTCTTTTCACTTTGGATTAAAGCCAATAAAGAGAACGAGGATGGTTGAACTCCACTCCTGAGTTCACCTCTTTGTGTGGCAACTCCTGCATACTGAAGCTGACTTATAACTCAGCTGCGCGAAGGTGGGTGTGCTCACCTACTGGTGCTCCAATACCGTACTAGCAGATATAGTTAAAAACACACACACACACACACACATCATAAGTATGCGCTGACTTAACTGTCTCTCACACACACACACACACATTCAGAGAAAAGACAGCCATCCACAGAGACACCTTCTCACACACTGTATACCTAAAGAAGATCACTGTCCTGAGGATTTATAGATCCGAACAGACATTTCTTGCTGTGCCCTGGATAAGATGTCAGAATTGATGGCATGCAGACTTTTATTACCTGGTATGGTGTGTGTAATTAGGTTAAATAGATGGGGTTGGACACGCTTGGTAAAGGCTACATTTCTCACCCCGGCTGAATTTATTGGCCACACTCCGCTCTCTGAGGTCTGCTCTAATGCACTCATTTGCATAGGGGCACATGTAGCTGATGGGTGTGTTACTGTTACATCAACTGCTAAGCACGATGACAAGGGCCAGTTTATGAATAGTGTGGTTCAGTGGTTGGCAGTGGCCCGGCTCACCAACTGCCTATTAGCTATGATATGAAAGCTGCCTGGCAAGTGTTAGATTGATACTTGACACTTCGAACAAAGCTCATTGTCATTGTAATTACTATACGTTGAGTCTTAATTTCATGGTCGTCCATATTGCCAGCATGATAGGGCTGTCTGTTACTTACATCTTCAGTAACAGCTGTCTATTCAGCCAGTGTATCCATCCACCTTTCATATGTTCAACAGTCTCGGAAATAACGACTTCATAATGACTATAATCACTTCAGATGTAATTATAATGCATAGCCATTGGTACAATTAAACAGTATTTTCTGAAGAAACATATCACTTTTTTCTTCCTCCAGATGTCCAATCAAGTGTAAATCACCGATAAACTAATAGCAGAGGACTATATGTGTTATGACCCGTTCATTGAATAGTCTTTAAAAGGATCACTTTATACCAGTTACTCTGTCATTTGCTGGAGGGTCCATCCCATCTGTCTGTTAAGGACAAGCTGATAATGAAGTGTATTTGATGAAGTAAGTTGATAATGAGAGCGAGCCGGCCAGCAGTAATGACAGTGTAGGATCTGAGGCAGTGGCAGTAGCCTGCAGTGGTGAATGTTACCGTTCAGACTTTCCTGACCTTCACAGATTCCAGTTTCCTATCCAATGCCCAGATTGAATCATTGAGGAGGCGTGCATTTTTGGGAGTGTGTGTGTGTGTGTGTGTGTGTGTGTGTGTGTGCGTGTGCGTGTGTGTGTGAGTGTGAGCTTGCAAATATGGCAAGATGATCTCATTCACCAAGGTCTCCCCCTCCTACTTTAGGGGGAACAAAAATAATCTTGCAAAGAGGGGCGTTCGCATTCATACGCATTCATGCACACATCCCGCCTCTGACTCCAAGGCCAGACAGTTGGTTTGGAGCAGCTGAACCATGTTACTCTACACAAACGGAAACATATAGAGGCTTACATTTACTTGAACCTGGTTACTTGCCTGTGCATCAGGACGTGCTCTGTAAGCCGTCCACCGGGATGTGGGATGCATAGCAAAGCAATTTGTCTAATATCGCCTGCATCCTGTCTCTCACTTTCTGTCCATCTGACCTGTCTTGCATTTTCTTTCTCCTGCATGCACTTGCATTATTTGTTCCCCTCGTATCCGTTCACTCTTTTCTGATTCCCTTCCTTCTTCAGACTCAACTACATGCTCACCCCTTTCTCCCTGTTCCACCCTACCCCCACCCCCTCCAGGCAAGGAGACAGCATAGAGGGGTCTGCTGAAGACAGGGCCCATTGACAGGCTAGAGTGGCAGTAACTTATTGTCTGTTGATGGAGTGTGACAAATCATGTGGGAACGCAGGGGTGCGTGGCAGTCAGAGCCAGGGTGTTGAGTACGTGAGTGTGCCTGCATGTGTGCTTGCATCTCAGATGTGTGTGTGTGTGTGTGTGTGTGTGTGTGTGTGTGTGTGTGTGTGTGTGTGTGTGTGTGTGTGCGTGCGTGCGTGCGTGCTTGTGTGTTTGTGTAACCGCATGCGTTTGTGCTTTTTTTTGTGTCTATGCCTGCGTTGGTGTTTGTGCGTAACATCTTAGTGTGGGGCAGGCGGGCATGGCTGGGACCCTTCACAGCTCATTTAGCCCAAATGGGGCCACCTGGGTGGTGAGGGAGCTCAGCAGGGCGGCCCTGGCAATCTGGAGCCCCGCTGACAGCCCCCAAATATAGGGGCTTCGTCGGCCTATTAATCAACACAGCCACTCTGACAAATCACCACAACTATGACCTAATGAGAGGGGAGAAGAGAATGAGGAAAAGGAAAGAGGTAAAGACATGATGGAGGAGGTGGGGGGGGGGCACAATGAGTATATGGACGAAGGTGGAGGGGTTGTCAGCATGGAGGCTAAAAAGTGACGGAGAAAGCAGAGGCTTAATGAAAAGGAAATGAAAGAAGGAGTTGGTTGACCTTACGACTGGCAGCACAGGCCATGGGGCTATACCGTGAGGTAATAAGAGGAAAATGGTAACACATCCTTAGCTGATCCTTGGCTCTCCAATCTAACCCACAACAAGCCAATTGATTTGTTATGAAAGCCCAAATCATGCATTCCAAAATGTACCTTAGTGGCAGCAAGGGGCTGCTCAGCCCCACCAAGTCTCTGTCACTGAAAAACAAATTAGACTATGAATGCTTCCTAGACACTTTTCTGCAGGTACTTCAGAGCAAATTAGAGGTGAGAAGACGTTTGATTTTGAAAGCAAACAACATTGATGTATGTCTCCTTCTCTGGTTCCCACCCTGAGGTGAGCTAGCATCTAATCTCTCGACTACCAATCTCAGGTCCAAATTACATTAGCCGGGATCAGAGGTGAAACTGGAGCTTTTCAACAGCAGCCTGTTCTCACTAATGAACCCCCATGGCCATCCACTGCATATTACAGCCACACTGACTGAGGGGGAGAAAGTTTTGCAATAATCATTATGTAATTGCACAATGCCTGGGTTTCCATTGCCCTGACATTTGGAAAGCTCGATAGCAATATCTTTATGCTTCTCTATAGAGAATATGTTCTGTATATGATTGATGGTTTTCTGAGTCTGAACAATCTACTTATTGTAATTATATAGTGAAGTGTCCAATCTAAAGTTTATATTATACAATAGTAGTTCATTTGCAATACATTTTGTTTTGTGAATGTAGATTGACTTGTCTGGCATTGGTTGTGTTGGTTTAAGTGACCCAGCTGTTGACTCAATCATGAAAACAGAATCCCACCTTCCACCTACTGCCAACAGTTCCACCACCGCCATGCACACACATCCATGCCTACCACTACCATTACTACTACTACTATTTCCTTTCTATCACATTCTAGGGATCTATATAAAATCTACATTGAAGATTGAGCTCTACTTTTTTCTTGGCAATTAATATGCAGCCTGCCACTGAGCACTTGAGTGAATATTCAAAAGCAGACCCCTCCTATTGACTGGTATCTGTCTGCTGTGCTGTCCAGCCATGGCATCTATGTGATATACTAAGTCCTGGCCTGTCTGGTCCATTGACTGGCCCAGGATGGAAGGGCCATAGAGAGGATGCACAACTGCATGCTCCTCCCATCCATTACCCAGTTACGGTAACATTACAACAGCTACTGCCTCTGAGTCTGTGGAACAGAAAACCTTACTAACATCGTGTTGGGTATGCACACACCATGTGCTACCAGTTCACACTCATTGATAAAGGTGTCACAGATCGTGTGTCGATGTGTTCAGGTGTATGGATCTTTCACCTTATATGCAAGGCATTTGTTTACACAAGATGACTAAAGTAAGGAACTTTCTCAACTAATAAGGCCTATTTGTTTTGTGTATTTCTTGGAAAGAAATAACAAGATCACCTCCGTTGTAAATGTATCTTTTGAACAGTTTTTTAATCTTAGCCATTGATACCCTACAGAGTTGCTGCTTTTGAATCCATAACAGCTTGTACTTTCAAAATCAGTGGTTCCTGAAAGATTTTGATACCATTTTTCAAAAGTTGCCTCTGTTTGCTTATTTACCACTTTACTTACTGAATTTAGTTGAATGATAAAAAAAAAATGCTCCTGAATCAAAATCCACTGATTATAAGATTACATCTGTCTTCTGATCCAGTGTGCTGCTGGACAATTACTGCACTTCCCCCTTCAGCAGCTGCATTTATACAATATGCTGCCTGAATGCAAAGTGATACTGTAGAACATGCAAATGTATAAATCTATACTGAGATGTATAGTCTCTCCCTATTCCTAACTTTGTACGTCGTACACTCTTGCATTTCAGTAGATGTAAAGTCCACATTCGTTTGCCTGTCTCATATATTGTCCTTTGTCACTTTATTGATGACCATAATTCCAACACATTTACTGTATTAGGTAAATAATGTAAATTAGATTCGTAGTCAAAATGACATCTGCTGTTGTCAGTGTAGTGATATTTTGCATGGATCTTAATGCCTTTGATCAACTACCTTTATTGTCTTACTCCGACAAGAAAATCGCACCAAATTGTCAGCAGCGTTACCTTTTCAAAAAAAGTTTCCTTAAAGGACACTACATGACTGGTGTGATTTTGGTGTTGGTAACCTCAGCCAGTAAAGTCGCATGTTACTGACCTTCACTTCCCTTTATGACCTTCATTCCTATGTTGTGCTAGAGCATTAATGCCACTAATGTTCATAGTTCTTTATGGTACATTGTTGCTATGAAGGCATGAAAGAACAGACTTGTACAGTACGAATGCAAAACAGGAGAAAACTCTTGACATCATATGGATAAGGGTAAAAAAAAAAATCGAATCGGCATGTCATGCTTTTATTCTTAGTTTTTTTTTTGTGATACGTGTGCCTACAACCAGATCATGGATGATGATGTTACCGTGCACTTTTCATAGAATTTGACAATGTTTGTATTTTGTTTGTAAGAAATGCAACACTGCCAGAGGGCTGTGCGTAAGAGTGTGAGAGTGTGTATGTATGCTCTCCTGAGCTGACAATAGACCTTTACAGCATCAAATCCCTACAAGGTGAGGCACAACTTAAAAATGTCTTTTCATCGCTTTCCTTATCTCTTTCACACTGCTGTTGGCGGCAAGAAAGAGAGAGAAAAACTGAGAGAGGAAGCATTATAATTTTATTATAAGGACAGAGGGGGTAAAATAGAGCACATGTGATAAGAATCTGGAGATTAGGATGGAGCAGAACAATAAATTATGCAAAGTGTTTGAAAACACATACAGCTATAATTAAGTGGCATTTGATTTTAAATGAGTTGACAGTGAGGATTTATTTATCTCCTTAACCCCCTAAAACTGCCATTAGCATGGTAGAAAATGAACTGTTTGAAATGGTAAGAGAACAAGGCCCTGATCTGATAGACAATAAAAGAGCACACAAAGGCTAATACATGCGCACAAATGCACACACACACACGCACGCACACAAAAAACATAGAAAGGTAAGATCAATGTCTGCAGTAACTAATCAGTTCATTGCAGGCCCAACAAAACCACAGGAGCCCATTGCTAATAATGTCATTATGAATGGAGCCTGGATACTGCTGTATTTACAGTGTGGCCTTCAGTAAGCATTTTCACACCAACTGGTGTCTGTTAGTGACACTAATTTCTCCACACTTTAAAGCCCATGTGTTGTATTTACTCACATTAAAAGCAAGCTTTTCAAATGTAAATGGTGGTTTAGGTCGGCAGTGTTACATGTGATGGTGCACGCTACTTTGCTACACAAGAAAAACTGCATTTTTCCAGAGCTACTATTATTTTTCTCTAAAGGAGTCATATTTAATCATTTTGGAGCTTAATTACTACCAGTAGCCAGTAGAGTGGGAGCAAATATTCAGAAGAAAATCTATTGGAGTAAAACAGCGTGACCACCGTTGTGGTTCCTTAAGTTTAATTTCGGCCGCCATGACATCTCTCGCTAAGCTGGGATGAGCTGACAGTTTATGGGACGGAGGAGCTGAAGTGAGAAACAGAAGATGGCATTTGTAATAAGATGTCAGGTAAGGTATTTATTTTTGGTTAACTTCATGTGTGTAAGGTAAAAGTTTTTTTTAGCAACATTCCAGCTAACTTACTTCACTATTTGCATTGTCAGATACAAACGTAGTTTCTGATTGTTCGCATTGCCAGAAACTAACATTAGCTTCTAACTTTTTCACCTAGTCACAGTCAAACGTTACCTTCTAGCAAATTAACATGAATTCGCACAACTTTTGGTGGTTTATGGACAATATTAATGCCAGGTGGATTGTTGACACACCTTTATTAAAGTCTCAACAAAGCAGTATTAGTAATCATCAGTGGCCAGCCAAGGTGCCCGTGTGTTTTATTCTGTGTAGAGGGATCGTTTTTTGCTGCAGTTAGTTGGTGTAACGCGTTTATTTTACTCTGAAAAGAGCTGTGCAGACAACTGTTGTTGTTTTTTTTGCTGCAGTTTGTTGGTGCAACAGGCATATTTCACTGTGAATTGTACTCTTGAGAAATGCACTTGATGTTTGACATTGATACGGGCCACCCGCGAAATGCGGGTAGAATTCAACAGCAGCAGAAACTGATTGGTCTGTTATATAATGTGGCGAGATAGAGACAGCAGAGTCAGAGACAAGCAGGTGAAGTAGACATTGTTCAAGATGACGACAACTCATTACATTTCTGTTACTGTAAGTCTGCGCTCTGTTTGTCTCTGCCATAATTACTACTGCTAAAGGGCTCAGACTCCATAACGAGCCTGGCTATAAGCTAACTGCCGTCTGTACCCCTATATTACAGTGAACATGTAGTTAACATGGCGACATTAGTGATTACTGCCACAGTTGATATTAGTGTTCACAAAAAAATTATAAAATTGATAGGACAGGGATGTCAAAGAGCTTTTCTGTTACAAAGCATTTGATATACAAATATCATACAGGTGAGATGACGCAATTTTCTTTATTGTGCCATACTGTTTCCTATGATGTAGTATTCAGGAGTGAGGAGGCCCAAATTTTATTTTTCATTTTACAGCGGTCCAATTTTATTTTCTTAAAATGTTTTCTGTAAAATATCTGTTTTGATGTATTGCACATTTATTTTATTTTTTTCAAAATAATAAAGTGTGCTTTGTTAAATACTGATATGTGATTTATTTAACTTGTTGGGTTTAAAGATAACCTTCCAGAGTACGTTCTCACGTGTATTAATCATAATATAAGTATATATCGAGTGGAATTCAATTCCATATAGAGCTAAATCCAATTGCATAGAATTGAAATTCAGTTCTATATGGAGTGAAATTCAGTTCTATACAGTGAAATTCTACTCTAAACAGAGTAAAATATAAATTGAGTGAAATAGCAGTAGAGTTGTTTTCATTATCATCATGTAGAGTTAAATATAAACACTGAATAGAGTAAAAAATTACTCTGAATTATTAACTCTGAGGCAAGAGTAGATTTTACTCTATTTAGACTGGGACCAAATGTTAGTCCAATTTTTTTATTTATTTACGTGGGCAAATTTACTGTGTACCCTCGGTGAGGATTTTCTTTCTCCTGTACTGCAGTAACTGTAGCGCTAAAGATACTTTACCTTGGGTCTCCCTACAAATATTTTACACGGTTCAATGTTTGATGCAAGAATACCAAAATATATTTTACTACTCTGTGCATAAATCAAACTGTCATCAGTCTGACAGTGAACCTGTGAAAAGGTAACCTTTGATTTGATGTACTGATGTTGTAGTTTCTTTATTAGCCTTGAGGAGGAAGTTGATTTTTCTTCTCTGGCTTCCATTTTCTTCCAACATTTCCTCGACTCAATCTTTCCCCATTAAATCGACCATACCAGCAACTTACCCAACTCAACCACCACATAATCCTCAAAAAGTAGAATGTGCTGGAATGTGCAATTTATTCATGGTGGCTATGGAAATCATATATAGCTGGGTTTGAACAGAAGTTTTGCCAGATCAGTGACTGAGAGCGAGGCCTTTGTCTGAGAGCAAGCTGCAGTTTCTCAACCCTCAACGCTCCTTAGTAGATTTTACAGTTCATATATGCACAAATGACAAAGAGAAAGTATTGAATAAGTAATAGAATATCTCCTGGTAGCACACTGAGGTGAAATGACAACAGATAACTTTTTTCCCCCCCTCTGTTCAGTGGGGAGATTGTGTGCGTGAATGCTTGTTCTCAGTGTTTGTGCTTGTGTGTATGAGGAGGGTGAAATCTAAACCTACTGACGATCATCTTTGTTCATTAATTCATGGGTTATATTTTATGCATTTGGTGACAAGGTTTAAAGGAGTAGACCCAAATACAGACACTGAGGCAGATTGTGTGTTATGGGAGGCTTTAATAGTTATTCTCCGAAGGAAGCCGGGGGAGTGCAGATCATCTGGTGGCAGAGATCACCAGACTGGAGATTTGAGAGATCAAATGGACTGCAGCGGAAGGCTGATGATGACAGCAAGTGAGCTTGGGCCGTGATAGACTGCAAGTGAAGGCGGAGACTGGGGGACAAGGTGCTTCTTTGTAGGCAACTGGTGGACTGAGACGGGACGAAGGTGGCAGGTTACACCGAAACACTATCTAATTAGACAGAAACAAATCACAGTGACATTCGTAAAATAAATGATGAATTGATGAGGGGGCGAGTGGAGGCACTGCCCTGAATAAACTGAAACTATTATAAAAGCAGTAGTCATGGAAAGAGCGAGGACAAAGTCAAACCGTAAAGATTCAGGAGCTTCCATGTGATGCAGAAATCAACTTCCATAACATTTGAAGAATTTTGTGAAAGACTTTTAAGGGTATATGTTGAATGCGGTGTCTTCTTTTAGCTTATGTCTTAGTTACATTAAGTATGTCCACATTTATTTGTGTATGTTTTATTGAGTTTTTATCGTTGTACATCATATGAGCCCGTCCTTCCTTCTCTTTTTTCTTCCATCTTCCTGCTACTTTTCTTCACATTTCCATTGATCTCTGTCCCCCCCCTATCCAACTGTCCCCTTGGCTCATGGGGAAGACAGATTGGCTCTGCTGAGATTTTTGAACCCAGAAACCCACAGACACATTGATGCTGTTAACCAGGTACCTGCCTGTTTGCCAGGTCGGATGACTGACTGCCCCGTTAACTTGGCTTCCCCTTGTTACAGAATGTAACATGCAAGAGGAATGGGATGGAAGGACAAGGAGGGTGGTCATGAGGCGTATGGGGTGGATAAGAGTAGGCTTTCATGCTCATATACTGTATGCACATGCAGCAGTTTTACTCCTAGTGAAATGCAGTATGCACATGAATTGTGATCAGATAGAATATAAAGGTTGAGATTTATTTGGGATCACTTTTCTGTTGGAAATAATTGTTGTGCCCTGTGTGGTAGGAGTTTGAGAAGCAATGTCAGACAGATAGGACACAGCTGAAATGTGCCAAGGTGGTTGGCTTTCTTAACGAAGAGTCTTGCTGTAATGATTTACTGTAGCTCAAGTAAAAGAGGTCACACGCGTGCATAAGCACATACACATGCTCGCATCTCTCAGTGTCACGGTTTCCTCTGGGATGCTGTTTCAGTGAAAGGTGCCAGCATGCTCAGCCAAGCTCCTAACAAGAGCCAAACAGTTGGGGGACTGAGGAGGAAGAAACGAAAGGAGAGGTAAGGTGGGAGGAAAGGGGGGTCAGAATGGAAGGTAAGAGGAGCAAAGAGCTGTCAACCTCCAGGAACATGCAGAACTCAGTGTCTGTGTGAAGCAGTCAGCTACTGGCTGCACTGACCAGCAGACAGTCGTGTAGACCTGACAGGTGTTTGGTTATTTGCCGCTGCCCTTATTTTTACTGCATAAAATAATACTTTCACCAGGAGCAACGATTCTAAATTTGACCTCTCCACGTTGAACACAAACAAGGCCCGTCACCCTTTCTCTCCTGGAGCAGGGCCTAATAGATCTAACCCACAGAAGCCGAGTGAGCCTATTTGAGGAATGTACCAAAACTGTGTCCTATTGACTGGCACTCACAGTCACACCGTGGTGGACAAGCAGCCTAATGATGTCTGAAATACCAGAACAACTGCTATGATATGCTGTGATAATTGCTACCCTCCTGTCCACAGTACAAATAAATGTGGAATCGGTGGGCAAACACATTAATATGGAAATGTCTACATTAATTTGGAGCATGGTCTAAATTATTCAGTAATTAAGCCACTGCAAATTTACACAAACTTTCCCCTGGATGACTGGAGAGAATAGTTAGGAGCTAGGAACAGCCATGCAGAGGGATTTGAAATATGTGACCACGTGATGTTTGGTCTCATTCCTTCAAATAATAAAATGGTGTATTGCACGAACTCACAACTGGCCCACAAAACACACACAATAATGCATATACAACCCCAACCCTGAGAGTTATTTTGCAATACAAATATTATTGGTAATTTCTAGACATGGGTACTGTAGAAGATCTAGATGCCTCTAATGCCACCATAATCACCACCAGCACCAAACAAAAATAATGAAATGTCATTTTTCAATAATGGACACATTCATATTTAAAATCAAACAACACCCCACAAGATCATGTTTTTAATACTCTGACTGATTTGGGGAAGTACTGATACCACTCTCACATCTGTTCATTTCGTGTGAAACTGGATCCAGTAAACAACTAGCTCAGCTTAGCACAAAGATGAAAACAGGAGGACATAGCTACCCTTGCTAGCTGGCTCTGTGCAACTGCAAACGTACCAACATCTGCCTACAACACCACTAAAACTCATTGCTTATCACGTTATGTCTCATTTGTTTAAGTGTGAAAATGGAAAGTTGTGAGCGGGATTTGTGTGGGACTCTTTTTGCCAGGTTTCATGTATAAACTCACTGAACTATTCCTTTAAGTGTGAGTCATATTGTGTTGTCCCGTACTTTGCATGCATGACATGAATTCACGTCCGTTTGTTACGCCTATAGAATTGTATGTGTCTTACCCATAAATTGTAAATCAGCAGCATTAGTCATTGAGCTTTATGCACCATTAACTCTGATTTTGCCAAACTCTTCGTTGAGATATCAAAACATGAAATCTCCAGTCATCCCTCTCCACCACTTTCCCTCCACCTTCTATATTTGGACTCTTTATGTGGTGATTTAGGAAAAGGCCCTTTGTGCCCTCTGATATGCTGGGCTTATCATTGCTTGGAATTGGAGTTGTACACCATGGTGCGTTTGAAGTTTTGTGTCCCTTTTAAATGCTCGTGTGTGTGTGTGTGTGTGTGTGTGTGTGTGTGTGTGTGTGTGTGTGTGTGTGTGTGTGTGCTGAAGCAAGAAAAAGCGTGTCAACTCGTGTAACTATGAATGTCCGTTCAAAGGGCTGTCACAGATCTGTCCGAGGCCCTTTGATCAGGCGTTCTATGACTCGCCTGCTCTCGGCAGCCTTCGAGATGGGAGGGTGTGCTCTGGTTGGGAAATGAGACTGGTTTGATATGGTCAAGACTTTGCTTTTTTACCCACATGCTCATACAAACAGAACGCATCAACGCACTTAAATTTGCATTTAAACATTTGGAAAATGTGTTGCTGCAGCGTACAACAGTGGAAATTCATTCAAATGTGATACATCCAGACTTTCAGTTTCCAAGTATGAAATCAAAATGTCATTACAAGAATAGAAAGTTCTCTAAGAAAATCAATAGAGCTAGCTTTAAGTTGTATAAGGTTTAAGGTTAAACGTTGGAGAGTTAATTTAGTCATTCTTACAAATACAACACTGCATGTACAGTATATTTTGGTCTGCCTTGAACACAGCAGATGAAGAGTAAACGCTAACATCTCATGTTTACTTTGAAATAGATTTGCATATTTTTGTCCTTGCTGCTTTCGTGAGCGTCTTGTAGCTTTTTAGTGGACATCCATTTGTATTGAGATGGATCTCAGGTAGGGTCTAATACTGAGTGGCATCACCGCGCCACACGGACATACTGTAGATCTGACGCTGAGTTGATCTGACAATAGAATGGATCATTGTAGCGGCTAGTAAGTCAGAAGGTAGAGCATAATCCCTTCTGTCAAGTCTCTGTCTCGTCAATATTCAAATCCAGCCAGCTGTCCAATGGCTGTCAGTTACAATCTCCCTCCGGCTTATGGCCCAGCACAGGCACATATCTAAATTGAATTGGATGTTTGCTTCTCGGTGGAAATCGAGTCAAACAAATGACCCCCCTGCCCTGTATTGTGAACTTGTCATTTACCCCAGCTGAACTAGATTCTAATGTACAACATCCATTACCAACAACTAATGTATCTTTGTTGCTTTTTTTTTTTTTTTTTTTTTAATATAACTTCTAATTTTGTCATATAAAGTTGTTTGTGTCCTTTTACTCTGCATGAGTGACTGCAAGTTTTCGTTTTTGTTTTTTTTAACTTAACACAAGGATCACTGTAGATTAAGATAAAACTTTGACAAATTTGTCACGAATTGTGACTTTGCTTGCTGAACAAATAATCGGATTCAGTTAAGATTAATATTGTGTCATGAAACCAACTTTCAAAAACTTTCTGCCACCTCTTCATAGTCCTCCGTGTTCTCGTGTGGAATGATTTTTCCCATAATATGTATTTCCCTGTCACGAGTGTACACTGCAGTGCTGTCTGTAGAACTACAAGACTGGGGGGGGGGGGGAGGCAATAGAATAAAATGAGATGGTATGGACTTTATATGGTTTCAGGTCTAAAGAAGACATGCTGTGCACATCCTTATATGCACATCCTTCCACCAACCTCTCTACAGTCATCCACCTTTAGCCATCACCTTTAAACACCTAGCCTTAAACTCTGAACTCTGATATCTGCTTGAATTTTGAAAACCTATTCTGGTCAAGTAGCAGTTGTTGAAAAGGTTTACCAATCTTTGGTAAGTCCAGTTTCCACTGGGCAGACTGCTTACTCGCTGCTGTCTCATAGCTACATTTCAGTTTCTCACCGAAGTTGTCAACCATCCTCATTTGGGATTTTTTTTTTTTGGAGACACAGTGTCTGAGACACTCCTGTCAGTTGCAGCCCCACAGCCCCTGATGTGAATTGCTAAAGAGGTTTTATTTTTACATACAAATCTTGTCAAATTCAACTTTCACACTCGTTCCAGATTCTAACCCCAAATTAGATATTTGAGGCATGTGACCAGAAGGCAAAATGATGCCTGCTCAATGCAAGTACCATGACTCCAAAGGTCTACAACTTAAAGTGGATCTCACAAGAGTCAAAATGATAGAGGACATTTAACCATAGCCTTTTTCTCTCGCCATGCCTCTCTCTTCTTCAGCGCCTCTCTTCCCACTTCTCTGACACATGTCGCCCTGGCGTGCATGGAAAGGCCTGACCTTTGGAAAGTTTAGCACTTTAAATATTTAGGCTTGGGTTATGATGGATCCTCCAGGCCCTGTGGCAATGTGCAAAGCCTCTGATTAGGGCTGCTGTCAGAGTCATTTAGCTGAGTGTCTGGCTGTCGGTGGCGCTCTCTGTTTGACAAGCGAGCCTTTTAAACAAACAGAGGTCCCAGTGGCAGCGCAGGCAGGGCACCCAGTGCAGCACAAACACCCAGCACTGAGAGAAACCACTCAGCCCGCTGACAGCTGCAGAAGAAACCACTGGCCACTGTCTCTCGTGGTCCTTCAGGCGCTCTGTCTTTTTGCTCACTCACTTTCTTTCACAGAGACTATACTTGTACCTCTGCCTGTTTTATTTGGCTGCTTATCATTTTTCTTGCTTTTTTTTCTTCTGTTTAACACTTCTTGGCGATGTATTTTTTTCCTCCCCTGCCAGAGTTTGCATCTCCTTTTTGTTATATTTCTGTCTCTAGGAGAGAGATGCTTGCCAAAGTCAACCATCAAAGTTGAATCTGTATTGTGTTTTGAGTAAGATTTAGTAAGGAAGCTGACTGCCTGATGATCTCCGAGCAAGGCTTATGCTCTTAATTTGTTGAACATCACTACTGATTATCAGCTGAAAATCGGGATGGATGCTTTCTGCTTTGTGCCTGCATCATCCCATGATTAGGACAGCTTACATTGATGTTCACATTGAAATATATCTGAGCCAGCCTTTTCATCTCACTCTGAGACAATCTCCCGTGGCATCAATCCTGTAAATATATGAGTCTTAATATGTGTGTCCTATTCTGTATTCAGAAGAAGAGCCAAGTCAGCAGCTCCAGTATTAATGCATGAGAAATGAGCAGAGCCCATAAGAATTAAAGGGTAAGACTCCCCTTATTAAGATGTAAATTTCGGGGGAAAACTTGCCGAAATGAGGATACAGGGAAGTTACTGTCAACTTTAGCCTACTTATGCATTTCTAAGAAGCATTGTTGTGTTGTGGTTGTTGGAATTAGATACACACAACGAAGCACCTTGTGTATTTATTAGCTCATTTTCAGCACGAGATCAACCAGGCTCAACGAATACGCAACCTATACTTTACGGAACAATTTACACTTTTGGCAACATTATCTAGTGACAGTTTACATGGCAACTATCGTGGTAATTCAATCTCTCTCTGTGTGTGCTCCCTTTTTTTCTGTCTCTCTCTACCTCTGTCTCATTTCAAATTTGCACTTAACACCTTCCTGGGGAAAGGCTTCTCATTCATCAACAGTGTTTGTCCCAGTGACAAGCAGGGCGCCTCCTGCATATCAATATCAGCTAAGACAATGCTGAGCCTGTAACCTTCAGCTAAATGTCATTCTGCTTAATCCTATTTGAAAATTAAACATTGAAAAACCTTTAGCGTACCTTCCTGTCTTCCTTCCTCTCACGCTCTCTCCTTTATTGGCTGCCATTCCTCCAGCTCTCCATTCTCCCTTGCTCTCTTCCTGTTCTTGTTTTGCACACTGTGACATTTGTATTGTTTTGTTGGTGTGAGTATTTGTATCTCTTAAGGGTTATTTGCTGAAACAGATTTTGATTTTATGTAGCTGAAAAAATAATACAATGATAACTTGCCGACCCGTGGTAGTCATCTACTTTGACTTTTCCCTTTGTTCTCTATCTTTTTTGAGAGACAGTCCACTCACACAGTGAGGGATGTAAAGAGAGAGACTGACACAAAAATTACCCTGTAAAACAGAGAAACTAGTGGCCAAAGATGTATGTGGAGGGAGAATGCCATCACATGAAAGGAAGCCTTTCTGTCAAAGCATATTTACATAAACAGATCATTCTCTTACAGAAGGTAATTACTGCACTCACAGTGGTTGGAAAATGGAGAAAGAGGATGTCTGATTTGTCGAGAAACACGCAATGACAGAGGCTGAAACTTCATCAAAGTGCATTGAGAGGCCTGCTCCTTAGTATGCATGAAACACATTCATGATATACTCAGCGTTTTACCCCCTCTTCCTCCTTACACGCATACATGCCTCACACACATGCACAAAGCGCAACTATATGGTACATGTTTGACGATACAGTGAGAAATTGGAGGGGAGGGGGGGGCAGGATAAAAGGAGACACACAGATTGCAATGAAAATGCAATCATTTGCAGTCAGACAGATATAATTCTTCTTTGGAGGGAGTGTGATGCAGCGGCTCAAAGACAGCCTTCAGCCAACTCTCCATATGGATTTGATTGACCACAGTCACTCGTCAAGGGATCCAATTGAAATACTGAGAGTGAATTACAACGTGACTACCCTTGATGTCTTCATATTGAAGCACTCCATCCACTTTGTAGCTTGAAGATTTAGAAAATGTGATGGGAAGACATACTGAAGAGGCGGGTTAAAGAAGATAGAGAAGCAACATGACGTGGCGCAATTTCCTCCATAAAAATTAGTCACCCAAACAGTGATGGTTCCACAGTTGTTATAACATGACTTAACAACAGTAAAAATCAGGTTGACAGAAACGGGAAGATTACATTTTAAAGAGAGACAAACATCTGTTCTCTTTAATTTCCCTTTCCTCTTTTACTGTTTCCTAGAGCATCTCTTGAGTGCCCATTCTGTGTGTGTGTGACCTGCAGTGTTTACGTTCGTGTGATTGCAAAACTGTATGTCTGACACAGCAGCAGAGATTGCCATGATACTGACCCACACAGCATGAAAAAAGAAAGAGAAGAAGACTCCTGTGTGAGAACTTAAAGTGTGGCTTGTGAAGCCTTGGCGGTCTGTAGTTTGTGTATTTTGGACAGACCTGTCTGACTCAGAATCAAGCCGAATTGCAGGAAGCGACATCCTTTCTTCCCTCAGTACAAGATTTAAACAGAAGAGTGATACTGAGACACAAACACACCTAACCATCATTTTGTTGGTGTACTGATTTTCTGTTGCAACAATCCTCATCCATCAACATTTGGACAAGATGCATTCAGTAGGGTTCTGCTTAGTGTGTTTTCATTTAACCCTGAGTGACAAATCTGATGTCGTGTGTCTCGATTCTTTCCAGGTGGGAGATGCAGGAAGGTGCAGAGCTGGAAGATGGAGAGAAAGCAATGGTGGAAGAACTCCAGACAGCCTTTTTTGTTTGCTGCTGCAATCAGGAACAACAGGACCCTCCTGAAACTGATGAGACACCGGCAGAGCAGACCCAGGGGGAAACACAACCATCTGATAAAAGTGATGCCCAATAACAGGCCACGCAGTTGGAGTTTTTATAATGTTGTAAATGTTTGCTTGTAATATGCACTTGCTCTCAAGGTAGTAGCATTTGTGTATGTGTGGGTGTGTATTTTGCACATTTTGTTGGTATGATTGGGTTTGTACATGTACTTTATGCTGCAAATTTGCATATCTGTGTGCATAAGAACATGAGAGAGAGGACAAGAAACAGAAAGAGTGTGAGAGATGGTGCCTCCCTCTTTATGCACACACCTCAGACAAACTCTCTGTGCTTTCCAATGCTGCATCAGATGCATTTCATCTTTTTGGAGCACATCTGCAGAAATCAGTTCTGGGAAATGGAGAGCCTGGATTTGTTTGCCTGGGACAAGATGGGACTGTGTGATCATTGTAGGCAGTTGAAGTTTTTTTTGAGACAGTGAGTGTAAAGACATTGGTGTCAGCATACTTTCTCCTGGTTCCTGAAAGAAAACATCAAATACTCTGGTTGGGAAGGAAGATGATGTATGTTTTGATTACAGTGTGTCCCAAAAATCTGCCCCACTATGAAATAACAGTCAATATTTTGTGCAAACTGAGAAAACACTTATTTTATGTGTAACATGATTGCTCAGTATATTTTTCCAAATGTGTCCATATTTTGTTATTCATGAGATGGAATGTTTTAGAATTAAACATGAAAATGAAAGCTTGTTCCTACTTCCCAATGAATATTCTTCTTCTGACATGTGATCAGCATGTGATCTTTTTGCAGTCAATAATTTAAGATGGTGTATGACTATAAAATGAGTTCTATGTTTTTGAATGCATTCATCACATGTTTTCCCTATTATACCTCATGTTCAAATGAGGATTTAACTACTCTAATGGTGCTCTTTTCATCAAGAAGAATACAATTTCAGCTCATAAAGGCTAGTGCACATAGCAATTCCTTTGAGAAAGTAGGAAAACATTTCCTGCTCCAGAGAGATGTTTCTTTCCTTAACTAGATTTTCAATGCAAATGTAGCAAGATTATGATCGCCAAACCTCTTAAAGAAAACAAAAGACAGCAAAACGTTCAGCAACTGAATTCTGCTTTTGTCACTGAAGAAAGGCTAAACAGCAACAAAACACCATTAGTCTTTTCTAAATGTACTGTATTTAATGTGACAATAAAACTGTTTTAGTTTGGTATTGCAAAAAAATAGGTATTTGCTGAGCCAAACTGGTCTTTTATGATAACTGTTTTCTGGGAAGAAAACAACAAACAAAAGCTTTCATCTCCTTTTTTCCCTCTCCCTACCTCTCAGAGTAAAGACCTACTCACATATCCATTTTATTTCCATTGTACACAGGTGACAGACTGAGAAGACATCTGTCAGTAAAGCTGACAATTCATAACAAAGCATTACAAAAATAATTAATATTCTATTATGCATATTTTGGGGGTATTATCAAATCTGTTGAATCCCAGACTTAATGATAACATGTCTATACAGAATTGATTATTCTCAGTATAATGTATTGTCCATAGGAAATGCTCACAGCAGAAACATGTTGGTTTTGTTTGCATGTTCATCCACTGATGGCATTTAGAGAGCAACATGGTAGCATGACAGGAAGACCATCTTACAGATGAAGCACTCTGGTGTCCAATGGCAAGTCCCAGTCCCTCATCTTTGGGTTGTCAAGTTAAATTAAATAAAAATCTTAAACTGCCGTGAACAATGTGTTGGTTTTAATGCTCTGCTCTTTTTAGGGGTCCAAGCAGCGTAGCTGCGACGAACCCCCTTGTTTGTGTTCCGATTCTTCTTCTTCTTTTCTCCGCTAAAAGTGATCGGGCAGAAAAATCCATTGGGTGAAAACTCACCAAATTTGGCATGTAGGTTGCAAATTGCTCCCACTACTCAGACACTACTTGACCTAATGGTGGCGCTGTAACAAAACTTGTCCTAGACCGTTGGGCCAATTATGAAAATCAGGATTTAAAAAAAAAAAGTCATGACAAAGGGGGGGCTTAAACCCTAACTTTCCTTATGAGAGGCAACAGTGCTAACCACTGCACCACCACTTATCCTGGATCCTTTGATTCATTGCAACTCATAACTCCACCGTCCACAAATATTCATTCAAATGTGACCAAAATGCGGTGATATTAAATATCTTCCTGTAATGTGTAGTGTATGCAAAACGTTTTTAATTTCTCCATACGTTTCAACTTCACTAAAAGTTGAATCACCATCAACAGGCCAAGGTGGAATTTGAACCATTAATAGCAACCTTGGTGAAGTAGAATCTTTTACCTGTTGACTTAACCAGAGTGTTGGCTGAGTCACTAGAAAGCTCTGAGTGAACGGCGTGAAACATTTAATCCGCCATCATTCCTCAGCACTGAAGATAGTACAGTGGTCTATGAACGCCACTTCCGTGGAGGAAACGTCCTCGTCATAGACGCGGGTTCGAGCCCCGCTCAAGGTAATTCACACATGTCATGGAGGGTGAGTCCATGTAAGGGTAAGCCACACAGTTCACGGAGAGTGATTCACTCTAGGGGTAAGCCACACGGTTCACGGAGAGTGATTCACTCTAGGGGTAAGCCACACAGTTCACGGAGAGCGAGCCCCTTCAAGGGTAAGCTTCACGGTTTCTGGTTTACATTGTAAATGCAGTCATAATAATACCAAACCGAAGGTCTACAACAATACAAAACAAAGACCTAATATAAAAATCAATTACAAAAAAAATAAAGGTTATGTTTACATCTTCTTGGATTTCTGTCTGAACGACCACAAACTTTATCCCCCAAAATCCCATTAATACATTTTAATGCTATAGTATGACTTTTTTTTAAAAAAAATTATCATATTTCCGACGACATGCTGTAGTGTGACTGCATCAGGGTGTCCCCGTGCAGCATCCCCAGGGCTCTGCTTTAGGAAACAGTATAAATTATCTCCTAAGAGTAACAACTTCAACTCCAAGAGACCCTCCAGATGTGGGACTTACATCTTAAGTCTACCAAGGAGGCTGTATATAAACAGCAAATGACATAAAGTAAAGCCGTAGGCATCTGATTCAGGTGAACAGGATGAGGCAGAATGTTTTTAGTAAGTCACCTGTGGCACAGTATCAGTATCAGTCTGGCAGGTCTAGTTTCAATCAAACTAGCTTCCTTTCACTTTGAATATGCTGTAACACACTCTTAACAATCTCACTCTGTCAGTTTTGTAAGGGCAGTTTAAATGCTTCCACGACAACAGCTTCTACTTGGAGGACAATGATATCCTTGTGCCAGAGGTGGAGAATCAAACAGAAGGTGTTTCCAACACCATGAATTTGATGCTTAGGGTAAATTGGAGATTTACAAAACATGTCATTCTTTTATAAGGGCTGCTTCTGTCCAGACCTTGTCCTTTATTATTATATTCGTTATATTATTATATCAAAACAATAACAGTTTTTTCTGTTTGAGAGAGACAAATCAAGTTCAATTTAAAAAATACAACATTCCAGGCAAAAAAATCCTGCATTAAAAATGTTACTTCAGTAAAAATATGGTCAGCAAACTAGTGAAAGCATATAAACTAAAAGCAACACCTATTTTACAAAAATGTAGTTATATTTATCACACATAGTACTGCGCAAAAGTTTGAGGCTCTTTAGATGTTTAGATTCTTATCCATCCCACAATACCAGCATAGAGTTCATCTGATCGGTCCCTGAGTCATTCTGCATCAGGTCAACGACTCCAAACATATACTGCCAAAGCCATAAAGAACTAGCTTCAGTGAGTCCTGCAACAGATGGTATGGTCCCCACGCAGCTCTGATCTCCACACCACTGAGTCAGTCTGAGATTATCTGAAGAAACAGAAGCAAGTTGAGACAATGTAAATACACATAAGAAATGTTTGGAACCAGATGCCTGCCAAGTACCTTGAAAAACTGTGCTCGAAGTGTAAGCTTACCAGTGTGAAGGTCACACCAAATAATGATTTGATTGAGGTTGTTTTTCTGCCTTGTGCACTTTGCATGAAGTGAACTGATAAATAAAAAATTGTTTATGGCATTATTTTTTCCAAACATCACCACTTGAGTTGAGGTGCCTAAAATCTTTGCACAGCAGTCTATATTGTTAGAGTATGATCACTTGTGCAAGATAGATAGATGGAGTGAATGGAGTGGACTAAATAGACTAAAAAAAAAAGTACAGTTTTTCCATCTGAAATGCAGTTGTAAATTAGTGTAAAGCAGCATACATGTTTAACTTCTGCATATACATTTCCAACACTGACAAAATCACGCACGAGAAAACATCTGCACACGCGGCGGCAGCTGCCGTGCTACTGTGTCTTTAAATATCTCTTCCAGTCCGTTGCCCCGGTAACCCGGAAGCCTCACGCACTACATGCTGCACAGCTCAGAGTCCTTCCTGTTTTAGGAATTTCAAGGAAGCAGCAGCAAGTGGACAGTCGCGTTTACTGATGGTGCGTGAGTCGAACAAAAAGCATGCATCTACTGAAAACAGCAGATCTCCTTCGAGCCTCTCTGTGTCGCTGGGTTGAGATGAGTGTTTGAGGAAAACACGAAGATCCTACTGTACCTGCTCGCAGTGTCTCAATGTACAGCCATTGCACATGTCCCGAGAGTTCTTCTTAAGAGTACGAAACACTAAACAGATGTTGGTTGTTGTGGAGAAAATGACGGAGCAGTTTAAAGTGTGAAACTGATTTATTTTACTGGGTTTAAAGCCAGAGTAATTTCGCTATGTTTGCACAGTTAACTCTGTTGCTGCACGTGTGCAAAGTAGGAAGCATATGCCTGCTGCCATACTAACAGTTACAAGTTGTGGAGCATTACTGTTAAATAGTCGACTTAACTGTTTATGTCTTGCGTTATTGCAGTGTAAATCAACAGTGCTTTATTTTTATTTTTTTTTCTCCACAAGGCTAGAAGCTTGTAGCCTGTACAGGAAGCAGGCTCGAAAGTAAAGTTCAATGTTTTGGCCTACTGCCACCTTAAAGGTGCAGCAAGCTTTGACGCAATTGCCATTATAGCCTTAAGAGGCGATTCAGTCTCTTGGCAGCGAGAAAGGCATGTTAAAATATGACATAACACAGCAATGACGATATCTAGTTCCCAGATTTACCCTTTTTAATTCCTGTGTGACAGGATTCGTCTCAGTGATCTGTGGGAGGGGAACACCCATGCTCTCTTATCTCTGTGCTGCCATACCAGCCCTGTACATATCGTGGATCGCCATGGCCCAAGTTGCTGGCCAAGAGGACAGAGAGAAAACCACAGCACTCAAAGGTGAATTAGTAAAGAAAAAAGAAAGTTAGTGGGTTACTTGTAAAACAGAGAAAAGACCCCAAGTTTTCCACCTATCTTGATCTGAGTTGGGCAAGCACACCAGCATTGCACACTTATCTTATACCGTTGACACACACAAATGAGTGAGTTCTACTTCCCCAATCTACATTTTTATGAAGCAACGTGCAATCAGCTCACTCTGAATGTATGTCTTTAAAATGTATGCAGTCTATCTGACTAAATAAGAAACATTTTTACTTTTGTTTATTGAACTGAAAACTATACTTACCACCTCATGTTTGGATGTTTACAGTCGTTGGCATATGGAATATGTGACAAAGGACACAAACTATTCCATTTATCCTTGAGTCAAAACTTATTCACCCACCCTCTCAGCAGTTGTGTGATTTTTGTTTTTTCTTCACAATTCCTCTTCCTTTCTACTTCAGTGCAAGGATGCGCAGACATTTTTTTGATTCTGTTGTTATTTGATGTGAATTCACTCTTTTCTTCCGGTTATGCCACTTTAGGCAAGCACTGAGGACTTTGACATGAAGCATTTGTTGTAACTTCATTACATGGGAATTTATAAAGTAAAATATAAGTGATTCTGCAACATATTCTGAGGTTGGAGTGATTGAGATTATGAAATGAACATTTGAATCTTACATTGTTGGGTGAATATCAGCCATTGCTCTTGTCACTAAGTTGATCTCTCCCTTAATTTTCCTCTTTTTTTCCACAGATTTGCTGTCAAGAATTGACTTAGATGAACTGATGAAGAAAGATGAACCTCCTTTTACTTTCCCCAAAACACTGGAGGAGTTTGAATACGCCTTCAATGAATGTACGTACATACATTTAGTCTTTAAAGCATAAGTGTACTGTTAAAGTTCCTTGCCTTGCCCAGTTACACACAAAATCTGCCACTTTAACATATTCACCAAACCCCATGAAGTCTAAGTGACACTGCTGACAAACTACCTCACAAACACCTTAGCTAAGGTGAATACAAACTTAAATTTTGCCACTGTATTGGGGGCCCAAACCTCGTGAAGTCTGGGTATAAACTGCAGGGAACATGAGCTAGTGTGAGTGACCTCTCATCTATCGCAGACGTTTCATTCTGGCTGATGACCCTTTAAAATGAAGCAGCGTCTGTCTGGAACTTCTTGTTACAGTCCCGATAAGATCCGCCAATTAGTGATTTCCCCTTAAAACATATGCGGGTGGATCAGAAAGATCAGAGAATGTGAATGTCAAAGAAAACCGACTTGATTACACTGCTGACCTGATGCACCTATTTTGGTTTTGGATAGTGATGTTCTGTCCCTCCGAAATGTGAATGTCACTCAAAACACCTCTCCAGGCTCATTGCATCATTGCCATAGGCTTTAACATGGATCATGTCCACTGAGAAATCAGGGACGCATCTGGACCACTGCCCACAAAACCTTGTGTAACGCTAATTTTGATTAAGTGACAAAACTTCGAGCACTTACTCGCAAAGCTTGTAGCTTCTTTGTACTTTATGCATGATGCGGTGCTTTCTATATTTGTACCAACCAGCCCTCAGGTTGTGAACTACTTCTCATTATATTTTTTTCTATTGTTTTGTATTTCTCAGTAATGTAGCACAATGTTAACAATATTATTTATTACATTTTATGTCAGCCTTGGAAATTAAACAGTTTTCTGATACCCCCCAAAAAATACATATTTAAACATTTAAATTAATCTAACAAACGTGCGATAACTGGTCGACTATTGGTTTGAACTAAGGACTATTGGTCGACTAGAAGACTGTTTATTCATGTACAGCCCTAGTTTTTGAATTCATGAAATGAAACTGTCTCTGCTGTCACTTGGGACCTTTTGGGAGTCTATAGTACATGTGTGTCAGTCAACAGTGACAGCATGGAGAGCTGAACCCAGTGTGGTGTGGGTCCAGATGACATAAAAGTCTCTTTAGGATTCTCTTGGCTTGCTTTAATCAAACCAGGTGGAGAGAAGGAGGAAGAGTTGGAAAGGTAGTGGTGCTGGTGATTTTGGCTCTTTGTATTCCCCTGTAGTCTCTTCCTCTCTCTTTCTTACCCCCTCTGTTCTCTGTCAGTGTCTCTACTGGCTGTCTGGCTGGCTGAGTGGGGGACATGTTGTGTACTCTACGGCCCGTCAGTAACCTACTCAGCCTTGCCCTCTGCCTGACGGAGCATTTGCATAACCTCGCTGTGCCTAAGAACAGAGACATGGAGACTTAGCTTCCCACCCGCCGCCATGAAACACCTACCAACCACCCTGCCCCACCCTCAAGTCCCAGCTCAGTCTACCATGGAGGCAGGAACACATTCAGAGGCTCTCCATCTTCTCTTCCTCATGCTCCTGTCGCCCCTCATCCCTCTTCTCTCCCTTCCTCTGTATTTCTTCATTTCTGATTTCTGCCCCTGTCTCACTCAAAACCTTCAACCGAAACACAGTTTCCTCACACACACACACACACACACACACACACACACACACGCACACACACACGCACAGACATACAGGCATACACACCCCCTCCAATATGTATGTGTTGTCAATTTCTACTCAGGCCTGTTTCTGAAGGTTAGCATTTCTATTAAAGCCATCATGGCCCTCAGGCAATGTCTCTAGTATGACAACTCACAGTCGCTCTGGCTTACAGGCATTTCTCTAGCTACACCCAGGCTACCTTAGCCCGAGACAGGTGGAACAAAAATGTTAATTTCACCATGTAATGATGTGAATACAGAAGAGGCTGTGTACAATAGTTTGCAGGTATCTTAATCACTGAAGATGATGGCTTCATCTCGCTAGCCCTGCGGTTTTCCATTACTGGAAATCCAAGGTTATGTACACCTAATTAAGCGGCCAAATTGAGAACAGAATGCTAATTATGACAGAAAAAGAGGAGAAAAGTTGAGAAAATGTTATTCCTTTGAGAGGATGTGTTGGGGGAGCCGGTGGAGCTGATCACCCCCCAGCCCATACACACACTCGCACACACACACACACACACACACACACACACACACACACACACACACACACACACACACACACACACACACACACACACTGCACCTTTCTTCTCTCCCTTCCTCATGCACAGACATACACACACATACACACGTTTCCTACTGTAGGATTTCGATATAGTTCCTGTCTTCCCTCTCTTAGGCTGTAGTGTTTAGATCATCACCCCTCCATTAATGCATAATTGATTTTCTTCAAGGTACATTTTGTGGAAACTGCTGTTTTCTAACTTCTCACTTGTCTCCTGCTCAACCTTTCAGGCACAAATATATATATATATATTTTTTATTGCAACATAAAACCAAACCTTTATTCAGGATTACATGTTGTCTAACAACTACCCATGAAAGCGAGTGCTGTAATACACAGTGAGCCGGCAATGTAAGATTTATCACATTGATAGAGGTGTGAAAATGGTGGCAATTTAGAGGGAAATGAAAAAAAATGCAGTCTTTTATCTTGCAGAGATATGATATTTATTTATATCTTAGATGGGTTTCCTCACATTGTGCAATAATTGAGAAAGTATGAGAGCCCTCTGGCTATTTGGGTTAAGTATGTGTACTTTTTTGTGGTTTAGCTCCTACACATTTTGCAGTCATAAAGGTCAAAATTAAATTTAACACTGTTTAGTGTTTTATTGTGTTGTAGTGTCAACTCCAGGATCGATGGGCTCATTGCTAAGGTAGTGGTTTCACAGCTGCACATGGGTAATTGCTTAAAAAAGTAGTAGCATTTCTGTACAGCATTTTCCTATCTTATGACTGTTTTATATGAAATAAATCCTGAATGTGTTAAAAGCTCCTCTAGTTTCCCTGAATTATGATAAATCACTTAAGCATTGTTCCCAAAGACCTTTTGTTTATTCTCCATCAATTCTTGTGTGGTGAGATGGCAGTGAGGCTCACTTGTAACAATTTAAACAAGCACACCTACTTAAGCCGAGTGACACTTACTGTATGCCCACACCTGGTCCTCCTGGCTGGAGATGGAGATCTGTGTGTGCGTGTGTGTGTTTGGGTGTGTGTAAGCTGTGCTGGTTAGGGTGATTGGCTGATGCCCAGACAGCATTCTCAAAGGAATTACAAGGAGCAGTTGTCGCCGTGGCTAATGCGTGCCAGCTCACCTTTCTCTCTTCATGCTCACACACGCACACACGCACGCACACACACACACACACACACACACACACACACACACACACACACACACACACACACACACACACACACACACACACACACACACACAAAACATTTTGAGAACCTTTCCCACACCTCCTTTAGTCTTTGCTCTCAGAGATTTCAGGTTGAAAAGGGAGAGACAGCAGAACTGTGGCTTGTCGCCAGAGTGAACAAGGAAGGAAAGGGAGAGAGAGATTGCCACAGTTAAAGAGGAAGGGGAGAGGCTTTTAGACGAGTAAAGAGACAGAGAGGGAAAGAGAATTTTTACCATACCAGCTGTCCAGCTCTGGCCTGCCAGACTACCCAGAAGGCTGTTGGAGTCGTGACTGGAAGAATGCTGCTGCATCCACAGGCCTTGTACCTGCCAGATGGGGGGTCTGAGGGAGGGAGAGTCAGGAAGCAAATAAACCAGTTGACAAAAAAATTGTGAGAAAATGAAAATAAGCAACAAAATAAAAATGAATCAAGCTTAATTTGTCATGTGTAGTCAAAAAAAAGCGGGGGGAAAAAATAATTTATTATCAAACACAAGCACACGTATACAGGTGTTTGTTATTATTAAAGATGTGGGTTTTTTTTTCTTTCTTTTCATTATATCTATCTCCCACAGATGGCCAGCTCAGACATATGAAAACAGATGAACCCTTTGTGTTCAATGCCAGAGAGGATCTCCACCGCTGGAACCAGAAACGCTATGAAGCTCTTGGAGAGGTAATACGCTGCATTTTCTTCTGGCATACCAAGTGACAATATGTTTTTTTTAGTCTTCAATCAAGCCACACATGTTCAACCTGAACCTATTGGGGAGTTTTGTCTTGACCAGTTTTGTAACAACATGGTGCAATGGTTGTTGTTTATTTGGAGAACAAATAGAGATGGCACTCAAACCCTCATCACACAAGTAACCTGCAACATGTTTTATTATATTGGAGTAAAGTCGATTTTTGATACATGCCACATGTACAGTACAGTAATTCCCCCATGCAGATCAATTTCATGCCAAGTCTTTTATTGTTTTATTAACTGTGGTGGCAGAACTGCTGTGGAAGAACACACAATTAGAAAACGTTAACAATAATGAAGAAGAGTGTGACCATTTCTCAAAAGAGCTGTCTAAATGTTCATTGTTTCAGAGCTAGATGAATATATATTGACTAAATGACTGAGGGATTTATACTTACAACATTGGTTGGCATAATGCCACGTGAGTGAATGCGGTTACACCATTGGTAAGCCGAATGCTGTGACTATCCTTTTCAAATGAAACGCTCATATCGGTGGCGATCAACGTCCCTGTTCCCTGCAACGTCATCCAGGTCATTCCAGGGGGCCTTAAACTGCTCCGTGATCTTATTCTTCCAGTCATAACCCAGAGTTCATAACAATAGGTGAGGGTGCAGATGTAGACTGATCAGGAAACAGAGAGCTTTGCCTCACGGCTATGCTCCCTTTCCATCACCACAGTCCAGTTCAGCAACTGCTTTACTGCAGCTGCTTCTCTGCAGCCTTATGAAATGAAAAAGCCCTCATTTTAAATGTAAAGCCCTTTAGCAGCTCATATACTGTCCAGTTATATTCTGAGTTTTGAATTAGTTTTGTTTAAAAAATGTTTTTTTCCTGTTGTTTTTTCATGGTGGAGATTCAGAGAAATTGATTCTTAAAAGTGAACCTGGATTCAGTCTGGATTTCTAAACTGGGCACTTAAAACCCAAGAGGGTTAAAAATGGAATTAGACTTCCAAGGCTGACAAAGAATGTAATAAGTAATGCATAATGTAGTTGTTAACACTACATTATGCTACATTACAGACAAATACAAAACTACAATAATTAGCTTTTAAAATACAACTTTTACAAGTGCATGCATGAAGCGAGCCTCCTGACAATTCTGAATGTGTCGAGCAACCAGCAAGGACACTGGACATTTTGTTAATTTATTTCATAAAGGGGAAGCCTCAAACTGTAACAAATGTTTCTGTAAGTTGTTTATAACTTCTCTAACAAGGCAAGTTTTTTTTCTTCCTGCGACTAAAACACGAATGAAAACTTGGTCCGCTAAGACTTTTCTCATCGACTAACGCTTAGTCATCTATTTGGGAGCCAACCTAGTATTTTTATCAGTTGAGAACCATCTCTAAAACAGGCTATTTATTTTTGCCCACTCATCTGGAAAAAGTAGTTTATGCTCTCATCCCATCTGAACTATTGCAACTCTCAGTATACTGCGCTGAGTAAAAAAGCATTAAATCATCTTCATCTGGTCCAAAATGCAGCAGCTCGGCTGTTAAATAGGACCACAATGAAAGAAAACACTGCACCCCTTTGGTTATAGTTTAAAATTCAGTTTCAAACTTTATTAATCACTAAAGCTTTGAATTGTTCTCCAAACACTATCTACCTTTTAGCCCCTCACAATCAAAGATGCACTCTTAGGTCAGCAGAAAAAGCTCCTCTCACAGTTCCAGACACTGAACAAAAGGTGACATTGCTTTTGCTGTTTTAGCTCCTAAACTTTGGAATCAGTTACTGCTCTCAATCTGCACAGCTACCTCTTTATATTCTTTTAAACAGCAGCTAAAACACACACTTTTATAAAGTATAAAAACTAAAAACAACCTGCCCATAATGTACACAGTACTGGAAGCCCGGACACTAAAATCTGCTTCTGTACTTCCATCTAAAGGTTTCCATGTCACAAAATAACAGCTTTAAAATCCTGCTGACACTAGAAGCTCTTTGATGCTCTTGATGAAGTTTTTCATTTGCGCCACCGTGTACCCAAACATACACCATCCTAAAGTACAGCTCAATTCACTCCCACAGTTTCACCACGTGCAATATGTATTAAGATAATGAGACAAATGTTCTTTTGTAATCAGTTTTTTTATTTTTTTTATTTGCATCCACTACTATGTTGCTTTTAATTGTTGTGTGCATTCTTTGAAGTTCAAAGCAAAGTGATAGACCCGTTTGTGGGATTACCTGGGTGTTTTTATTATTTCTAATGCAGGTATACAGCAGCTCCTTTGAGAGCCAGCCTTCTGTGAAGGCTTTTTTCCCCTCTTTTCTTTTGCCTGCTCAGGCACTATCTACCAGCATCTAAAAAGGATGTAGAAACAAACATTTGGTAGCGGCAAAGCAGAGGCCCTGAAAGAACACACAGGCATTTAAACTAACTGAACTCGGGCATCTGAGGGGGGCCAAACATTTGGAGGAAACAAATAATGATCAAGCAAGATGTATGCAAATTATATTCATACTGTGATTAAAAAATTGACAGAAGCATCTTCTTTAGAGAGGGAAAAAGGAAACGGTGTCAATCCCTGTTGAAGCGAGCAAGTGTAATGAGAACAAATACTGTATGAATTGTGCTGCAGGAGATTAACTGGCTGAAAGAAAGGAGCACTACCTGAATAAGCAATATTATCTGTCTGTTGTTTTTAGGCCATAGATGATTCAAGAAAATGAATACCGTACCTCGCACAGCTTTGCAAGTACAAATGCTTTGTTTTTGCTGGTAAGAAAAATGCCCTATTATAAATAGACACAACTACTGAATTGTATGCCTTTGGTTGTAGAAGTAGGTTATGCTGCTTAGTCAGCCTCTTTATGTACCGGTTTAGGAGTGTGTGTCACACAGGCATATACCTGCATGCTTAATTCTGAAATTGTATAGCCGATACATGCATACATACATTTCTGCTTAGATTCGTCACTGTGTGCCATAGTTTGTCTGTCTAGTCCTTTCTCGCATCGCATCGCTTCATTTCTTTACGTCAGGCATGATGAGAGACTTTCTCAGATGTCATGAGAGTAAATGTAGAATAAGCCTGTATGCAGACAGGTCTGTTATGGGCCAACACCACTCTACAACACACCCAAATGTCCTCTATCAGCCTGCCACCTGAGACGGTCTGAGAACCAGCTACATTCAGCCTGAGAGCTGTGTGAGATGGCACAAGGACATGGGTGCATGTGTTTGCTCCTGGCAGTGTGAATAGAATGGCATCATCATTGCCCTGTAATGTTCCATCACATTCCTTTCTCTCCCTCCTTTCCTCCACACCTCTGTCTACCTCTCCCTCCCTCCTTTCTCCCTTTTTAGGATCTGTCTATCCTCACGCTTCTGTATTTTGTGTGGAGGACGCTGTGTGCACGCATGTGCTCGCGCGTTTGTGTGTCTGTGTACATTTGTGAGGGGGCTAGGGGGTGCCGGCTGTATTGTCAGACACATCACAGCACCAGATGTCCAATTTGCACTTCAGCCTCGTCTGAATGGAGGGACAGATAGAAAGAGGGAGAACGAGGATGTTGGTGTGATGGCCTCCAAGCAAAAGAAAAAGATGGGAACAACATTTGGGTTGAGCAAAAGAGCGGAGAGTCCTTTTTCCTCCATAGAAAAATAACTCCGAATTTTTTGCAATGTATTAATGGTACAATTTAGACAGATTTGCAGATGGTATTTCTGAGAAGCTGCAACGGTTCTCTTTGTTTGGGAACCATTGACTATATTTCTGTACATGTAGGTGAAGAGCAAATACAGTGCACCCGGATGTATCTGGACTTATGTACTTATGTTATATTTCCGTTCTTTATTTTTAATAGATTTGCAAAAATGTTAAAAAAGGAAAAAAAAAAAAAACTTTTTTCATGTTATTATTATTATGGGGTATTGTGTGTAGAATTTTGAGGAAAAAAAATGAATTTAACCCGTTTTGGAATAAGGCTGTAACATAACAAAATGTGGAAAAGTGAAGCGCTGTGAATACTTTCCGGATGCACTGTATGTGCCAGGGCTGCAGTTAAAAAACTATTAACCATCAAAGTAGATTGCAGCCTTATTTGTCAGTCCTTTTTGATTTTTGTAATGCAATAAAAATCATGAAACAAACTTACATGAATATAAATTGAGATGGAATTACATGAGGTCATTCTATGATGAAAGAGAAATATAACTAATAGAAAATGCCCAAGATACTGCAGCCATTAGAAAGAGCAAAGGGAAAAAAGAAAGAGGAGTGGATAATTTGATAGAAGATGAAAGACTGTGACTGTAATGTGAATAGATAAACATGGTGACACACTTAATGTATAGCACATATGTTTACCTGCATCAATAAAACAAATTCAAATGCATAATACTGTGGCTAAATAGAGGGAAATTAAAACTCTCACTTATTGAAGTTTAGGAATTCACTTATTAAAGATGTGCACAAGGCAGGCTGAGTTAAAGGGAATAGAAAGGTACATAAAACAAACTGTTTCACTGTACTATATAAGTGCAGTCTGCTGAATCAGTGCAAACATACAGTGGAAGAATGGTGCTCCTCAGAACCATGAGCTCCGGTATGAAAGCCTTTGAATGTGCTCGCGTTAACTATCTAAAATAAAGGTTTTCAAGGGCAGTTAGGTTATTAGGTCCCCAGAGTCAGCTCCCTGACTGATGCTTTTATTATGTCTCTGTGTAGTCTGAAGGTATGGCAACGGTATAAGAAAGGGCATTTCTCGTTGTCTGTCTCTGGATAAGTATGACTAATAAGAACCCTGCAAATTAAATATCCCTTTATGTAGTTAATACACTCTACAAAGAGGTTAAGCAC
Source organism: Embiotoca jacksoni (assembly GCF_022577435.1). Lineage (NCBI taxonomy): Eukaryota > Metazoa > Chordata > Actinopteri > Embiotocidae > Embiotoca > Embiotoca jacksoni. The sequence continues at coordinate 15,575,350 of NW_027185436.1, read as the reverse complement.
TGACTTAGAGAATCTTATTCTGTGGTTTTCCGGTTTGTAAAATTGTTGTATTGGTCTAATATATTCTTTATTGTCTTCTTCTTTTTTTTTTGTTGTTGTTGTTGTTTGTATTCAAACTCAAACAATCAAAACCAAGACTGAAAAACCCACAGACTACTGGTGTCGTGATATTTTCCATTCCTGACTCTGACCGTTATCATAATGGCTGTATTACAACTGTAATACAGTGCAGGCTATCTGTGCAGTGTTGCTCAGTGCAGCAGGGTCACTTCAGCCTGTGTAGGTGTCAGTTGTAGTCTAATTCCTGTGATTCGGTGATGAATTTCTCTGATAGAAGACAAGCATAGGGTCTGGCCCAGATGGAGCTCTATTAAGCTGTTAATAAATGAGGATTCTTCTCTGCTCTGTCTGCATCTGTCGAATGGAAGGCACACACAAATTTGTAAACATACACACACACACACACACACACACACACACACACACACACAGTCGGAATATTATAATGAAGTAAAGCTAGCCAGATGGCTGAATTAGAAAGCGTGCTCTCTCACTCTTGCTTGCTCTCTCCCATTTTCCCTCTGTCTCTTCGTCTCTGTCTCGCAGTCTCCCGGTTATCTTTTAAGGCCTTGCTGAAGTCTTCGTGAATTGGGGTCCAAAAGTCTGACACCACTAGTGAAGAGACTGCTATTTTTGCATGAATTTTTAATTCGATACAAACCTTTTAATAACAAATGGTGCTTTAAGGGAAACTTCGGGTCCAGTTTGAAAATATTTCCCATCATTTTGGTTCTAAATGACTAATGGGGGACAAGACGTTTTGAAATTGGTCCAGTATCGAGGGAGAGCACTTCAACTTGCAGCAGTTGAACAGGCTGCAATGTAATATTTTGGGGAATTTCCTGCAACGACTTACCTCTTTTGAGATTTCAGAGTTTCTCCTCAAGTGAGTCTTAGATTTTCCCTGTCGACTGCATGCAGTTGAATATGTCTGGGTATGCAAACACCAATTGTAGTATAAACAGGACCACATCCTTTGAGTCCTCTGCTCTCTGCAACAATATTTTGGAGTATATTTAGGCCTTTAAAGAGCATTGAAATAAGTATTATAGGTCTATAGTGAAGAAAATACAATCTTTATCCATGTTTGATAAACAACACTTACCAACAAGCGATGGATACAAGTGCTATGAGTTGGCTAAAAAAATTCATGGCGCAGTGTTGCGTCCAGGCCATGCTGGGAACCCTAGAGACAGACTACTATACTGTACTTAAAGCACCAGGAGGCCCCATAACAGTTGTGGACTAGTTTGTCGGGAAGCTAATGGGATCTCTCTAAAGAGGAACTATAAATGACAGCTGTCTGCCCTGAGTCACCGACTGCCATCACGTCTCCATTCCCCAAACACTTTAACACCGCTGCTGCAGCTTCTGCTGAGAGCAGCGAGGAGGAAGCAGACACAGTCAGGCAAAAATGGTTGCAGGGAGTGTGGGTGACGTGGATTTCAGTTGTTGAAAGAAAAGGGAATTGGACAGGGGATGGGGGGGTGGAGGGTGGATGTGGGGTTTGGGGAGGTGTTAGAGAAAAGACAGGAGGGCTGGTAGTTACAGCACAGACATCTGTCGCTGCTGCAGACACCCACGGTGGCACACAATGCTTTACTTTGAATTAGCCCTCTGCCGGCTTCTCAGTTAACACCTGAGGAGGTCATTATGACGCCATTAGGAAGAGCAGTGCAGGGAGGGCAGAGAGAGAGAGAGAGAGAGAGAGAGAGAGAGTGTGAGAGAGGGATATCTACTGTAAGTGTAAACAGTCTGTCTGTCAGTCTGTGTCTGAGAACTTTCTCTTCCCCTGGAGAGCCCTCTCTCCTCTGACAGAAGAATGACAGAGACCTCATGGGAATTACAGCACTCTCTCTCTCTCTCTCTCTCTCTCTCTCTCTCTCTCTCTCTCTCTCTCTCTCCCGCCCTCCCTCTCTCCCTCTCTCCCTCTCTCTTTGTTTCCCACGTGGACTGACAGATCACAAATTCACAACAATAGGGCCTATTTTAATACATTTTCTGTTGGTACACGAGGCTGACTTAAAATAAACAACCTTTCTATTGCCTCACGCTCTCTCTCATTTTCGCAGCCTCTCTCTTTCTGAGCATGCTTTGCTCTTGTTGCCACTGTTGTTGTGTTGCATTGTTCTGGGGGATTTTCTCCTTTTTTCTTTTTCTTCCTTTCCTCTATTCTCTGGAGAAGAAGGAATGCTTTCCTGGGTGCAGTCAGTGATACGGCAGCTCTTTCAGTTTCATTATATAAACAGCTTTGATGCCTCTTCTTGCTCTCTGGTTTCTATGGCTAAGTGGCTTTTGGAGAGGGCTCTGGACTAGAGAGACAAGAAGTGTGTGTGCCTGTACATGAGTTTTCTTGTGTATGTGTGTATACAGTATGTGTTACTGTCTATAGTATATTTATGCACATGGTTTTCACTCAGGGATAGTTTTTCAGATAAACCAGTGTGGCTTCATGAGCCCCAGTAAGTGTGAAAAATTACATTTAAACCAAAGCGCTCCCAAGGCCTTAAACCAGCGCCGTAACTGTGACTTGGGATGATTTAAAATTTGTCTAAACAAATTTCGTGCGGTGGCAATTGATTAAATATTACTTGTTCTGAAAGACTTTAAAAAAGAATGTTCATGCTTATTATGTAAATAAGTTAATTATAACTGTCTTTGCTAATTAAAGTTCATTGACATGGTTCATATTTCATGATGGTCTCTGACGGCTGGTTTTACACTGTGGTGTTCCCTCGCTTGTTTCCTTTGCCCTTGACCATCTCAACTATGACCATTCCTGCCTCCTTCTCATCATCTCTTGACTCCTGTTCCTCTTTTCTCTTCATATTTGCTTTACTCTAGATTGTCTTATTCCTGTTCCTTATCTCCTCATCTTTCCTGCCTCTTGATCTCTCCTCCACTTCCTGTCTTGCTTCTCTTCCTCCCCACGTTTGTTTTTTTGTCTGCCTGGGAAGGATCATCCCCCTATTGCCGCAGGTGCGGTCAGCCAAACCAGGCATGACTGCTGTAATCAGTGGGAGAGCACACATGCATGCAGATAAACACACGCGCACATAAACTGATACATGTGCACACACACTGTGGGAGGTCTTTCTTTCTCTGTAGTGAGGAGTTGAAAAACATATCTACTTGCAGCAAACGGTCTTCATTAATACTTTGGCCTGGTGTGTGTATGTGAGCGATGGGGAGACTGTTATGGGGATGACCAGAAGTTTGCGAGGAGTTGATGTCACAGCCCACCCACTTGAAGGCCTCTTATCAAGGCCATGCACTGTAATGTTCTCTCTCCCCCTCAATTCCTTCTTCCACCACTCCTTCTCCTCTCAGCTGTTCACCGCAGTGGGAGCTGGCACGAGTCTCTGTCTCCTGGGGATTACTTCGCCATCTCTCCCTTCTTGTCTTCTTTCTTTCCTCCCACTGAGCCTTCTCCTAAGTCCTTCCTTCCTCCCTGATCCCCCTCTTCTTGGTTCATCGCCACAATGCTTCCTCTGCACAAACAAACCACAGACTCAGAGGTGACCTCAGCTGCCGAAGGTCTATATCAGACTGTCCCATGATCTCTCTCACGCTCGTGTAGAAAGCTTGCTGTTTGAGGATACTGTCGGTTGTGTTCATCACTCTGTGTGAGTGTCTTCAGGGGAAACTGTGGCTTTTTGGGGTGACTTTGGGTGCAGTGTGGGAGTTCAACTTTATAATAATAGACAGAGAGAATCCAAGCTTAGATTGGTATTTAAGATAATGCACCTGTCTCTTGTCAGCCTGATGTTCCATATTTATTATTGATAAAAAAAAAAGAACTTTGTGAGCATATTTATGGTAGTGAAACCTATTGATTTCAATTGATTTTGCCTGCCCCCCCACACACACCCACCCACCCCTTTTTTCTATTTCTTTCTCTTATCCCCCTCCCCTCCCTTCCCTTCTCGTATCTTAATATTACATGCCACTCCTCGTGCTTGTTCTATCGTTCGATGCCGACAATGCAGACACTCGGCACTGCCTCCTGCAGGCATTTCATTAACGCACTAATAACACATTGGTAATTAGGTGACAAAGAGGCCTTTCTTATTGTACTGATCAGCTGCTGAGACGTAGTCCTCAGAGGCCGACGCAGAAGGAGGTTGCCTGTGTGTGCATGTTTGTGTGCGCATGTATGCTCTGAGTCTATTCCATTGTTACTAAAAAACTATTTGGATGTCGGTCCTGTAGAATGCCGCTTCTGTCCCTGCTCAGCTCTTACTGGATCTTTACATTATGAACTAAAGCATGCAGATATGATGACCTACCAGCGTATGTACAAGATTGGATATTAGATTATTATTGACAATCTACAGTATCTTTTTATCAGTGGAAATGTATTCATACAGTGAAACTATTGCCTTTTTTTCCACTTTTTCTTATTCCCCATCCGTCTCTCTTCTCATTCTATATCAGATGGTTCTTGAGCCACCTGAGGCACAGAACAAATAACATAGTGCAAATGAAATTTCCTGTGAAGCTTATTGATGTCATTAAACACAAGCATACTGAGGCCGGGAATCATTTTAGTCTTCATCAGACCAGCTGACATTTTAGTGAATTAGCTGTTGGAGGTTTAGTGGGGGTGAGGTGGGATTGTTTTTGCTCCTCTCGTCCCCCCGTCCTCACAGGGTCAAATGGTAGAATCGATCATTTAATTTTGTCCGTCTGCTGGCCTTTGATTGGCTGTCATAAAGCTAATATGTGTCTGATACGTAATGTTATTCTTGTATGTTGTTCTTAAGCAGTAAATTAAATTAGCATTGAGTTCATTTTGAGAATAAAAGAGTATTGCATTATGGTAGTGGGATTATCATGAGAATTCACATTTGACTTTAAAGGAAAAGGCTTTTTTTTAATACCTAGGTTGCATTTGCCATTTCAAAAGTGTAAGGAGTTTGAAACATGCAATTTAGGGATATGCATAATGTCATTGTCCCATAGTTGACATTTCAAAGTGGTGTAAAGAATATGTTTTATTTTTTGTGTGCCAAAAGTTATCAAACCTAACCAGATCATGGCCTGATAGGATCCCATTAGTTTTTTTTTCTTTTTTCTTTTGGTACTAATCCATTACATCTTCATTAAATAATTGTTTTTTGATGGTACATATTGATATTTAGAAAATTTGTAAATAGCCAAATATTTCCTTTTTAAAAAAAAAATATTTCTGCTGATATTTTTAATGACCAATCCCTTTAACATCGAATGTGTTCCCTTTTTCCACACAGTAATGACATCTGAGCATCATCCCACTCTGTGCTGTGAGACATGACAGTCTGTAGTTGATCCTTGTTTATGTTTGAGGTCAGTCAGTTCAGCGTGACTGGAACTCGGACACACTTTGTAGCCGTGGCGCCACTGGTAGCCTTTGGTTTCCTGATTTAGTAAGGCTGGTGCTTCGACAGCTAACCAAAGTGAGACTTCACAGCAGAGCATAACAGCGTCGCTCCGCTCTCCCTGTGGTCCATTCACTACACACGATATTGTTGCGACATGTGCAGGACACAGAGTTTGTCATCCCATGCGTTGAGAAAACATCATAACAGCAGCAAAAGCTCCACCATAGTTATTATGCTTGTGGTTGTGTGCTCTGTCATCTGTTATCACTTGTAACTCCTCTGTCTCTCTCACACCTGATCAAAAATTTAAATCTGTTCCACAAAGTGCTTCACTCTGTTCTCAGCTGAGCAAGACGTTGGGAGAAGAAAAGAAGGAAAGAAAAAATAAGGAAAATGGAAAAGAACGTTGTTAATGTCACTGAACCATGAAAGGCTTGGCCCGGGGTTGGAATGACTCGGTATACAAGGTTCTTTAGTGCTGTGGCTGCGGGGATAAACATAACTTACATCAGCCCTTCGCTTGTACAGGAGATTTCCTCTCCTGGCACTTACAACCTCAACATTCTCACCGCACTGTGATTCTCACTCACACACACACACACACACACACACACACACACACACACACACACACACACACACACACACACACACACACACACCGCACATAGTACAATCCAGACCCTTTCAAGTAGCTCATGTACACGCATATGCACACACACACCAGAGGGCAAATGAGGGTTTTGAATAGTATTTTTTATTCTGTTTGTAAGCATGACAGTGGATGCTATTACTTGTTCACACATGCACAAAGAGTTTAGTTGGCTTTTGTTGGATGGATTTGTATCAACAGCAATAATAAAAATATTAATTGCATTAGACTGTATTATCATTGTAAAGTCTGACTGTGTGTGTATGTTCTGTGGATTTTTTTCTCTCTCCAGATCATCACTCAGTATGTTTATGAGCTGTTGGAGAAAAAGTGCAACATGACTAAAGCAATCCTGCCAGTAAGTACCCACAGTGAAAAGAGGCATTTTCCTCTTTGATTTATGCCCTTGAAGATTAAAGGGAGTATTAAATATGAAAATTGACGTAAATGCCTAGGCTTCAGAGTGTGATTATGATATTGAGTGTCCTGTTTAAAAAAAAAAAAAAAAAATGAGGAAAAGGGGATTGCAAGGAGTCAGCTCTCCCAATTCTCTATCAGTCTTTGTCTTTCTTATTCTATCTCACTCAGTTTCTCTCTTACTCCGTCTTTCTTTCCCCCCTCCTCTTCCCACATCCTTTGTGCAAAAGTGTCTCCTCAACAAATTAACTGTATTGTGACGTGTCATTTCAAAGGCACAGAGGCGCAGCATGCTGATGCTTAATCTGTTTTGCATTCAATTGCGCTGAAGGGGACTTTCTACTCTGCCATCGTGGAGTTATTCTTTGCCCAGCTCATCCAGGCTCAGAGCACACACTTGATCCCTTTTATTTGTTGTTGGAAGCATGTTTGTGTCTTTTTTGCCTCCCTTTACCTCTCCATCCCTGCTCTTTTTCTGTTCATAAAAGTAGTGATCATTTTTCAGACCACGTTTATAGGGATGTTAGGCAGCGCTGGTGTTTAGAAGCATGCCAGAGTTAGCTCCAGCACTAACAGTGTCCATAAATCACCTAGCCAGAGTCAGCGCCTTTCATTAGCCCCCATACACTTTTACTGGTTTATCTGCCTGGCCTATTTATCTCATTATTCCTCTGGAAAATTGCTCTGTTATGCTTTTCTGCTGCCCACCCGCCTGCACGTATATGGCGTGTGTGTGTGTGTGTGTGTGTGTGTGTGTGTGTGTGTGTGTGTGTGTGTGTGTGTGTGTGTGTGTGTGTGTGTGTGTGTGTGTGTGTGTGGGTGGGTGGTGGGTCCGTCCACCTGCGTAGCATTGAACTTGTGACCGCAGATTTTAAGAAGATTAACCACAGCCAAGTATAGGGAGAGGGTATGAGGGAGCACAAGAGAATAAAGGGTAAGATTTTCTCCCCCACTTGGCTCTCTTTGTCTGTTTGGATTAAGTTCTAGCAGCTGCCACCCATGGCTTTTATGGACAGTGTTTGTCTCCTTAGAGATTCTTCTAGGCATATTTGGGAGGGATGCAAAGAAGCATGGGATGTGGATGGAGCACATGCACACACACACACACACACACACACACACACACACACACACACACACACACACACACACACACACACACACACACACACACACTGACTCACTCAGGCTCTGTGTGTCTGTTACTTTCTGTCTCTTGTTTTAATGACACAAAGACTGTTTTCTGATTATTGATGGGTAGTATACTGATGCATATAAGTCCACAGAAGAGAAGGCTGTTTCTCCACAATTGAGGCACATTACACAAGACATTCTTAAAATGTTTTCCCATATCAGGTATCAGGTGATTCTTTGAAGCAACAGAAATCAGAGATCTAACTACAAAAATCACAATGTCATCATTCTGTGCATTTGCAGCTGTTGACTGATATTTTGAACGAGTTAAATATTACTGACACATGGTTCTCCTGAATGTTCAGGTGGATGCTACAGAAGATGAACCCACCAGTTTTATCTACCTGAGCCCAGATGCCTTGTCTAACCCATCCAAGCTGCTGGTGCTGATCCAAGGCAGTGGCGTTGTGCGTGCTGGTCAGTGGGCCCGTAGACTAATCATCAACCAGGACCTGGACTCAGGGACACAGATCCCCTTCATTAACAGGGCCATGGAGGTAGGAGGCACAACAAAAGAAGTTCAAGCTGTTTTGTTGTTGTTTTTCTGATCTTTGAACCAAGCTTTTATGTTTCCATGATTCACTGTTTCATTTTCTCATTTTATTCTTTGCAAAAAGTAGAAACTGAGATACATTTTTGGTTTGCAGGGTTTTATGGGTCTCCGAATGAAAAAGTCGCCACAAAGCCGAACCGTCTCTGCCAGAGTGGTTAGCCTAAAGGGATATTGGTGTGACAAGTGTAACACAGTTTATTTGAGGGGCAGGCTTGAATATTTGAGGCTGTGGAGGCCGTTGTGGCACAGTCAGAAGCAGACTGTCATGGTATTTAGTTTTGTGGGTACAGTAAACATTTGTTGCTGCATGCAGCCTTTAATACCTTAGACTCTTGATGTACTATATTGACTTAAATCAGTTTAACTTCATTGCACAATTTGCACAAGTGTGGACTGGAAAGAAAACTTTGCCCCGGGGTCATAAGAGAAGTTATAGGATGCTGACTAATTTCAACATCCCACAGCATCATATAACCACAGAGGCAAAAAATAAGGAGCAGACATTGAAGGAACACGTGCAAACATAAACTCCATTACTCTACAGTTTTCAACCCAGAATTGCGGCTTATATTGTCTTGTTAGTGAAATTAACCATATTGCTCAACATGATCAATTTATACAATAAAAAAAATTCATGGTTTCCTATGATGCATGATTCCTGTGTGTTCATGTGCGACTGAGATGAGAGAGAGATGGAGATAATGTAATGTAAAATATAGATTCGTTTTTCTTACCCTACCATATGATCACCTACAATTGTATACATCCATGTGTCAGCAAGCAAAAGGTGGCTCTGCCTGTCTTATTATTTTCCTCCCAATCTCTTTGCTCATTTGTCAGCCTGGCCGCGACTACCTGTGTAATTTCATCGGCCTGCTGTTCAAATTGACTTAGGGGAGATCCTGCACTCCCTCTCTCCCTCATTCCATCGTTTCGTCCATCTGAATACCATAAAGACTTTACCTGCTGTGTAAAGCCCTCTCCTGCTGCGTACAACAATGGGAGAGGTCGGGGTTGCATACGTGTGTCCCTGTGAGCTAACGAGTGATTCAGGTATCCTAAAACTGTCTGATACAGTTACCCCGGCTGGGCCTACAGTTGGAGAAGGCAGGTTTGTGCTGCAGTGAGCCAAAGTGACAGCTTAGATATAGAGAATGTGGTGTGTGTAGTGCGAGTGTTGCCCATTCATCATAGTAAACAAGAAATCGTGTTCTTGCACCCTGACAAATCATCATCCAGGCAGTTACCACACACCAGCCTTGTACTCTGTGTGTGCAATGGAAAGACAGCTACACACACTTACAGTCAATTCATGCTGTCTGCATCTATGATGGATATGTTGATGTATTCGGTGGTATTAGAATATTTGAATAGTCATTAAAATAAAAAGTAAAAAAAAATAATTAGCGTATGCGGCTTTTCTTATTTTCCCCTGTTCTCCCCAGCCTTAGGAAATGACACCATAATGACTAGTGGAAAATATTTATTGACAGAGCCTTTTTGGAACCAACCTCTGGCGGGCCTCGGACATTTTGCAATTTAAGGCACTTCCGCATTGGCATCGTATTTCAGACCCTGAAGCTCCGTCCAGTTTTATATACAGTCAGTGGCTATGTTCCAAGTGTGTGAACTTATTAACACTCAAATTTTGAGTGCATAAGTGCGTTCACATTGTCAAGTATGGAGACACAGTTCACTGTAGGTACCTGGATAATACACTCAGAATGTCCTTTGGAACACAGCCAATGGTTTTTAACCGGCGCCCGGTTGTAATGCATTACTCCTGTCAGAAGACGTCGGTAATGCACCTAAAAGTTGTCGGCGAGCCGCCATTAAACAACATGCGGCGAAGAAGAAGACATTGCTACCAGGTCCCGGAGCTTTGCCCAGTAAAACTGCGTAGCGCTGTGAGATTAGATGCTGCGGTGCGAACAGGAGAAACATTTAAAGACGACAGCCGTCAAAATGTTCGGTGTGGAACTTCTCAACATAAGTGCAGTGCAAACACTGCAGGTAAAGTTAGCATATAAGTCTACCACTGCTAAGCACGGTCAATATGGTGAAGCAGCGAGCAGATCAACAACCAGTGGCGAGAGGAAGTGAATATGATGTGGGAACAACGACCCTAATTCAAAGATGAAGCTGAAGAGAGGCTTCTCATCAGATTTGTCCAAGGCGAGGGTTTTAGATGTTTGATGGCATATGCTTGGCCTGAGTTTGCTGTGCAAGTGGGTCTCTATTTCTTCTTTGTGTGTGTGTGTGTGTGTGTGTGTGTGTGTGTGTGTGTGTGTGTGTGTGTGTGTGTGTGTGTGTGTGTGTGTGTGTGTGAGAGAGAGAGAGAGAGAGAGAGAGAGTGTACACATACGGGCGGGAATAGTCGTTTAATGGTAGATTTGTTCTGATTATCGAATAATCTTTTGCTCGTAATACCTATCCCTAGTATGTGTTTTACATTAATGTCATACCATGGGACTTGTCTTGATGTCTCTTGAAGTGAATGTACAGGAGTTACAGCTACTATACCATCTGAAAAATATGTAGTTTATGCCACTTATATTTCTCAAATAATTAGCTAATTAATATAAATGTATAGGCTACTTCCTTTTTATTCATTCTCCCTCAAACATCTCATCTGGTTAAATTATACTTGTACAGATAACGAATTCATCACCCTGCCAGATAAATTCCATTTTATTCTTTAAAGTCAATGCCCTCCATCAGTAATACAGCATTAAGACAAACATTCATGTGTGTACATGCATATAAGAGTGACTCAAGTGACATAACTACTATCAATATTTTTGATTTACAAACTTTGATAACTGTGGTGTTGTGTCAGATTCTGACATTTTCTGTATACTTTCTAATTATCGTTAGATTAGGTTTCATTCCCCCCCCCCCCCAAAAAAAAAAAAAAAAAAAAAAAAAAGGCAAAAGTGGCAACAATCTGTGGCCTTGAGTGCAGCTTATGTGATGTTGCTCATGAGAAGCTGATTGGGAATTCAAAGCCTGCAGCAAAGGGTCACCTGGAGTGCATTCAAGGAAATATGGGGGAACTTGTGGCTTTGCAAAATACACAAGCACACACACAGACAAAACAGTTAATTTGACTCAATGTAACTGTAATGTGTGTGTGTGTGTGTGTGTGTGTGTGTGTGTGTGTGTGTGTGTGTGTGTGTGTGTGTGTGTGTGTTGGCAAACACAATGGTGTGTATGGGCTTGAACCTGCACCACTCTCAAATTCTTAGCCATGTTTCCTGGAAGCTCGAATCAGCTTTTCCTCTCTTCCAATGGGATCACTGCTGCCAATCAGGCGATTGTGGGAAAAATAGCTGATTGCACTACTTAACTAGGCCCTTTACACACATGCAAACACAAAGAATCACATTCTAGGTTGAATCTCAGGGCAACCTGTCTCTTGCACGCCATTTACACCCCATCACCTGTCTCTGCCTCTCATATCCACCCCATATATTTTTAATTCCGCTATATGACAACGATATATTAATAAGATGGCAAAAAGGTATATGTTTAAATATTCTATGTGTGTACAATTAGACGTGCACACAGACGCAAACGCATCACATCAGGCAGAGGGTATGCTGGCCACATTTGGCACACTGTGTAAAGTAACGTTGGGTTAAGGGACATTTTTGTGCTGTGTGTGCAGGCCTCATGCATGTTGTCTTTGTGTGCATGTGTATGTGCACATGGAAGTGGTGCTGTTCCCATAGCCTAGAGGTAAAATGACAGGTGAGAGGAGGAGAGGAGGTTGCTCCAGCAACAACCAGAGAGTGGGGGAAAGAGGTGGAAAAGAGGAATCCGAGATGGGAAGCGGGGGTGTCGGAGGGGGTGCAGAGAGAGAGAAGGGTTATGATTGGTTGGAAGAGGACAGAAGAGGAAAGAAGAAGAGGAGTACAGCGAGGATTGATGCAGGACGAGAGAAATGAGAGGAGGACGAGGGAGTGACTGCAAATGGGGTGGGACTGGCAGAGGAGAGACGGGAGTATAGAGAGAGTAGGCAGAAGGCAGGCGTTTGACAGCTCCACTACTGGGAAAGGGCCTCTTAATGACAGCTTATTCCTTCATGATTTCAATTCCTGACAGTCGACAGGTCTGCTTGTTGCATCATGGCAGCTGTATCATTACCTTCTGGCCCTGTCAATGCTCTGCATCCTGAGACTGATATGGTGGAGGTGGAGGGTGCGTGCCATGGGGTTTGGAGAAGAAGGAGGAGGGTGGGAGAGAGTCAGTGTAGACTGTGCGGATACAGTCAGAATAATTGAGGAAACAGGGAATATTGAATATTGAAAGGTGGGATCATTAGTTATAGGTGCTGTTGGAGTTAAGAGAAGGACTTTCAACTCGTCCCAAGTTTGTGTCCACACTGAAAACACGTGCGTGAACGCTGTTGTGAGACTTAAACTCCTTAATATCACATGGCCGTGATGCAGCATAGTTTGAATCTATTTACTTTACAATACTTCTTAACTTTTTCTCCTCAACCTTTCCTTCAGTTGGCATTGTTCGGTTTTAGAAGCAGCATTAGTTATCAACTTCTATTCAAGAAATTCTCTCCCAAAATCTGGGGTAAAACCTCATTTCCTTTTCAATATTTCTAAATGATCTAGTAATTTTTATTAGCCATAGAGGTTCAGTTGGTGGTCTTCTCAGATTGTCAGAAGACTTCCGCATAGTAAAGTAGTTTACTTTCCTTCAGTGCGTCTTAGAGAATTCACATATGAATAAATAAATCCACAGTATGAAGTCTTTCATCTCCAATGTGTTAGCTACAGCCACATGTACACAGACAATCACACGCAAATCACCAACATTATAGAGCATTTTCAATAATTACTTAATTTTATTTGGAAGTTGCTAATACAAAACCTGACCTATAGCTGCTGTCACACCCCTTTTCTTCATCTCACTCTAGTTCGCTTACTAACTCTCTTGATACTGAGTCAGGATAGACACTGGAGACTCACTGGGAAAAAAAGAGGGGGTATGGTGTTTTCAAAAGTGTGTCAAAAGCCTCGGGGTTTGTATCTGCCCAGAATTTCAATAGGAGGCTGAAAGGGGGCAGCGAGGCAGACAAACTCAAACACAGAAATCCTCTTCTAATTTCTGTCATGCCCCCCCTCTTTTTTTTTTTCTTGCTGGATGATGTCTTCTTCAACATCGGCTTCACACTCTATCATCTGTCTGTGTTGTGTCATTGCCTCGTGTGCTATGAGGATCTCTCTCTCTCCCTCTCCCTGTTCTCTCTCTTCCTCTCCAATCACCATTCTTCCTCCTTCTTTCTCATTAGTTCATCTAATTCCCCCTGAGCTGTGAGTTAACCTATGTGTGTGTGTGTGTGTGTGTGTGTGTGTGTGTGTGTGTGTGTGTGTAGCCCAGTGATAACATTGTATGTACAGTGTGTGCACAGCCTATCTTGGGGCATCAGGTGGCTCCAGAGGCCAGACAGGTATCATTCTATCCAGCTAGCCAGTTTTAGCCAGAACACAATTTGTGCATGTGTGTGTGTGTGTGTGTGTGTGTGTGTGTGTGTGTGTGTGTGTGTGTGCGCGCGTGTCTGTGTAAGGGTCAGAAGATACTCCGCCTTGCCATGGCCTTGTAATAGTACGCCTGCAAGCAACACACACACACACAGGCGTACACACACCTCCAGGTGGGAAGGTCCCAGCACATCCCGCAGCTCAGATCAATGCACTTGACACTTTCAAAGGCGGGTGTGGGGCCTGGACTTGCTCTGGGGTTAAACCTCTTTTAAATGCCTCCCGCGGGAAGGCAGCTGTCAATAACCCACCATAATTACCGGGGCCAAGTCCGCCAAGGGCTTGGCTGCACGGGCCAAATTAAAAATTGATCAGAGGGAGAGAAAACATTATTTTGTGGTGGTATTCCCTGTCCTAACAGCACTGCTGCTTGCCGTATGTGAAATTTCATCAACTGACGTCCAAGATAGATATCTAGAGACCTATTTAGCTATCTATCTGCCCGCCTTCGTCCAGATGAACAATGGAGCGGTGTCCCTGTTGTAAAAAAAATATTTGCATATTAAGTGTCTTTCAGTGTGTGTGTGTGTGTGTGTGTGTGTGTGTGTGTGTGTGTGTGTGTGTGTGTGTGTGTGTGTGTGTGTGTGTGTGTGTGTACATGCAATACATTAGTGTGTGCTTGTGCATACTGCATGAGCATGCAGCTGATTGTTATGTGCTCCAGGTAATCGTACATCATCCCCTATCTGTGTAGTGTGTGCACACCTTGTAGCAGTATATTGATTGTTGTCTCATTGAGTTTCTCTTGGCAGGGAGCCGGTATTTGTTAGTCAGAGAATGATATGAAGAAGATATGTTCATCCTCAGGCTTCTTCTAGGAAAACACACAGGCCGTTGTTTCACAAAACACTGATGAATGAGAAAGTACAGTTCATAGTGGATTTGAAGTATTTTTACGCACTGCAGGTAAAAGATCACATCACATGGTTTTTAATAATAATTTTTTTTAGATGATATGTTCAGGACATGTTCTTTGCATTGCATTGTAATGTAAATGTAGGTTTGTTCATGTTATTATTATAATTACAGTAGGCAACATCATTTTTTTTTGTCGCAAACTTTAATAGGTAGCATTCATACTACTTTTTATGCTGGTTCTGAATCTGTTTTTAGAATTATTTCTTTCAGGCATGGTTTTCCAGTGGCAGGGTGTATAATACTTCATAGATGAGGCTGTTGTTACACTTAAAATATGTACATCCCTACTTCTACGATGTAGATGTGCATGATTTACGCCTCACAAACATCCTTCTTAAGGGTCCAGCAACAGTCTGCCAACATAGAGGGGCTGCACTTTCTTTGATACAGCTTTTCTGTGTCCATGTGAGTATACTGGTGGTATACTTGTGTAGATATATTTGGATTCAGTGTGCAAAAAGTGACAGGTATTTTGGGACAAAATCTTTGTCAACAAGTGTCGGAGACATCAGCAACTCTCACCCAGTGCCAGTCTGCTAGATACTTTATTCACACAAGTGTGTAAGCATGCATTGGGACATTTAACTTTTGGGCTAAGTGGAGGGATTCAGGTAAAAAAAAAACGCAAGCTCTGTGGTGTTAATAGGTGTTGACTGGACTCTGTAAACACAGGAATCGTTGATTTAAACACTTTCAGGGTTACACTAAATTAACTGTGGTAATTTTACTGTGAGGGATCACTTGTTTTGTGAAAAGTGCCTCTGGATTCACACACATAGCACATGCAAATTGCATTAGAGGATTCTTCCTTTAAACATAATCCAATTTGAAGAGTGTGACTTTAAACATAGCACTTAAGATCAGTTGTTTCCGGGTGCTGCTGAACCTCAGGGTGCCATAAAAATGTGGCAAGATTTGTTTCCAATTTTGCTTGCTTCCTTTTAAAATGTTTCTATTGCACATTTGTCACAGTATGTAAACCTAAACGAAGTGCTGATAATAGATATTAACTATGAAATTCGTTGCTTAAAAGCATGCATTCAAAAGTGGATCCTTGGTTTAAAAAAAGTTAGGGAACTGATTCTGTAGATCCAGAAACTGAACAAGTCAGGTACAGAACAGAAAAAGTCATAACTTGGATGTACAGTACGTGCTCATTCACACAGACGTGCTCCTGCCACCATGCTGCTTGGGAGATGAGAGGATGGAAAGAACAAGCGGATGAAACACACAAAAAAAAAAGAGAGGAAGACGATATCTAATTGAGAAACATTATTTGGGGGTGTACATTCATCAGCCCACGTGTGATGATTGACTTTATTTTTTCTCTTGAAATTAACAAATTGCATTATCAAAAAGGCTTTGTCTCCATGTGTGTCCATGATTGAGTGTGTGCATGTCTGTGTGTGTGTGTGTGAGGTGGGTAGTAGGTCATTTGCAGCTGCAGGCTGTGTATGTGTGTCCCAATGGGAAGGTCTTGTTTAGTCTCTCTTCCAGAGGGCCCCAGGCAGTGTGTGGTGGATACCTCTTCACTCTCTCACTGGGAACACTCTTCTACGGCCAATACACACACACACACACACACACACACACACACACACACACACACACACACACACACACACACACAGAAAAATCCACCACTGTCTATTTAGCAGCATATTCACAATCTGACAGCTGTAACATAACAGCCATGTGTGTATCTGCCTTATGTGTTTGCATTAATTAATATTACATGCAGACCCACACATACCCACACACACAAGTAAAGGCTCTTTCATCCTCATCCTTCTTCCTGTAAATGTTACTTGCAGCCCCCTTTGCGGCAGGTTTGCAGAGGTTAAAAGTGCTTAGCTACGGACGTTCCAGGAGGAAATTGAGTTTTGTGAGGAGCTTGTGTTGAGCAGATAGATGACCCACTGTGAATTTTTACTCCATTACACACTCTGAAACACATGCACACACACACACACACACACACACACACACACACACACACACACACACACACACACACACACACACACACACACACACACACACACAATCAGACATTGAGAATCTCTTAGGGTCAAAGTTGAAACCTGCTGTAAGCTCTCCTGTGCCAGTGTCATGCTCCTGGACTTTGATCGATGAGAGGAAACTTAGTGCTTAAATAGGGGTTACCAGGGTTCTAGGGGTACATTAGGGTTAGAGGCAAACAACAGCGAATTTTTCTGTTAATAGTGTATGCCGACTCTGTGGTCCGAAACATAATAGATGCTGGAGGCGGACTCTGTTTTTCCTGTAGACAAATACCGTTTTGGAGAATGTTTTATTTTTCCACACTTGCTTTAGGGTAAATACAGGATGCTGTGCAGACATCTATACCAGCTTTGCCATTATTGGTTCTACTGGATTGTTTGTCTTACGTAAATGATTATTAATATGCCATACATTTATTTTAAACTGTTTTTTTCATCTTTGTTTACCCATATGTATCAGTGTATTGTAGCTGCCTGCGTTTTTCTGTCTCTGTATGTAACCAGACATTGAAGATGGAATCTTTATTTGAAGGCTTATCTGTCTTTTGAGACTGATATTTTCCTGCATTCACTGTGGATGTGAAATGTACATTTCAGTACATCAGATCATGGCAGTGACAGTGGTGTCTGAGCGTTTCAAGATATGTGTGCTTTGTGTCTGTGCTAAAGAATAAAGAAAGAGAGACAGACAATGAGGAGAGATGGCATCAGTGATCAGATTTGTCTGCAGCTCTTTTGTCTTCTGCAGCTCAGTGGGTCATTGGATAGCTGATTTTTTTTTTTTTTTTTCTGTACTGTATAGCTGTGCTCCCTGTACAATACTAATCAACATGCATCTTGGATTGAACGTGAAATGTATTAAGTCCATGCATATACGCAAAGACATATGTGTAGTTATCCGAATCGCTTCTGGACTTAGTCAGAGATAGATTTGGTCTTTTGTGGAAATGCACTGCATTTCCAGTCCATTGATAAAAGTACCACAGACAGAGAGAAAAAAAAAAGAGAGCAGACACGCATGCAAGCGAAGGAAGCATACTGCTCTCATTGTAGCTTACTTTTCTAGAATGCATTGTCAGCTTGCTCAAGGATGAGGAACAAGCCAGAAGAGGTATTTACTGTCACTTTCCGAATAAATATTATGCGAGAAAGTGACGTGTGACAGTTTATATTTTGGAAAATGAAAGAGAAGTCAAATTTCAGTATTAATACTGAAGCGACATGTCAAAGTCAGATGTTAATATGATCGAACTACTTCAGATGTAATCAGATTTTGGATGTGAGACTTGCGTTAATGTCAGGTGTGAAGCACTCATCTCTGTTTGAAACATCCTCCTTCTTTTTCTGCCTTGTGTAACGGCACTAAATCCTGAGATTGAGCTTTTTACTGCACAACCATGCAACACATGTTTACATTTGATATGATTTGTCCATTACTTTTCTGTGTCGCTTGTCATCAGTTTCATCTGAGTCCACACCAACCTGTACGTTTGGTCTGGCTCCTCTCCCTTTTATCTGGTGATATGGTGCTTGTGATAGGTGTTATTATCCCACCGCATGCTGACACCGTATCCCTTAACTCTCTCAGGAGCACACTATGTCACACTTGGCTGACTTGTTTGCACTAATGTCAAGTTTTAGCGGTTAGCAGGCGCTTACCATATGCCACTGTGCTGCTGTCGCCCCCAATGTCACTCAAACGAACGTCTACCTAAGCTTACAACACGGTAAACCACGGCATACACTCGGAAACAGTGACAGAACACACGTGCACACACACAGAAAGTCATACACCCTTACTGGAGGGAAGACAAATGCAGACAGACTGGAGTAAAAACAAAACAAGCACATCCTGTTTGAGAACAGTGTAGCTTGTCACCAGGAAGACTCCGGCATGTTACTGTTCATCAGCTAACTGAAGGGTGCAGCAGCATCTACAGTGATCTTTGAAGTGAGCGTAGTGCTGCTGTAAAACCTAGATCCACACATACACAGAAGTAGGCAGTAGATGCACTCTTATTTCAAAGCTTTGATTCCTAATAGTTCACCCTTGTGATGAATAGGTTTGTTTGGTCTACATTTGAAAAAATAAAAACATCTTAATTACATATTGAATTCAATTTAAGTGCGTACATTATAGCATGCAGTATGTGGCGTTGACTCACAGCCAACTTTGGTTACAGCAACACACGCCTGCTGCTGATGCTGGGCATTGAATTCCAGTGTCCCCAGCGGAGGGTATTGGTCTATAATATGTTATTTGAATTATCAGGACACTTTCAATGATCATATCACCATCAAGACATCCTATTGACCGCGCTCATCAGCCAAACCCTAAACCTGAACCTAAACACTTCATGGCCCTAATATTCAGTACATTTAATTTCATACATTTGTATTCAAAGAATAATCGAGTAGTTCACAGCGAATTATGAATAGTAGTTTTGCTTGAAATGCCCATCCCTATCTCTATTGTATTTTCTTATGTGGTTTCCTCATCACCTGAGAACAAGATATACTGTAAATGTGAGTGTAGGTGTAGGTGTGTGTGTGTGTGTGTGTGTGTGTGTGTGTGTGTGTGTGTGTGTGTGTGTGCGCATGCATGCGTCTGCCTACTATACATTGTGTCATTCACTTACCTGATGTGAGCCTCCCCTGTCCTCCTGCCTTTCTTCCCCCCTTCTCTCCTCTGTATCCATCGTCAGCTGTTGGTGACTGTTTTCTCATGTTAACAGAGTTGTTGTGTTATGCTCAGTGTTCGTAGCGGCAACGTGGCCCTGCAGCTCTCTCTTCGTATTGACCTTGTTCAAACTCACCCTTCCCTCTCCCTCTTGAGTTTTTCTTCCTCCTCTCCTTTTTTTCTTTTCTTTTTAAGGTTCCTGTTTCCTGTTAATCTCTCAGGCTGCCTCTGTGGCTGTTTTATCGAAACGGCAGAAAAGTAGCCTTTGGAGTCAGTCTCTTTGGCCTTTGACAGATCAGGATGGCAGCGTGTGACCATGGAGGATTGGGCTGTTTCTGCATTCTGCTCGGTGTTTCTGTCTGATTTTCCTGTCTTCGCCTCCTCTTACAGCCTCTCTTTTTCTCCATTTTCCTTGCTCTGTGTCTAAATTAAACATTAGTTAAACTGCTGAGCACCAGCGACGATGGACAGTGATAAAGAAGTAACATTACAGTAACAGTAACATGACGTGGTGCTGTACAACCCCAGGGAATGACGAGAGAAAAGCAGCTATAATCCATTTTAATTTCACTGATATCTTTGGAGCGAGAGAGAGAGAGAGAGAGAGAGAGAGAGAAGTGAGATGTCTCTGGCCAGAGACTGTACTCTAGCTGACTGCAATGTCTTGTGGTGACCTAGTTGCAACCTCTTTGAAGTCCACAGGCTGATCTCGCTCTATAGGCTGCAGAGGAGATCTGCTGCATACAGCTTTATTAGACTGGCACAGAAAAAAAAAAAACCCAAGGGGTGAATCAGATTCTTGTGATCTCGTCCTTGCTCTTAAACCTCTTTAGCCACAGATACATGTACATTTACGCATGTGTTGTCTTGTACACTATGTCAGTTTGTACACTTGTCCAAGTGTGTATGTGTTATTGCATGTTGTAGAACAGGTTTTCAGCTCCTACCGTGTCGTTGTGAGCCCTGTTCCTTTGCGTGTGCGTGTATTTCTATGGAGCAGATATTCCTTTTGGAACGTGTAGCTATAATGTCAGGCCAAACACAGCCTTTATCCTTTAGCCCACCACATTAGGAGACAGTGGTGCATTGTCAGGAGAGCTGACCTAGAATAGTCCAATCACTCTACATTCAGCCCCCTGTCTGCCCTCTCCTGTGATCACCGTGCTGCCAGTGCCGCAGTCTATACTGTGTGCGTATGTATGTGTGTGACCCAGTTCAGTCAGTGGCGTTGCCAGGCTTGCCCCTGGTGAGGGCATGGATGTTAGGGCACAAAAACCCTCAGATGTGTGTTCTGTTCAAGCACAGCTGTAGATGTCTTATGTCATCTGTAGTTGTGGAAATGTCGCAAAATGAATTATAATTCTGTAACTGTAGTTAAAATAAAGTCGGTTTAATACACGTCTTATTTCCAGCCGTCATTGCTGTCTGTAAATTTCAGTTAAGTTTGTGTACACTAATGATTGTATCCGTTCAACATTGCGTCTAAGAAGCGAAAGACACAAGTGTGTGTGAAAATGCTGATGGTGCTCACAGGCGCACACTGTACAACATGGCCGCTCAGTGAACTCTCTCAATTATCCCGAGCCTTTCTCCTGCGCTGCTCCATCCCTGCATCTTCCCACCTGCTCCCCATTGAGAGCCTGTGTGTGCAGACGTACTCTGCTGGGGGCATGCTTAACCTTTTTCCTGCTGCACAACACAAGGAGACAGAGAGACACATGCTCTTCTTCAAGATGGGCTTCAATTAAAAAATCCACTTCACTCCCCCCTCACCCCCCCCTCCCCTTTTCTCCTTTCCTTCTTTCTTTCACTCCCTTCCTTTGCCTTCTTTTTGAAGTTAGCCTGGGGCCTCGCAGAGCCTCATCAACCCTTTGCCTTGGCTAGATTGCATACAGGTACCCTCTGTGGCTATTTCAAATGACTTAATTAGCTTCCAAGTGCAGCGAGTTGGTAGAAGCCTTCGCTCTCTCTCTCTTTCTCTCTCTCCCCGTTTCCTCCTCCTCTCTATCTCTGTCTCTCTCTCTCTCTGTCTTCAGAGAGAGAAAATGATTGAGCCCATGTGACATATTTAGTGCCTTGCCGTGTGGTTTCACTTTCTAGGTCATGCTCTGGCTGTGAAGCTGACTGCCTATTACCTTGTAGAATAAGGTGACACACACTCCGCATGCATGCACAAACATACATGCCAATTTCTATATTTAGTTTGATAGTCAGTCTACAATCTTTAGCTTTAGGCCACCGTCATTTGTAATTGATCTACTTTTCAATTATGCAATATTTATTTATCCCGAAACCAAACGCCATCTGAGCCAGACAGGTGAAAATTTGGTTCCTATTTGCTTTGCTACTTTGGCATTTGTTTGTTTGTTTTGGAGGCTGTAACACAGTCTAACACTGTTTTGTTTTGTTGAGTCCCCTGGCGAGAATTCCCATACACACCAGTGATCAAGGTGTGTGCGTCTGTTCAGATTGTTGCTGCGCCTGTGTTTTTTGTCAGTGACAACAACGTCAAGGGCATGCCCCACTGCAGTACAAAAATCCATGTTCACACATCCATCTCAGTCCTGATGCCACACGTGCACCATACATACATTACCCATGGGCAACACACACACACACACACACACACACACACACACACACACACACACACACACACACACACACACACACACACACACACACACACACACACACACACACACACACACACACATACACACACACACACACACACACACACAGTCACCCAAACACAAACAGAGTAGCATGTCTTCTCAGCTCCTCTTCCTTGGGACATAAAGGAAACAGAAACATGTTGGAAGTTGCCTTGTTTGTTGTTTTCTGTAGCTAGTCATGGCTTTAAATCTGAGTCTGTCAGACTTTATACACCCATGCAAGTGGTAGTAGTCAAGTAAAATGTCAGTTTCATGAACAATCCCAAACAATGTCAGAAGTTTTGTCAATGCTGGATAGGCCCTATTCCTCTTTTTAGCTCTGCCAACTGTCAGGTTCTTGAAAGTTGGGGGAGGGTTCTCCATAAAGCTTTATTGTAATGAGGTGGCTGATGAAATGATATGACCACAAGGAAGTGAACAGTGATGGTCATCAATGACTAAATGAGTTCTCTCACTCCTCAGGGTGGGAACAAGATCTCAGGGGGTTTAAGAGAGCAATGTGCCTGTTAACTTCTGGCTCTCCGGTCTAGCTATAGTTTGCTGGCTAGCTTCAGGCATGTGTTAAAAACCTGGGCCTGCTAAATTAAGTTTGGCTGTGTGCACAGCCTGTGGCACCGCACACATGCACACATAAGAGCAAGTGAACTCACAGCCGGTTGAAGTCAGGCATTCACCCATACTGGTGCACACACACACACACACACACACACACACACACACACACACACTCTTAACACTCACTCTCCCATTACCCGATCTTAATTGGCTACCTTCCGTCGTTCTCTGTTCATCGTTTTCTCTCTCTTGGATAGGCCTACAGGCCTGTTGGTATGCTGGCACACAGCAGCAGAGTTTGGGCGTGTGAGCAGGTCTAGGGGCATGGAAGAAATTGTAGAGAGAAGCAATACAGATGGGTGCGAGGATGAGGTTTAGCGCATAACTTGTAGATGAGAGAAGGTGTGGCTATTCCTCAACATCGGCTGGTATTTCACACTTAATATTTAGAAGATTTTCGAAAATTTGACTGTATTTTCCAGAAGCTCATATTGAAGCCTCTTGTTAAAGCCACAGTCATAAAGTAGAGTAGGAGATGCTGCTCTTCTTTTCCACGGAGGAGTTGTCATGTGCTGTCAGCCAGCTTGTTCTCCATGTGCCTGTCACTGCTCTGGATAGGAGCTCTGGGTCCCAGCATCCTGCCAATTGGTGAACTGTGTGTGTGTGTGTGTCTGTGTGTGTGTGTGTGTGTGTGTGTTGTGTGTGTGTGTGTGTGTGTGTGTGTGTGTGTGTGTGCGCGTGCGTGCGTGCGTGCGTGTGTGCATGCATGTTGCCCTCAGAGCACTTTGTTGATTCTGCTCTGCAGTGTCAGTGACACATTAAGCGGGTTCGGTGGGAGTCCCCTGGTTTCCCTCGTGCTGTGTTTACTCCATCTGTTTACTCCCCAAAAACACTCTCAAATCTATTACCCTTCTCTCTCTCTCTCTCTCTCTCTCTGTCTTTCCCTCTATTTTTCACTCTCTGTCGATCTCTCTTATTTACTCCTGACTTCTCTTGACTTGTCGTTTCAAATCAGTAGTTGTGTGGTAGTCAGGTGGCGTGCCTGTCGACAGCCAGCGCTCGTCTCTCCCTCAGCGGGAGGCGGGATTGAGTTTCTGTCTCAGCCATCCATCCAGCCATCTTTTTGCTTGTAAATGCCGGAACACGCATTCCTTTCTTGGTTGGGTATTTCACTTCTTTGTTCTTGATTAATAGAATAGCTGAATGAGAGACTGGGTAAAAGAAAATGTCAAATGCACAGAAAGTTGTAATCTGATGTGCTGAAAGGTTCAGTGTTAATGGTTGTGGAGGGATCTGTTGCCAGAAAAGGAATATGACATTCATTATTCTGTTTTCAGTGGTGTATAATCACCTGAAACTAAGAATAGTTGTGGTTTAATTAGCTTAGAATGACCATCATCTTTATATAGGGGGCAGGTTCTCTTCAACCGAGCCTGCCATGTTGCACCGCCATGTTTCTGCTGTAATCCAGAATGGACAAACCAAACACTGGCTCACGTAGGCCTTTTGCATTTTATGCAAGTTTTAACTGCCAATCGTCGATTTTCGTACACGCTTGGAAGGGGAGGGTGGGGCGAGGGATGTTCAGTTGTTTGCAATCTGCAGCCTAACTGCTACGTGCTAATAAATCCTACAAGCTGCTCCTTTAGTTAATTAATAACTTTTTGATACTATCAATTCTGTACACAGTATACCTTTTGATACCATTAAGTATCAAAAAATTGTAGGAAAAAGATCCTTATGTTTCAGAACCCGTAGTAATATTATCAAAATCTTTTTTTGCAGTTGATCAAAAGCCCAGAATCCAAATATTTTTGGTTTCCAATGATATACAACCACGTTTTTTTTTTAAACAGCATTTCTTCACATCTGACAAGTAGGAATCAGCAGTTGTCCACAAGAAGTGGTTTGAGCTTGGATGCTGCGTAACAAGAGCTTTTGAGTGTTTGACTCTTGTCAAATGATGGACGAGGTATTCCGTGAAGGATTTGAAGATTAATATTGTTATGATTTACTTTTTTTTATGGAGACATCACAGTCTCCAAGTCTTTGAAATAACATCCAACAAATTGCATTTAAATTCACAATGAATAAAATGGGTCTCCAGAATTGCGAAATAATCATTTGCTTTTCTTTTCCACACAGCATCACCTCTGAAACAACTTCATTAAGATGTGTGCTCATTATGCAACCTGTAGTACGGTTTTATAATGCCAATCCTGAGTCTGTGTGATGGTATGAAATGATAGTTTACATACCCAATGCCAAGGGCACCACCAAGGGCTCATGAATGAGAGATGAAAAGAAGTAGAAGCGGCGTGGGGGAAGAAGAGAGAGGTATCTCTCTTTTTTTTTCCTCATCCCTGTGACCGGCTAATTAGCCTGCTACACTACCAAGCTTTAGCTGCAGGGACAGGGTTCAATAGTTCACCTATCTACCACTGAGCTACAATGGTGGTAAACCTGGATTACCTGCTCTACTGGCTACCCAACCCCAGTATTACAAGTACCTGTCTTGTACAGCAACCTGGAAATCTAATCAGTCCAAAGTGCTGGCCAGGTGGATTTACATGAAAGCTGTTGTTCTGAGAAGAAGCACGGTTGCTCACTCCGTAATCTCTGTGAACCGCAGGACAAAAAGTTGTGAGTGGCCTGGAAACTGAAGTGCAAGAATGCTACAGACACTTTGCAAAGGAAATACAACCAATGGGGTCAGATTTATGGCTACTGTCACTTAAAATTAGACGTTTTAAAAGCTTTGTCCTAGATGTGTCACCTGTATGCCTGTACAAGATTGAAGGCCACTGATGATATGGACCATCAATCAGATTTTGTTTTGACAAACTGAAGCATTGGAGATTAGCTCTTGTCTTCATATTTGATATTTCAAGCATGGCCATTGGTTGAAACTGGCTGGTGATCTTATTGCTATATTTAATTTATATTCACATATGAAGCATTAAGAAAACCTCTCGCTTTTAGCTGGCTCTGAAAAGACAAAGAAAAAAGCTAATTGTTTTTGCAAGTTCTTGTGCAACAGAACAAAAATGCAAATTGTTAACAATAGCATACTGTACACTGTAGATACACCTGACGTTTCCCTAAAGCCCATCGGTGAATAATATAAAGAGAAGAACAAAACTGCACACTCAGACCTACACACCTGCATCCTATATTCTTGTTTTCTTACGTTTTCCGAGTACAGGCTTGTGAGCGAGAGAGAACAAGAAAAAGAGACATTTGTAACATCCATATAATAGAAGACAACATATTAAAATCCATTCCTCTTTCTAGCCCATCTTCTTCCTGCCTCACTCATCAGATAAAAAAAAAACATCAAGTAGCCTGCTAATAAAGGTGTACTACACATCACTGAATGCAACATTACAGTACAAAACACAAAAATACAAAAGTGAGCCTTTGTTAATTGTACACTTTTTTTGAGAATTGGGGGAAATTATTGGCAATGCAAATGTGTGATCATATTAACTATTACCTTCAACCAAATGTGTTTATCTGTATTTGTTTTTCCTTTGTGTCATCTTTTTTTTGTTTGTGGAAGAGACTTCCCTGGACTGATCTGGTTGTGTGCCAGTTGTACCAGCGCTTGCTTCCTGTTGCTGGCAAAGCTGAGTATAGCAGAGTAGAGGGTTGAATTTGGCTAATGAAGTTGTCAGAGGCGTGTAGCATCGAGGCTGATGGGAGGGCCTGCCAGGCAGCCAATAGTGAAGCTGTGGCTGTGATCAGCCGAGCATGATGGGAGACCACCCTGCGCAGCGAGTGCTGAGGCCCGGTACAGCCCCCAGATCAAAGAGCTGGCCCTCTAATACACCAGCAGTTACAGAGATGCTGCAGCCTAACACGCATACGCATGCAACAATCTTATACTTGCACACAGTAACACCTTGATGCACACAAACGTGAATAAATACACTTCTAAACAACACATTCGAGAATGTACAAATGCGCACATTACACTTGTAGAAAAGGTGGAGTTGCATACTTGCGCACATACAAAATAAACAATATAATTCACAGATAACTTATAGCAGCATGCACAGTCTGACTGAGGGAATGTATCTATAAAATCACATCTTAATTTGTGTAGATATTTCATAGCCTTTCATTCACGTCTTCAGCCACTTTTGGGTGTCTACCAGCAGTCCTTGTTCATTGTTCCACGTCCATGCCTCTCTGTTGTCTTCATCTATATCATGTCTTCCTCTTTGTTGCCCCTCTTTAGTTAAGATATCTCATTAATAACCACTTCCATTGCCTGCCTCCTGTTAGCCTCCAGTGTTAGCTTGCTGCTCGATCTCTCGCCCCGCCGCCTCGCTGTCTTTCCTCCCTTTCCACTCCTCTGCTCTCTGCTCTCTTGTTTGAAATTCAAGAGTGGTGCAGTGAGACTGCAATAACCTACATACAGATCTCTCTCCCTCATTCTTATTTTCTTTCTCTCTCTATATATTTTCTCTCCCATTTGTTCAACCATCGCTCTTTTTCTTTTGAACCACTTATGTCATTCAGCCCACCAGCATTTTTGAAACAAATATTATTATATTAATCATCTTCGTACATATGTAAGAATCTAAATTAATAGCTTTCATTTTTTTTTCTTCATTTTTCTTTACAAATATCACTTAGAGAATGGTGCACTTGTTCATGTTCTTTTATTTTTCTCACTCCTATGGGAGCACATGAAGGGGGCTCCTGATGTCAAATTGTTCCCTGTACCATTGGCTAATTTAAAGTGCTGATGCGTCCTACCTCCACCTTGCCTTGTTCCTCATTCTGCACCATCCTGCTGTGTGTCTCTGTAGCTTTGCATGTACATGTGTGTATGCAAGTGTGGGACTCTGGAGGTGCAACTCTTGTATGTCCTGCTGACTTCTTGGTGAACTCATCTCCTGCAGATTAAAAGAAAGACAGGAAGTGTGTGTGTGTGTGTGTGTGTGTGTGTGTGTGTGTGTGTGTGTGTGTGAAGTTCCACGTGTGTTTGGAAGTGGCATATGTTGGCAGTGGGTGGCAGTGCAGGTAAAGCAAGCTGGCTTGCTGGTGGGGAACCCGAGTCGGAATATTCAGGGGAAAAGAAAGTCCCGTCATCTTGAGCTGTATGTGTCAGAACTTCAGTTTTTCACTTTAGGAGTCTCACGTCTTACTAATGAGCTGATGCCAATTTATAGAACAAGTTATCTGATGATAATCCCCACATTTTTATCACGGGGCCAAAGCTGTGCTCTTTCAGGTGGTGACGCTTTAGAGCTAGAGTAGGTGAAACCATGTGAGGAGCCATGATTTCTCATTTTCAGGTTGCCATAAATATTGGATAACAATGTCAGATAGCTGCTAGAATGTAAGGTAGTATAAACTCTGCCTTTTATTCCTTCTGTGTGTGTGTGCACCAGCCGCATTAACCCTAATTAATCCACGGTAAAATCAGTTCAGAATTATTCGGGACAAGAGATGCCTATTTCCATGCTCGTATTTGTCTGTTTAATGTCCAGGAATTAATAATACATGAGGTACATCTACAGATGTGGAGAATTTAAATATTCATGCTTAACTTTGATGCAAGATCCACAAAGTTAGTCAAATTGGATAGTTAAAGGTTCAACGCTTAAGGCAATGTGAAACCAGGGAGGTGCTGCAAAATGAGAACGAGAGACAAATTATTACTTGGCATGGATCTACACATGGGGTCAGAACATGAGTTTAAATGCTTCGGTGTTACTGCTCCAAGGGAGTTTTGAGTTTGTTAAAAAAAAAAAAAAAAAAAAAAAAAACAGTGAGGGAGGGAGAAGGGCAGATATTATATTGATGGCATGCCACGCTTCTCTTCTCGATCCTGAATAATCATGATCCTGAGCTGATGGGATGGGATGCTGCTTCAAAAAGATGAGAGTATGCATGAACTGTGGATGAACTGGAACCTGCATATGAACCAGGGTGGTAGCCCAGCTCAGCAGCCTTCCCTGTTCCCCAGGCGGGTAAATCCAAAACTAGATTGATGCTGATATTGATGAGAGGAGCAGTGTGTTGGGGGTTACAAAAGGGGCTTATCTATGTTTTGAAATGCATGCACAAGTACGACTTCGTTTGTTCGTTTGATGTTAATTAAATGAAATGAAAACTGATAATTTGCTTTTGTGTGCATTTGGCAGTTCATGTGTTTGATGCGGGTGAGGGCCAGAAAGAGAGAGACAGAGAGAGAGAGTTTCGGTCAGACTGGGCTGGCAGGTGAGCAGACGTTTGCTCCAGGCTGCTATGCTACCTTTTGATACAACAGGCTTTGTGAAACAGACCTGATATTTCTCTTCTTTTTTTTTTTTTTCCTCTCCCAATCTCCCTATCCTTCTCTCTCAAAAACTGTCACTGTCTGCATGTAATCTCTTTAGGGCTTTTATCATTTCCCTGCCTCAGATCTTGCCTTTCTTATGGTTGTGTTTTTCTGAATAATTTGAAACTTGAGCGACAGATCCTAGGACAGATGTGTGAAGAGCACGGACTGTTGTACCAGATCAGAGAGATAGGTGGCAGTATACTGTCAGGCTAGATCAACAACGTCTCCCTCAGTCCCTTTTGCTGCCTTCTTATCTATCTATCTATCTATCTATCTATCTATCTATCTATCTATCTATCTATCTATCTATCTATCTATCTATCTATCTATCTATCTATCTATCTAGTTATTCAAGGTAATATGAGATACTATACACCCATATATATATAAAATAATAATATTTCAAATTATCATAAGAAGTCATGGTTTTAATTTCTACCTTCATGGTGATCTTCAGCTCCCACTATCACACTGTTTTCATCTTTCAACTCCTGTTACATCCCTCGTCTCGATGTCCCTCCAGGCTATCACTCCATTTCTCCACTCTTCCCTCATCTCCCCCTGCAGGTGTTACCTGCTTAAATGCTAAAATACAGTGATGCTAGGTACTTGTTAATGTTACAGGTGGCTATTCAGTCGTCTGTGTCCGATGCAGTGTCTATAAAAATGCAGATGGATAAGAAATTGTACCACAGCATACCAGCTGTAATGGAGTAACATCAACTTTGGAAGGATGTGAGCAGATAAATGCAGACACACACACATACACACACTGTTTTCCCAGATCAATGCCGTGGCTCTGAGGGACTAGAGCGAGATCAGGCACTGAGAGCCTATGGAAATAGATGGCTTTGTCATCGAAACACCCACCACTCCTCCCCGGAGATGCACTTCTGTGGTCGTATCCTCAAACCTCAGACTTTCTTCTTCCCTTTTTCGAGCATCTTGTTCTCTAACCTGCATCTGACACACAAACAGCACACACACACAGACACTGCCTCCCTTCCCATTTACCTTCTATCCGTAAGCTGAAGAACATTTACTCTGAAAGTGAATCTTAGAAACAGTTAAACCTGCCTGGATTCTACTAAATTTTGCTGTTTGGAAAAGAATCTTTCTACTTGTGTTAGTAAATGTCAAGTGGGCAGGAATTTGGTCAAATTAACTGCTCATATCTATCTGTCTGTGATCTCGCTGTCTGTCTGCTAGCCTGATATTCATCCATCTGGAAACTCAAAGAGCAAGACAACAAAAGTTAATCATTTTTATCCCCTTTTTATTTTCTATTGTTTACACAGTAGTTGCTTCATTTCTCTAAAAGTGTTTATTTTCATGCTGGATCCTCTGTGTTTTTTAATTTTTATTTATGTATCTTGAAGCTTGGGAGCAAATCAGTTGTATGAAATGTTTAAGCCTCAGTGTGTGGTAGATGAAATTAAAACAAAGTCCCTACTTTTACTGGACACCTGGGGACTGTTTTTTTAATTTGTGTTTAAAGCTCTCTCTGGCTCTCTCTTTCACTTGTGTCTCTTTGTCACTCCGTAATGTTAGTGAAACCACCTTAGGTATGCATTTTAATCAAATTATGAGTAACTGTAAGTGTGTATGTTTTGTAAGGGGTATGGTGCACAGGTGAAAGGAGTGTCCCTCCTCCATTCAAGTGGCTCGGTTTTGATTCTGGCCGAGGCAGTTCTGTCCTCTCCTGCATTGCCTCCCTCTCAGGAGTATTTATAGTGAGTGGACAGGTCCTGTGCTTCGGCACATGCTGGTAATTGTGAGCAAACACAGCAGCTTCCTGTCTTCCACTGTGGTACCAAACAGAGAGTAAAGAACCCTGAAATATACACATTTGAACTCAGCATGTTAGGAGAAGGTGTTGCAGCTTTCTTGTATATACTTTTTTTTATGTTTAAGCAGCACAGATCTGTTTAAAGTAAGGTGTTGATCCAGTCTTGTGTCCTATTTCCCCTCATACTTCAACCTCCTTTCCATCCCCACATTCCCACACCTGAGAGTTGAGCGTCTGCCGTGCCCAAGTTGACCACATGTTCGCAGGGTCAGCCAGAGTAGCTGGGTGAGAGCCAGCCTGCTGAGAGCCAGGGCCAGGGCTCGCCGGCGTTTGGTTTGACCAACAGCGAGACCTGGAGTGTGGGCAGACTGAGATAGAGGTGGGGGCGGGACAGCAGCGCTTGTATCCTGCAGATTAGTGATTCACCATCCATACAAACAGGATGGGCTTTTCGAGATACCGCTAACCTGTCCATGACTCCCTGAACTGTGTGTATGTGTGTGTGTGTGTGTGTGTGTGTGTGTGTGTGTGTGTGTGTGTGTGTATGTGTGTGTGTGTGTGTGTGTGTGTGTGTGTGTGTGTGTGTGTGTGTGTGTGAGTCAGAAAGAGGCATGCACACTTTTCTTCTGATGGGTAATGGCAGCGTAAACTTTTCACCCCACTTTCTCATGTGATCCGACAAAAACTGCATTCCACAGAGAACGCATGCGCCTTCCACCTGTGTGAATGTGTGTGTGCAGCTTGTGTGTGCAGCTTGTGTGTGTTTCTGAGCTAATAGCAATAAGAGCGGTGGACTGTGGATTACATCTAGTTCAGACAATTATCTTTCCACCAGTCAATTCAAGGTCAGTTTTACAATCCCATTTACTTGCCAGCAAATATGCTTCAGTCAAGTGTGTCTGAATGAAAGTGCTGTTTCAAACATCTCAATATTATGACATTTTGTTACTATTGTTCTTACCTCACAATTTTTGGTTTATGTATGCTGTTCTGTTTTTTTTATTTGTTTAAATCATGTATATTTTCTTGATTAATAGTAATTTAACAGTAGTGTTCTTTGAGTTTGTTGCTTTGCCTAATAACTAATGTTGGGAGCGTATTTAATAGGCAATGCGCGTGCATGTGTCCCGTGTTCTCGGGTCTTTAGCAGTGTGCCATGTCTCAAGCCCCTTATTCTTGGATAATTGTGCTGCAAGTCCTCAGCCTCCCCTTTAGCCTGAAAACCAAGCTCATTGCGGCCCCCAAAGAGCCCCCCCACATGGTGGAGAAAAAAATCCCAAGTTGTCCTTGTGCATAAAAGTAGATTCTACTCTCCAACACCTTTTCAAATTAATATTTGTGATGGCCGCCATTCTGCCAGCCCCAGTTTCTGTTCCCCGCCTTTGTTCCTGCGTTTGATGTAATGGAGGCAAGGACAAAGAGGAGAGCAGGCAGAGTGTGTGAAAATGGTAGTTAAGTGGGCTTAAGGGCTCCTTCAGTACCTACTGAAAGGCCTGGACCCTGAATAGGACCCTCGCACTGCTAAGCTGTAGTGCAGTAAACAAGACAGGTCCAGCACAAAGGTGCGTCTCAAATGAGCACAGACACCCTCCTCCTCTTTTTCCTCACCCTGTCTCACCCTAACCTCCCACCCGACTCTGACATCTGGCCAATCCCAAGATCTGTCTGAGTCCTCACTCATCCCCTCCTCTTTTATTCCCCCTTCATTTTTTTGCTCTCCTTCATATCTTTTCTCTTGTTCTTTAGTGTTTCTCCGCACTCACTTCTGGTGTATATGTGTTTGTGTTTTGTTGTACTGGTCCTGGCTGGACAGCTTGCTCCCCCTAGCCAGCCTTGTCCCCAGTGCTTGGGCGGTTCGGCTCTTTTGTTTAGTTAATTGCAATGAGTATAATGTACTAGTCTCTCGGAGGTCCACGAAAGACAATTAGACAATCCCAAGAATTTAATGAGACACCACCAGCCCCAATCCCCCATCCTCTGCTTTGAGAAACACCCTGCTCTCCGTTGGCACCAACTGTGATGTAGTGAGGAGGGGGTTGTGATGCAGGTCGCCTGTCTGTGTCTGTTTGTGTGTTTACCAGATTGTTGGTCTGCCCATCAGAGAAATCACCAGAGAGAAAAGACCCAGAGAGATAAAACACAAAGAAAAAACACAAAACAAAATAAAGTATAGTGTCTAGATTTGAATTCTACATTTATATGGCACATTTCCAGGCCTGTTCCTCTATGGGATTCTCATCTGAAGAGAACTGCTCTTGGTGGACAGAACAGACTTCCCGGGAATATCCGTGTAATTATTAAGAGCGATTGTCCTGTTCACCCAGTGAAGGGACGGAGCACTTGACAGTGTCATCCCCAAAAGGAAGAGGGATGGCTGGGGGGCCTGGGTGATGGACAAAACCCTGGGTGGCCTTTTAAGGACTTCTCCCCACTCTTTTCTTTCAGTCTCTCTCGCTGTCTTTTTTCTGTCTTTATTATTTCTCCCCTGGTGTTCCCTTTCTCTGTCTCTTTTTCTATTATACATCCCATCATCAACTCCAACACCTCTTTGGATCATACCAAGATAAAGCCAGCCTTAAAACAGAGGAAATATCCATAAGTGATTCATTACAGATCTCTTCACCTCACGGTGAGTTTAATTAATAATATCACTGTCATTGTAAAGTGCCTTTAATTCACAACCTTAAAACCTACACTTGTACCAGGTCGTGAAAGAAAGCGCTTTTTTTTTTTACGTTCCTTTTGTTTTCCTCTTCTCTCCTCCGTTCTTTCTCCTCTTCTGTCATTCCTGTGCTTTTTTTCTCCCTTGCTAATCACGGTGTTACAACAAAAGACGGGGCTCCATTATTGCATGTGTCCGTCCCAGAAGAAAGGAAATGAGAACGGGACAGAGGGTGGCCGTGGCCTGACACCGCACTATTAATCTTCCAGTAAAGCCTTGTCAGGCAGAAACGGACACAAATGGATCACTCCCATTAACTGGGAGAGTGTAGGTAAGGGCTTTAACAAGCGTTTACCAGAGTCCATTTTCTCACTAATGAAGAGGGGGAATACGCGACCTCCTAGCCAAACCTGCCAGACTGCACTTAAAGGTCTGGATGGAGGAGAAAAGGAGGGAGGGTGAAGAACCAGAAGAGGAGAAGCTATGCTCTCCGGGTTGACATATCATATGAAGCACGATTAGAAGTTAAGGCCGGGGCCAACGTACCAATCACCCTGCATGGCTGTCCCACAGCAGAGAAAGGCCTTTGCCAGCAGACAGCCAAGTTCTTGTCCCAAAGACTGGTGAGCTTACCTGGACTTTTATTGCAGTCCTCACCATGATGTGGGAAAAGGCTGGAGAATTAACTCTTCGAAAGGTGCCTCTCTGAAAATCCTATTATCTAACCCCCTCCTGCTAGCATGGCCACTTGCATGGTGATGCTTGCTATGATGTGAACACCCATACCGTGTGTGGCCACGGTCGACTCGCACAACTATATTCTTTTTTCCAAGTTCTGTGATAGATACTCACACACACCAGCACACAGTTGTTGCATTCATTGACACCCCAATCTTTGGAGAAAGACAGAGGGCCACTACAGTAGGTGTCATCTCAAACTGTAAGGGATTTGCATTTCTGCGCTATGTTTTAAACATGTGTCTGACATCCTCCCGAGCTGTCATGTCCACGGACATAGTTCTGTCCACACTCCCTTGAAACCTGCTGGCACTGTGGCACGGCTCTCTGGGATGTCTCGGCGCCACTCCCACAGGGATACGTGTGTGTGTGGTTTTGTGCGTGAGTGCGTGTGTGTGCATCTTTGAGTTAGCAGGGGAGACTTGCACGTTGAATTTCGAATGCATGATGTCCCCTCTCCCTTGACACAAGTTGGACGGGCAAGTGATGGTTTTTGAAAAGCCACATGATAATAAGAGATGTGCTGGAAATACATCAAGGATCAAGCTGTGGTGGCACAGTGTAATTCATCACCACCCCTCCAGATGTCAAAGTGTTTTAGTTTAAGTCAGCGAACATGCAAACAGATAATTAAATAATCACAGAATTCCAGTTGCACTAAATATGTGCGTCCATTAAAAAACAAAAAGTATCCACAGTTATTTCTCCTAAATAACGTCCGTGCATAATGTCCACACACCCACGATGGGCATGCGTGAAAGCCTCTGGATAGATTAGTTGTCCATCAAATTGTTGTTAAGGCCATGATATCACTAGATGAATGCATTTGGCTGTTGTTTTCCTCTGTGTCAAGCGGCTGTTAACAATAAGACCAGTTTCCTGACCACAGCCAGATCAGTGGAACTAGTGTCATTAAAGAGATAGCTGCAAACGCTGACCCAAGTGATAACAGAGTGAGCAACAGAGCGAGAGGAAGAGCGGCACGGCCGAGCCCGTTTGTCTGTTATCACTGGCTTTGTGTTCCACGGGCTCCCAGGGGAAACTACGAGACGAGAGGAAGACTTCACCTTCCTCCTCCCAGACACCACTCCGCCCTGTCTTTCCTAGCGCTCCCGCTCCGCAGCAACCACCCCCTTCTGCCCCCCACACCCAAACATTTTTAATTATATCTTCTCCCAAGTAGTGCGGCTCAGTAACCAAGGAGCTGACATTGATGCATGTGCTGATAAATCCGCAAACACTGGAAACAAGATTAACAAAGATTTTGAGGAAAGGGTGACAGCTAATTTTGCGCAATGGTCGCTGCCTCATTCAAGAGTGATGTTTTTGATAGAGCAAGCCACGCCTGAGAATTCATGCTTGACGCAGGGGAGGGGGACGCAAACATGAGTTCCGCGGCATTTGCACTTTTTAAATTGTTCTCTTTTTTTATACATTTTTTTTTTTTAATCTTTTCTTCTCTTCGTCACTCTAGTTGTCTGTCCCGGTATTTCATCACATCTCGTGTGTTCATGTGTTTAATTTTTAATTTTGTTGATTGTGCGTCCGTAACTTCACATAACATATTCACACTCAACATAAAGAAACTTGTCATGATCAACTCATTTGACTTTATTGTCATTACATTTATTGCCACGCATAATGTAGCTTATATTAATAAGTGAACCACAAAGATGCAAGTAAACATTAACCTATTAAAAACCTGATAACTAGCCTAGTTATGGCCACAGCAGTAACTTGAGAAGAGACTGCGTATATGGTCCGATTTTTTTGTCTGTCTGTGGGCATTTATTCCCGTGTGTGCATCTTTGTGTGTATGTGCCAGTCTAATCACTGCGATCTAATCAGCAGTGTGTATTGTGGAGTCGGTGACATGCCACTCCAGGCCCGTGGTCCTGTCTCTGAACTGAGTCTCAACCCACTGAGACAACGATACACACTCCTCTGAGAGAGATATCAGTTTGCCTCATCACCCATACCCCCCCCCCCCCAGCACACACACACATACACACACTCGGAAAGAGAACGAGATAACAATCATACTTCCACAGCTGATTCCCTATTTTCTCATCGAAGAAGCAACACCACCCTACCTCCTCCTTTTTTCTTTCTTCTTGCTGCAGCCAATTTCAGGTCTATACAGTAGAAACATCTTGCAGATTTCTTTTGTTCTTTTTTTTTTTTGTGCCTCTTTCCTTTTTCCTCTTCCCGTTTTTTTTTTTCCACCTCTTCATGTGATGTCTCCCATCTTAGAATCACCTCCCCTGTCTTCATCTGTAGGCAGCTGACAGCTTCTTTCACTTTTCTTTGTCAATTTCTCCTCTCTCTCTCTCTGTCTCTCTAGCACTCTTTTTCATCTGCCCCCCCCCCACCCCCCTCCCCTCCATCTGCTTTCGCTTTTGTTTGCCTGGCCCCTCTCCCATCCCAACTTGATAATGAGGAATGCGGTGTGACCCTGACCTCCATCGGCCCTGCAACCACCTCCGACCCCTCCAGGTGACCTCCGGTCCTTGTTTTGACAGCTTGATTAATTACCCAGTGTTATGATTTATGAGAAAAGCTGTATGTAAAAATAATAGACAACAGGTGGTCTTAAAAAAAAGTAGTAGATTTGAAAGGGCTTCTAGTAAGGATTGTGGTGGCGGTGGGATTGAGGGTGGTCTGTGTGTGAGAAAGAGCTTAGGAGCAAGAGGATGTGTACGATTTCTATGGTTAATTGCTTTCCACCATTTTTGAAGGCTATATCAGGTTAATAAGAAAATGTCTCTTTCTCCATGCATGGTTTCCCTCGTTGCCACAGCATGGCTTTCTTTATGTGTATTTGACTGTATGGTGAGAGGATGAAGGGGATTCCAACATACATGCGTAGCCCCATGTGTGTGCTGTGAAGCATAAACCCAGCCATGTGGTAATGACACTATGGAAAATGTACTGGAACACAGACATTTACATGCATATATATATGTATATATATATATATACACACACACACACACACACACACACACACACACACACATAGATACACTATATTCTCTGCCACCTCTTTCCTAGGTTACATGCTGTGAAAATAAGCAGAGCAAATGGCAGGACAGACCAGCCATAGTGTTTACCCTTCACACTTCAAACACAGCTCGTGATTGGCTGTAGCGACCTCCTCTGACTCATGGACCTGTGGTGCAGCTCCACTTAGAGAGAGGTCAGACTCTTGGATGGTTGGAGTGTGTGTGTCTTTGTGGTTGTGGGGCTGTGTGCTAATACTGTGGCCTTTAGGTTTATTGCTGATTGTACCCTGTTACAATCTAGCGGTGTTCAATATCACTGCAAATAAAAAATAATATTTTACACATACGAGATAGCAAATTTCAGCTCATGAAAGGTCACACTTAACATGAAATATCACACACATCTCACAGCACTGGTCAGCTACATTGGCAGGACCACCAGTTCTCTCTGTGGCTGTCCCTCCTGGGTCACAATAACAGGGCAGAGGGGAAGGGACTCCTCTTTGACCTTTGGCCCTTTGAGGTCATAGTGGTCCTGTGATGTTCAGTAAGATTGATATGCTAGGCGCAACAGCATAGTCTCATTATTCATCAGCACACTGCCGATTATTGGTAAATGACACCCAATGCAGCACACCTACACCTTTTTTTCAACACGACAGAGCCGTGAAAATCTGGATTTGGAATTGTGCTTTTTCAGGATCTGTTCTGTCATTATTTGCGAAAAGGCACATGAAATGACACATGTTACATAGCAACTGTCAACCTGTAATGGGAGATTATTTCTATTTTACCAGACAGATGTGCTGAAATGTATTTTCTCCGTACCATGGAATACACACATGTGCTCGTGTGTTATTTTACCATGGTAATGGGTATGTGCCTAGGTCTGTGAATGCGCATGCAGGCATACATGTGATACATGTGATACATGTGTCTGCAATGTTTAGATGTGTCCTGCCATTGACCCCGGCTGGCTCAGTCTGTACATATGGCCTTGCGTCTCGCACCCGCCGTGTGTGTGTTGGTGTATCAAGGCCACTAACTACCTGTCCAGATGGTGAAGTAGAAACATTCATCGACAGCGCTCTTTAAGAATTCACATGGTGGTGGAACTTATTTACTTCAGTCAAACTAAAAAAAACACAGACTTTTCAGCCATTTAGTGCCATTATTATCATTTGAGTAGCAGGGAAATACTTGTATAAACAGCATAATTATAAAAATCATCTTCATTTAGCGTTATATATTTCCCACTTCCATGGAACTCAGGCTTTGTCTTTCTTCCTTCCATGCACCATTATTAGTGGCCTTCAGGACAGGGTTGCTCCAGGGACACCTCCAGTCCTCCTCTCTTTCCTCTTTTTGTAGCTTCCCTGCCCTTCCCTCTCTGTTCACCTCTCCCCCTGATTTATACATTAAATAGTTAGGCAGGAGGATAGGGAGGCACCTATCATTCCATGATCTATATCTCTCTGTGCCCTCATTAAAAATACATGTGTATGCTTAGGGGAGACAATATAGAATGTATAAATCAAAATGCTAACGGCATCAGAGTAGGCCTGCTGTATTTATTTCCCCATAGCCTTCCCTCTGCAGACTGAAGACTCTTACTGCTTACTGTATTTCCTTTGCTGTGGCAAGCACATGTTTGATGCTCTAATATTGAGGTATAGTGCAAACATTGTTAATGGGTTATGCAACTGATTTAATAATCTGCCCAAAAAACAGTGTGGGCTGAAACATGACTCTTTTTCTTATTCCGGTTTCAGTTTTTTTTATTTTTTTTTTTTCAAGTTTGTGCAAGATGCCTTTTCAGAAACATTTGTGTATTTGGATGACTACTAAGTGAAAGTGTCTGTGACTTGGCCAATGCGTGCTCTTCTGCATAAAAAAGAAAGAAGAGAAAAGTTGACAAATGACTTGTGTAACATTTACTTGCACAATCGATAGCTCTGACAATTTCCACCTGGACGGTGATTAATGCCACATCCACCCCCAATCTAGCAACCCCCACCCCCAACTCTACACCTCCCTCTGTGTGTGTCGTGCTGAGAGCAGATGAAGCAGGCGTCCAAACTCTGTGTGTGTCAACGTATTTGTGTGTGTGTGTGTGTGTGTGTGTGTGTGTGTGTGTGTGTGTGTGTGTGTGTGTGTGTGTGTGTGTGTGTGTGTGTGTGTGTGTGTGTGTGTGTGTGTGTGTGTGTGTGTGTGTGTGTGTGTGTGTGTGTGTGTGGTAATGTCTGTCTAGACACAAACGCTTGATCCACCATTGAGCATGGATAGTGGCTGAACCAAATTGACAGACTTTAAGTATGGTAAATAACTGACACATAAACTGGCTTTGGCATTTCACTGAGTGAGTTACTCAACAATGTCTCTGTGAGTGCTTTTACATCTATTCTTTCACAAAGGTGCTGAAAATAGTCTGGTCGGGAGGAGCGAGACAGGAAGAAATGAGAGAAAACAGAGAGAAAGAAATGTAAATGCGAGCATGAAAAGAAGCTGAGGCATGAGGGATCAGAAGCTGTACTATTCTCTTCACTTCCTCCACCCCACTGCTCCACTTTGAACTCATTTATAAATATTCAACTCCACATATAAACAATATCCAAATGCGCCCAGACATCCAAGCCAAGGTTAAAATCTCTGATGCTTATTACAGACACAACTACTTGACTAGCTCTAAAGGTTACCTTCTTATTCTGACCTAAACTATCTCTGCTCATTAGGATCAAGAAAAAGATCATCATTACCATCATTAGTTATTTATTTTGGCCAAATTAGTGAAGGACTACATTAGTCAAAGCGAGCACAGAAAAGAGTCTTTGAACTTGATGTGAGAAGTTGAATTGAGAGAAACTTAATTATATGTGTACTCTTTATGAGAGGAGAAACCCATGCAGTAGGTGATTTGTTCAAAATTTACTCAGAAGGCAGATGGTGAGATAAAGCTCCAGTTTGTCTCACATTTCCTGTGTAAACATTTGTGTTGGCTGTTCGGTTCATTGCTTGAACATTCTGGGATGTGGGGTTAAGCAGAGGATAAAAATGAGCACATGTATCTCATCTGTATGTATTGTAATTTACGACACTTAATACAGGTGAACCACATCTTAGCCGTGTTGCAATTTTAGACTCTTGTTGTTTATCTTTATCTACCTTTGTACTTTGCTTCTTTTTTTTTTAAGAAACTAAAATAATAATATTTAATAACATTGTGGTTTTCAATGTAAGTACTTGCATGGCCCCCTGGCTGTCACTAGTTATCAAGAGGATGATTGATTTTGGCTGACAGGCTGATGACAATCCCGTCTCATCCCCTCTCGCATCACCTCTAAGATCCACACGTCTTTTCATAGCCCCTGTGGTACAGTAAGTACTCTCCCACCCTTCTGTTCTCAGAGAAACATAGCTGTGTGTTTGGTGGGTATGGGGGGTGGGGTGGGGGGGGGGGTGGTCTCAGGCTGGTGCTGTGTTAAAATGAGAAAGGGGGCACCGTGACTTAATCTGACAGTACTGTGCGAAGTGTGTGGTATCTCGGCCTCAGGGAGAGAGGGGGAGTAGGGAAAAGAGAGAGAAGGAGAAAAAAAGAGCGGGATCCAATGGATAAAGGGGCCCAGCATGCAAAGCTAGCTCACATAGAGACTGAGACAGACAAGGTCACACAGAGCAGGGTGGCCCTGACAGAGAGGGAGAGTAAACGAAAGACTTGTTATTATAGTATTTACCTTCAATCTCAGCTCCTTCGCAGCTCTTTATTGAGGAACAGTCTGTCTTCTTACTCCCTGTAAACTGTTTTTTTTTTACTAGTATTTGTTGTCACTTCAGCCACTAGTAATTGAATTGCGAACGTGTGACGCTGAACCTTTGCTCTGGCGTACAGTATTTTCCAACTTGGCGTTTTTTTCTCTGTCAGGCATTGTGCTTCGTTCAGATCTCAAACCAGACTGTGGCCTGCAGACATCCCTCCTCTTTGCCTCCTCTCATTGGCTATGCCATGCGGGTTGACCCTTTCCCTCCTGTCAGTCAAGCCTGACTAGCGAATCGGGAGCTGTATATTGCTGAAACAAGGAAGTGGAGCGAAGGCTGTTGAGAAAAGGGAGCGCCATGATCCCTAACAGCCCCCTGACAGAAAACAAATAAAGTAAGCTGCCCAAGAGCCAATTTCAGAGGACACATCTAAACGAGACTGCACTCTGATTCCTGAGATGTAAAATGCATGCACACAGATAGATAACTGCATTGGAATACAAGTGCAATAGGAAGTCCCATGTGCTCCCATTCAGCAAACAATACGTATACAACACGTACAATTTCCAATTCACGCAACCATACCATCCACTTTCCTCCCTGCATGCACCCGTGACCGCTATCAGCCATGCTTTGTACCTGTCAAGTGCTGTCCTTTTCCTTGTGCCCAAAGCCCTGCTCACTACATGAGAGCTCTCACATCAAAGCTTCGCGGAGCTCCACACGCACAGATGAAACACCCTCTCATTCCAGCCGCCTCTGTCCCCGCTCCTGCACATTAGACACATTTCATTTCATTACAATGCCACTGGAAAAATAGAGGTGCTGCTGTCTTAAAGAGACACCTTATTTACTCTCACTCGCACTTGTGTACTCACTCACATGTGGACACACACAGAGACACACAAACACTATCCACTTTTAAAATAATGAGACTAAAAGGGAAAAGTTCTTGTGGACATACAGCAGTAATATTTGACCACAGGCACATCAGTGTCATAAGATAGTATTGACAGTGTTGTTAAGACAGCGAGGCTCCAATAATGTTTGATGCATGATATTTACAGTGTCAATTAATACATATTTTCTGTAAAAAAAAAAAAAAAAAAAAAAAAAAAAATCGTAATTCCTTGCAGATAGTAGCGA
Organism: Embiotoca jacksoni; assembly: GCF_022577435.1. Taxonomy (NCBI): domain Eukaryota; kingdom Metazoa; phylum Chordata; class Actinopteri; family Embiotocidae; genus Embiotoca; species Embiotoca jacksoni. Next base: position 15,533,262 of record NW_027185436.1, on the reverse strand, counting down.
GCCTTTGGGAGCTTCTCAATGCTGTATGCGGATAGATGACGGAGGAAGGGTTTCGTGGTGAGGATGAGACAAACCCTGGTTTCCGTAGCAGCGCCAGCCTTTGTTGTGCTATCTGGTGTGGGACAGACCGACAAAGGAGCGCTAAGGAGCACCCAGAGCAGGGTGACGGGGGTCGGGGTGTCCCCCCTTAGAGGGGTCGGGGTGACCCTCTTGACCGCTGCCCCGAGGGCAGGGACTCAGTGTGGTGGTGGCACAGGGGCACCCGCAGGGCATGGGAAGAGACTTAGCCTGCATACTACAGCAGAAAGACAAGACTGACCTAACACTAGAGGACCGTCTATTTTATCTGAGACAGTGTGTGTGTATAGGACAAAGGCAGTGACCCAATGTTAGCCATGTGTGTGTGAGGGAGATTTAGTGGTATAAAAGCAGGGTGACCCAAAGTTTGCCATGTGCATTTGTGTAAGATTCACACTTTGACAGCACGTCACAACACAAAGATCAGATTTAGCTGGGGGGGGGCGGCGGCTTGGACTTAACAGTTAGCTAGAAGCACAAAGACCGATCGACCTTACTCTAGAAGGGTGTATGAGATATTTAGCAGTCACAAAACAATGCACCGGCCTGGATGATGAACATTAGCTCGGTGGGAGAATTGAGTTCCGGGGCTATTCGGGGAAGACATTGACATTGTGCTTTCTAATTTGAGTATTATGTTTTTTTTCTTCTAAAACATTTG